>NW_016690379.1:613544-645144 GCF_001604755.1 Lepidothrix coronata | reverse complement strand
CCCAGAGGAAATCCTGGGATTGTGCCGAGGGCAGGAACAGCCCGGAGCCGTCACCCCGGGTTATGTGCATCACGTTCCTGCCTGGATGTGGCACCCACAAAGGCAGGAGCACCCAGGTGTGTGTCAGGCCTCTCTGCCTGCTGCAGCATTGCCTCCTTCTCACCTCCCCCTCCTCTCCCCTCCCCAGCCCGAGGCAGCTGGGCCGAGGTGCTGTTTGCAGGGAGGTGACAGCAGACACCTCGGGGAGGAAGCGCAGCCCCCCTGTCTTCAAAAGATGCAATTTGTCTCAGAAGGGAGAACAGCTGTGGGATGAAACCCAGCACTCCTCTGGCTGCCCCAGGCAAGGGACACACCAGGAACTGCACAACTATTCCCAGTGTGGAATACACTGGGAGAAGGAAGAGGAGGAGAGGGATGTGCTGAGCAAAGTCTCCCCCAGCATGAGCTGAGGTGGTCACAGCCATGGACCTACAGAAAGTTTTGCAGTTTCCCAGCCAGACCCATTTCTTTATTAAACACTCCTGACCACAGATCCATTTTTTATGAAATTCCCCCAACTACAATGAGCCCATTTTTCACACCTGATTTCCCCTGGACCTCTGTGAGGCTGCGCGATTCCACTGTGACAACACAAAAGGGAGAAAAAACAGCCCCGGAACCCAAAGTAATTTTAGAAAAACTCATGAAAAAACAAGCACTTCTGTCTGCCTTTTGCTCAGCCATTACACTGGCATGTTTGGAAAATGCCCCGAGGCTCTGCCTTGGAAACACACTGCTGGGATTGCAGAGGCATCTCAGGTGAGTGCCAAGTTCAACACCAGCGACCTCAGCCCTTCACGGGGCACCCGATAAGGGACACTTTGCTTTGTGCTGTCACCAGTGGAGCAGCCCCAGCCCCATTAACAGCAAAGGGCCTCCTTAGTCCCCCATCAGCCTGCCGGGCAGATGTGCTGTGTTCGTGTCCCACATGCTGGGGAACATCCATCACACCCTGACGCCTCCCCTCCCCTCCAGTCTTTGAACAGGCAGGGATAGCAATCCCTGCTGGCTGCAGCAGCTGGGTGCTTTCCCTCTCCACATCCTCCTCCAGAGCCATCCCTGTCAGGCTCACAGCAATCCCTGGCACGTTGATTATTGTAATTTATGTTTAGGAGGAATGTTATGCACCAATGAGCAGCTCGTGTGACACAACCACTGAGCTCATGTCTCTGGCCACTAATTGCTTGTAACATTCTTGCCCTTTCTCTTCGAGCTGGTTTCCATGTCCAGCTCCAGTTTGGGGCCTTCCTCTCCTTAATTTCCCAGGGCTTTTGCTGGGGATCTCCTTTGGCTTCTGTTTCAAAGTGGACTCAGAGTGCCAGGTGGTCTCAGATCCATGGAATGGGGGGTGTGGCAGCAGTTGTTACACCGAGGGCTGTGCTGTGCTGGGAACGGCATGTAAGTGTTCGAGACATCTCCCCCCCCCAGGGTGACATCTCCTCTTTAAATAGAATAATGAACAGGGTGAATAGAGAAGTCAGAGAGATTCCAGAGCCTGGCTGGACACTGTGCTGTGGAAAACCTGCCCATTTCTGCAGCCAGTGGCATGAAGGGAGCGTGATGGCCAACTCACCCCGAGCTGACTGTGCACCCACATGACCAGGTACTCATTGACCAGGGGTTAGGAGAGGCCAGGCTGCCACACGAGCCAAGAGGCACATCACACCTCTGGGTCTCACCCTCTGCTGCTCCTCCCCGAGCCCTGCAGAGCAAAGGATGCAGATCCTCGGGAGGCAGGTGAGAAATGAGCAGCTCCAGGTGGTGAGAAACGAGCTGCTCGCCCCGTGTCACCCAGGACAGGCTCTCACCCCCTGCTGCAAAGTCACCACGTCCCAGCTGGGGCAACGTGACTCAAGTGTGAACTCCCCACCTGCTTCTGGAGGGGCAGTTCCAGTTCAGAGCCCGCTGTGTGCTCAGACAGGGCTCAGCTCACGTGCCCACCAAGGGGGTTGACTGAAGAGCTGCTGGGGAATGTTTGACCCCACTCACACAGCCCACAGGCACCACTGAGGGCCTCAGGTCTTGGCTGGGGACAGGCTAAAGGGAACAAACAAAATGGGTCCTGGCAAAACATCCCTTTCCTCCACGGGGGGCTCAGCTTTTTACACTTCTGCCACACCATCTGTGAGCCACTTCCCTGTTCCTCGAAGTGTCTCCCAGCAAGTTGATGGTTCTAATATAAGAAAGGAGAGTCAGCAAGTCCGACGAGACTCCCACGTTCCAAAAGGAAAAGGGAAAAAGGAGTTCTGTCAGCAGCAGAAAGCCCAAATTTGTGTCTCCTGGACAGTCTTGTGGGATCTCAGATGTCTGGAAAGGAGAAGACCCTACATGCTCCCCCAGAAAGGATTTCCCCACAGAGAACTTGTGCCCCCTTTCCTCCCCCTCACCAGCTCTCCTGTGTCCTCTGTGTTCCCACTTTCCATACTCGGTGTAGATGGATTTTGTTCCTTCCCTGCCCAGGTGTCCTGCTGGCATCCCTCTGCCCTCCCCCGCCCCGTTAAACCTCCTGCACATCCCCCAGATTTACCCACTAATTACAGCAACTCTGCTGACAGACAGGATGGTCTGTAGAGGGAAGGCGAGGACTAATATAGCTGAGGATATAAGAAATTAATTAGTTTCAGACAGACAATGTTGGCACCTCCAGTCAGCCTGATTTATTTCCACGGCTGCTCTATTTCTGGCAAACAGAGAATGTTTGACTAAATATAAGACAACAAGTAGCTGGAATGGATGGCGAAGCCGCTGCTAAACACGTAACCCCACCGACAGAGTGACACAGGGGCTGGAACCTCCGCGGCCGCCCGAGGGATGCAGGTCCCGCTCTCACGGGCTGCCCCCGCTCAGGCACATCTGCCAAGAGCCTCAAGGACGGGTGGGAAGAGCCGCGGGAGGGAACTCCCCTGACCCGGGTGCGAGGCTGCGATCAGTGTGTGTGCGTGTGTCCGCGCGTCCGTGTGTCCCTGCCCGCAGCGCTGCCGGGGCAGCGGGGCCGAGCGGGCTCCTTATCCCGGGGCTGCGGCGGGGAGGAGCCAGCGCCGCTCCGAGCCGAGCGCCGGCAGCGCTCCCGCACCGCGCCGGGTCCCGCACCGGCACCGCTCCAGCTCCCGCTCCGCGTCTGAGCCGGCACCGGCACCGGCCCCGCTCCAACCCGCTCCTGCTCCGCCACCGCTTCCCATCCGACTCCTGCTCCTGCTCCGGCATCAGCGCCGCTCCAGACCCTCCCCGGCACCGGCCCCGCTCCCGAACCGCTCCCGGCTCGTTCCCAGCGCGGCCCCGCTCCCGGCCCGGCCCCGGAGCGGCCCCGCGGCTCCCGCAGCACCGCCCCGGCTCTGCCCCGGCTCTGCCCCGGCTCTGCCCCGGCTCTGCCCCGGCTCTGCCCCGGCTCTGCCCCGGCCCCGCGGTGCCGGCGGCAGGAAGGAGGAAGGGACACGGCAGGAGAGAGAGCGACCTGCTCGGTGAGTGCCCCCCCGGCGGGATGGGGGTCCCCGTCCGCCCCCCCGCCAGCCCCGCTGCCTTTGGGACTGCTTGGGGCGGAAAGTGCGAGGGGAGGGAAGAGCTGAAGTTGGAGGTATGGGGAGGGAGGGTTCAGCTCGGTACGGAGCGCAGCGAGAATTTATACCTGTCTGTGCCCTGCTGCGGGAGATTCCTGCGCGTGTTTTGGTCCTAAACCTTGATTAGGGAGCTCTGGTCAACGCTTCGGTCATTATAAACTTTGGCAGACACCCCTGGCGTGGGTCCCGCTGGGAAGGTCCTGGGGGGACCCTTGCAGTGGGAGAGTTGCCGGGGTGGGGGGCTGTGACACCCAGGGTCTGTGTGGTGGCTTCCCCGGCTCAGGCAGGAGCCCTGCCGCTGGCTGGCCGGCGTTCCCCTTGCGCTGCATTTTTTGGTGGCTGTCACTATCAGCTGCATCTCTCCAGCACCGCCTGTTGCTCTGACGAGTTCCCAGGGATGTGGGAGAACTCGCCCCAGAATGCCTGTCCCCCCTCCTCGCTCCTGAGAGCTGCTCTCCCTGCCGTGCCAGCCCTGCCTCCTGAAAAGTCAGGCTTTAGTAGACTGGCTCATCTCTCCATGAAAACAACCTGGAATGAGCGTGTTGGCACAACAGTGGTGTTAGCTCTGAAAAGAAGGAACATCAGGGTCAGGCCTGGGGCTGCTGGCAGTGGGTTTTGTGCTGTGCATCAGGCAGATGAACAGTGTGATGTGATGTGTGTGTCAGGCTTGGAGAAGGTGCCTGAAGGGGAAGAGCTTTGAACAAGCATCAGGCAGAAAGTTAGAGCCTCTGGATAAGATCTGTGAAAGGGCAAGTGCCTTCAGACAGGACCCTGCAAGGAAAACAGGATTAATTTCCTCCTCAGTGGTTGTGGGGGCAGCACAAAGACCTGCAGATGTGCTTCCCCACAGCTGAAAAGGGGTAAATGCAAGCTGAGTCTTGTTTTCCTGCCTCACGAGGCTTTGCCAGGGCATCTGGGTCACCCCATCTGTGGAGAGCTCGTGAAAACCAGTTCCCATGATCCTGAAAAGATTCTCTGGGTGCAAACAGCCAGCCAGGAGATAACTGGATGGTTTGTGTCAGCAGGAACACGTCAGTGGGGGCACACTGAGGTCTCAAAGGGCATTTGTAGTCTAGAGCATCCTTTTCCTCCCTGGGGAAGATCCATGGATGGGAGGTGACACGTCCTAGACCCCGATGCACAGGAGGAACAGAGGCAGGAATAGGAGGGCACCTGGTTCACCAGCTGGCACCTCACCCCTGAAACTTCATCTCTGTGTGTAGGTGTGAGGCACCCAGCTCACAGGGCACTGATTTTTAGGCTCCTGTCAAGCCAGAAAACTTCTGAGCGAGTTTTGGTATCTGTTCTCCACACGGGACCACTTTTGATGGCAGCTCTTGCAGATTTGTTTCCAAGCACTCAGGTTTACTCACCCATGCTGGAAAATATTGGTACCGTGACCAAATGAGAGCAATTAATAAATGAGTAGTGGAACAACCTCGCAAGCAATAGCTGGGAGTTCCCCCTCTCTTGGACAGAGAGAAAGAAAGAGAGGAAAATTTGTAACTAAGCAGGACTCTGAGGATCTGTCCCTGTCCACGGCCTTGCCATGGATTCTGCCTGACCTTGGCCACGTCACCACCATATCCCCATGTCTGAGTCCCCCCATCTGTTAACACTTGACCTTGCTTTGTTCTCGGAGTTTTGCTCCCTGAGCTCTGCAGGGCTTTGGGATGCTGGCAGGGATGGGCGTGGAAGCACTAAAATCCTCCTCTCAATGCCACGAAGGCCCCTTTCAGTGAACAAGCTCTTTGTGGTCCCTGAATGGACCCTTCAGACAGGCTTTGCTGCCCAGCCAGTGGCAGAGCCAAGTGATGGTGTCACATATTCGGAGGTTACAGGTGACTGAAATGCAGCTGGATGTGCTTGGCTGATTTTTACTGGCTCCCCAAGGAGCTGCTTTAAATCTTTGGCTTTATCAGCTTTTATCTGCTGCCTTTCACGGGCATTCGTTGCCAGTGTCACTGCCTTGTTTGTCAGGGTACAGCCCTGAGCAGGGGGGCTGGAGGGGACAGATTTTGCCTTCTGTTGCTGGCACTGGATCCAGACGAGGTAGATGAAGGCAGCTGCATTTTGCACGTGGTAAAACAGAGAGGCAAAATGGCTCAAGGTGTTACAAGGAGCCTGTGGCAGCTCAGGGAGTTGAGTTTTGATCTCCCAAGGCCATGAGATCCCTCTGTTCTCTCTGTCCTGCCACCTGGTCAGACAGAAACCTGTGTCTGTACCTTCCATAGGTCATGTCTGCATTAAAATATCCACGTCGCAGCTTCCACTGAGACCATCCCTTTGGTCTGGCCTTCTGGAGAGAAATCAATGTTTGGTCAACCCTTGTAAACCCTGAGACATTCCTCTGGCTTCCACACAGACCTGAGGTTTGGGCCAGGAGGCCTGAGAATCTCCAGAAAATCTGGGATGCGTGTTTGGGAATCGTGTCAAATAACAGTAAGAGTTTCCAAGAAGGTTTATACTCAGTAGGAGCCTCCCAAATTCTCCTTCCACGCTCAGGGGAATTGAGGCAAACTTAAGGCAGCTTCTCCAGGCAAGAGGACAGGGGCTCTTGGCTCTGGGGCCAGTTCAGAGCAGATCCCAAGCTGGCCTGGAGTGAGTTCTGCTGGCTGTAACTCTTGTACTGACACCCAGAAAGGTCAGCTCTGCTCTCTGCCACGGTCTTGCTTTACTTCTTTACAGGTAGAACACCAGCAAAAGGTCTCTATTTAAAAAAGGCCCTTTGCTTGCTTTCAGAGGTTTGACCTGCTGGGTTTGCTTTCCTCTAAATTCACTTGCTCCTGCTGTTTGCAAAGGGAAAACCCAGAGCAGAAAGCAACCTGTTGATTAATGTAGATGCAAAAGCCCAGATTACAATCTGGTGAACAATTAACTTCGAGGAGTCGATCTGTAATCAGCCAGAGCATCTTTTGCTCTCTTTCTAATCAGGGTTTCTTTTCAGGTAGCGTTTTGCCCGCAGCCAGCGCTGCTCATCTGCCTCTTGTTTGCTCAGTCGCTCACAGTCTCGGCTGGTATCTTTGTCTCGGCAGCCTGGCTGGAAAAGAAACTGCTGTGGAATTATTTTCGAGCCGCAGAGCAGAGCGGGGTGAGCCCTGGGAGCCGGCTGGGCTCTGTCTGCGCTCCTGCCACCGCTGCCACCTCTCATCTGTCTCCTCCTTTCTTTGCCTCCTCCTTCGCCTCCTTCCAGCTGCGTCTCCGAACTCGAGACCTGTCTTCTCTCTCGCCTTCTGGGCTCCCTCGCTGCTTCGGGGATGGGCTCCAAGCCGCCCGCAATTAAGGCTGGATTTTTGCAGGCGCGCCGCATTCCCGCTGGGAGATGTCCACATGTCCCCGGCAGCGCGTCCCTGCCCGCTGGGCTGATCTCTGCTGAAAATCCGGCCCTTCCTTTTCACACCTGAGCAGCAGCCGGGGCTCTCGTTAAAACTCTCTCAGCCCTGTGCTGAATGCATAATGCAGCTTTTCAAGCGCAGGCAGGACCCGCGGGAATGCAGCTCACGGAGCGGGAGGATGCTCCAGGCTTTGGGGCACTTGGCTCCTGCTGCCAGCACCGGCCCTTCTGCTTTTGTTTGTGGTTTCTCTGTGCCCCCGACTCCCATCGGGGGCCGTCCCTGCCACCCCAGGGTGCTGGGAGGGTCAAAAACCCTGCGAGTGTGCACGCTGAGGGATGTTTGAGCTGCTGTTTTCAAGGATTGGTGCTCGTTGCCTTTCGGGAGCCAGGTCTCCTGGAGCAGCTCAGTTGGAACGTTTCCAAGATCTCAGCTTGGTCTGATCTGTGGTTTTGCTTCCCTTTCACCTTCCCTTGTGGCTTTGAATCAGGCATTTTAGAGCAGGGACAATTCCTCACGAGCCCCTCTATCCCCGGGCCCAGCAGGCGCTGCCAGGACAACAATAATTACATTATTTGAGTGGCAAATTGCAGATCCAGAGCTGTCAGTGCCTGGTACCTGTCACCTCTGCCAGCACTGCAGGAGCACGGGGATCATCAGAGCTGCTGCTGGGATGCAGAGAGGAGGGAGCAAACAGGATGGATTTAGTGGTGTTGGATTTACTGCCCTTTCCTTAGTGCCTGGGAAGGGAAGGTTTCTGTCTGCACTTGCATTGCCAGTGGAGACACTCCAATTAATGGTGCATTCAATCCGATTGTTTTGTTACTTCCCCCCCCCTTTTTTTTTTTACTTTTTTATTTCGTTTCTTACTAATTCAATTAATTACAGCCAAACAATTCACCTTGGCACCACCCCGGAGTTCTGTCCTCATCATTTATCAGAGGGGAATATTCCTGGGGCTAGAAAATCCATCACTGATGGCCCTGGATCTCCAACCAGAGGTTTAAACTCCCTCTGACGAGCTGCTCTGCATTAAACAGCCCCTCTCTGTCTGGGCTCTGGGGTGACATGAATTTTGTTTGGCTTTTGGGCACCCTTTCAGTTTGCTCATGCAGTGATGTTTTCATTACTGGAGGCTTCTCCATGACCCCTCTCCCTCTCTTTCTCCCCCAATCTCCGAAATGCTCAGCTGTTTCCTGTAAAACAACCCAAATTTTCCCAGCTGGGGGGCTTTGGAGTGGGGCAGGGGACTGGATTTGACCAGTTTTGTGGGGTGTTGCTGTTGTTCTGGCGACTTTTAATTGAATTGCTCCATTAAAAAAGGAGAGGCTGTTGAAGCTGTAAACACTGAAACCTCCGAAAAAAATCAAAATGTGCCTTTTTTGGGAAGCAGAAACATTCCAAACGTTCCGTTTTTTTTCCTGCTATTTCTCTATTTCGCTTGAAATGGTTTATTTTTACTGGGTCTATTTAATTATTCGGTCAGTGTTAATATGCTGGTCACTGAGGGGTTGTGATTCCTGATCCCAGCTGGATTTATCCTTAAACCACCCCCCTCAGGCATCGCTTTTCCCTCACTCCAGTTCCTCCCAGAAATTCCCACTCTTGAAGCCACTTCTTTTTTTAGTTGCTAAATCTGACGAGGTTCGTGAGCAGGAGCCTCAGTTCTGCACTTGGGAACACGCACACGCATATAAATTCATCGGTTTGGGGGTGGGTTTTTTCTGTCTTCCAGCATGGAATATCACCTGGAGCTTGGATTTGTGCCTTCTAGCACTTGGATTATTTGCTGGAGAACCTTTTAGACTGGCAGCTGATGTGCCAGGCCTGTGCTGGAGCAAAGGCTGAGCTGTGGATGCCCAAGGACGCAGCCAGGGACCTGCAGGGATCTTCAGCAGATCCCAGAAACTGAGGATCCAAGTCCTGATCCAGTAGATCCCGTGCTGCAGTGATCTGGGAACAACAGAGCAATGGAAACGCTGCAGGAGGGGGTTTGGAGGCAGAATCCAGGGTTTGGAGGAAGGATCCAGGGTTTGGAGGAAGGATCCAGGATTTGGAGGAAGGATCCAGGATTTGGAGGCAGGATGCAGGGTTTGGAGGAAGGATCCAGGATTTGGAGGCAGGATGCAGGGTTTGGAGGCAGGATGCAGGGTTTGGAGGCAGGATGCAGGATTTGGAGGCAGGATCCAGGGTTTGGAGGCAGGATTCAAGGGTTTGGAGGCAGGATTCAAGGGTTTGGAGGCAGGATTCAAGGGTTTAAGGTAGAATCAAGGGCTTGGGAGTAGGTTTCAAGGGTTTAAGGCAAGATCCAGGGTTTGGGGGTAGAATTCCAGATTTGGAGGCAGGATCCAAGGTTTGGAAGAAGGATCCAGGTTTTGGAGGCAGAATCCAGGGTTTGGAGGCAGGATGCAGGGTTTGGAGGCAGGATGCAGGGTTTGGAGGCAGGATGCAGGGTTTGGAGGCAAGATCCAGGGTTTGGAGGAAGGATCCAGGGCCAGATCTCCTGGGCTCTTTTCCTGGCTGTGCCACTGACTTGCTGTGTGACCTCGGGTGAGTCCCATCCCATCTCCAGATTCCCGATTTTCCTGTCTCAGTGGGAGGGGGGACAGCAGCCAGATTCCCACTAGGCTGGAGTACAGCTGGTATTGGTCAGCTGCTGGGCTTTCCTTGAGGGAGCAGTGACCCCAGAGGGGCCAGGAGCTGTTCCCGAGGTTCCTTTGGACACAATAACCTTCCCAGCATCTGTTCCCCGTGCTCGACCCGGGATAAACAGTTCCAAGCTTTTCAGTGCAAGGTGGAAAATATGGAAAATCTGCATTCAGCCTGGAGCACCTATCCCTCCTTCTGCCACAGACACTCCCGAGGGCTGGTCAGCTTGTAATTATTAACTAATTACCGCGCAGCAATCACTGTGCCACAGGCTACAGGAAGTAGGGGCACTCAGGAACAGGCAGTGTCCCACAAATCCCAGCCTCCCCTTATCTGTCCTTTTGATTTTTGCCGGGTTGGTGTCTGGCTGCAGCCCTGCCCCACGGGCCAGGACACGATTCCTGCCGCTGGAATTCTCCACACACTGTTTGCTTTTCGTGTTTGCAGTCGGGGCACTGAAGGCCAGTGTTAGTCCAGAGCAGGGAACAGCCACATCCCGGGGCCGTGGCTGGGAGGAGGAGCCCTTGGCAGGGCTGCCAGTGTTCCCCATCCTGCCTGAGGAACACCACATCCAGGGGGGAGCATTCCCAGCCCACCCCACAGTGCAGGCATTGATCCCGGGTGTTCCCTGGGCACGGCACTGCCCAGAGGAGGTGAAGGAGCAGCTGGGACTGAAAAGCCTCTCTTTATCCCAGGATTGGGCATGGACAGGGAGCTGCTCTGCCACTGGGGCTGTGGGATGCTGGGACCTTCTGTGTGGGATGCAACAGGGTTGGTCCCCATGTCCCACTGGGATGGGAGGGGATGGAGTCAATCCCATGGGCCTTTTGGGATGGGATGGATTCAGTTCCAATGGCCTGTTGGGTTGGGATGTGATAGAGTTGGTCCCCATGTCCCACTGGGATGGGATGGGATGGGATGGGATGGGATGGAGTGAGTCCCCGTGGCCCTTTTGGGATGGGATGTGATGGAGTCAGTCCCCATGGCCCCTTTGGAATGGGATGCAATGGATAAGTCCCATGGCCCTTTTGGGATGGGATGTGATGGAGTCAGTCCCCATGGCCCCTTTGGAATGGGATGCAATGGATGCAGTCCCGTGGCCCTTTTGGGATGGGATGTGGTGGAGTTGGTCCTCACGACCTGTTGGGGTGGGATGGGATGTGACTGAGTCAGTCCCCACGGCTCACTGGGATGGGATGCAATGGAATTGGTCCCCATGTGCCACTGGGATGGGTGTGCTGGGAATGCTGCCTGTTATTGGGGGTCCACAGGACCTGGGGGACAGCACAGAGCCTGTGTCACCCCTCACTGCCACCTCAGCCAGAGCAGGGGAAGAACTTGCACTGTGGCCTTGCCCATCAGCTGGAATAATCTACTTTTTGAGGAAGAGCTGGAGTCTGGAATGCTGCCCAGTGCAGGGGAGACTCACTGTAGGCTTGTGTGGTCGAGGCAAGAAGCGCCCGAGGGGTGCCCTGGGCAGAGCAGCCACGGGGTTTGTTTTTCTGCTGGTTTGGTGTTTGGTTCAAGGCTGAAAAGTTCCCTGCTGTGGGTGTGGGGTGGGGGAGGATGGGCTGTCAGGGCCGGCACAAATCCTGTCACCACCCAGAGCCGCAGGGAATGGGGACACAGGGAGGAGAAGCTGCAGGGGTGGGAGTTGGAGCCCCGCAGTCCTTGCCTTGACCAGGCACCTCCGGGCTGTTCCTGCCCTTTGGAAGGGTCCCAAAAAGGCTGTGGATGGTCCTGGCAGCACCTGGGCAGTGCCTGGGGTTTAGGCAGGAATTTGGAAACACCATTTGCAATGTAAATTGGTGCAGGGGGGAGGGAGAGGGGGGACAGAGAAACGATGTTGTGTGCCTGGGGAGTCTGAGGAGGAGGAGGAGGCAGAACTAGTGGTTTTACTGCTCTTTTTGGTTACAGCCAGAGATTGGTTTGTGCCTCATCCAAATTAAAATGCAGAGAGCGTCTCTGTGTCCCCAGACTGCTCCCTCCATTAAACAAACCAGCACAACACCCCCACACCACCTTCACATCCCTCCCTCCCACCAGCCTCCTGCTTTAGCAACAACTCCCAAAGCCCCTGGAACAGAGCAGGAGCAGCAGGAGCTTTCCCATCATTCCTGTTGATGCCCTGGCCCTGGAGAGGCAAACCTGGAATGCACAGAAGTGCCCATCGTGCTGCTGAATCCCCTCAGACTCCAGTGCAGCCACACAGGGATGGAACAAACAGCTATTTCCTCAGTGCAGAAGGTGCAGAGAAAAGGTCCATCCGAGCCATTCCAATTCCAGGAAAACACGACACAGTGTCTGAGGGAGAAGGAGTACTTTTATAAATTACCACTAGCAGCATGTGTTCTATTTAAGTACTTAATCCCCTTCAATCCCTTCTTATTAACGATTAATTGTGCAACTAATTGCACTATCATAGCCTGGCAAGCACACGGGGCTGCAGTGGGCACGACCAACCCCAGCAGATAAGAACTGGGTGCAGTGGGGAGAGGGGGGCACTGATGCTCTGCTGTGTGAACACAGGCCAAATCCCTCTCTCTCTTTGGGCCTCAGGATTATAATCCTTCCTTATCTCGAGCATTTCCTATGAAGCAACAACTTATCAGCTGGTGAGGCAGGAGAGGAGGATTGAAAACACCCGAGCGAGCTCTGAGCAGCCCTGCTCAGTGTCATCCCTTCTCATCCCAAGCTTTTGTGGCTTGGAGTCTCCTTGGCTCCTGGGAAAAACCACGAGGAAACAGCTTGGTGTTTTGGCTGGGGGAAGGAGGGGGAAAGCACTATATTTGAATTTTATTTCCGTTGGTTTCTGCTTCTGATGCCTCACAACAGCCCAGCAGGCTGCAGGCACGTGCTCAGCCCAGCACCTCTCTCCTCCCAGCAGCGTCCAAGGACTTGTGAGCCCGGGGCCGTGTGTTTTCCCGGGAGAGATCTCTGTTCCTCGTGCTCTCTCCCTCTGTTTATCTCCCCCCTGGGCTCTGTTATCTCCCTCAGTTTCCAAGGCTCGTGCAGAAACCAATCCTGCTTGTCAAGGACGTCGGAGCTGTGGGGGGACTCCACCAGGACTCAGCAAAGGTTGGGATAGGTTTTAAAGTCCGGGAGGGGGGGGAGGCGAAGTGGAAAAATCATCTTTAAAAAAGAAAAAAAAAAAAAAAAAGAGATAAATCCATTACTTTAAACCCCACCAAACACACTTGCTTTGTCTGCCATCCCTGCAGCTTTGAGGACACGGGGCTGGGGCTCGGTTTGGCTCGGTGAGCCAGATGTTATTTACAGTTTAACAAGGAACAAGGTTTATCTAAACACTGTGTGCTCGCAGAGTTCCCAGATATGCATGAAATGTTGCCCTCCGTGGGGAGGCGAGCGGGGGTTTGCAGGCACTGGGGCGTGTTTAAGCTGTTGATACACGTTTCACCTGGGATCTCTCTGTTCCCCATCCAGCCCTGTCCGTGTTTGGTCTGCCATGGAAATATCAGAGTTGTGGTGGTGCCTGGCTGTGCTGGGGTGAGGATTTTAGGCAGGGAGGTGACCCCAGGCAGTGCAAGGATGCCCTGCTGCTCCCTCAGGGGCAGTTTCCTGGAAGGCAGCAGGATCCAGGGTGGGATCCTGGAAAGCTTTCACCATCACGGGGCCTCTCAGGGCTCTTGGGCAACCCACAGCCTCCTTGTGGCACCCCTGTGTCCAAGGAAAATGGTTTGAGGAGAAGGGAGAGCCATCCCTGGAGCTGTTTGTGCTGAGGAAAGGGTGTCCCAAAGCCTGGCGTCCTGGCAGCAACGCTCTGGCCAAGTCTGCTGCCTCCAAACAGTGCTGGTACCACCCTGGCATCCCTGGCAGCCACCTCTTGGCTCAGGAGGATTTTTTTAAATCCCCTGCCTTCCCTCCAGCAGCTCAGTGGGACAGAATTCCCTGCTCACCAGCTGGAGGGTGATCCCTTCCCTCGTGGGGAGGCTCTGGATCTGGGAAGCAGAGCCAGGAAGGGTCACAGAGGTGCCCACGTGCACATCCCACCCTGGCTGGGGCTCTGAGATCATCCTGATGAGGAAGGGTTGGGATGAGAGATGTTGCAGCTTTGCTTTTCCTCCTTCTGGGGGAGAGGGATCCAAAAGCAATTACGGCTCCTGCAGTGCTTTGAAATCCTCTGATTCCTCGAGCGTTGGCTCCTCGTGCTCCCTACCTGTGTGGCTGCTCTTCCCTCACATCTCAGGGGGAAAATCCACGTGCACAAAGCCCTCCAAGGGTGGGTGCACAACTGGTTTAAGATTAAATAGCAGATTAGTTCAATCCTTGGCAGGGAAGGAGACTGGCAGTGTTTGCTCGCTACCTTCCTACCATGTGACTATTCCCCAGCTTTAAATAAAACAGATTTGAAACCCTGCTGCAAAGGGCTTTGTGTGCCTAATGCCAACCAGGGGCACCACTGCTCCAGAGCTTCGTCCTGGGGGAAACCCAGCCCGTAGCTGGCACTGGGAGGTGCTGCAGTGGGGACAAGTAGGTCAGGAACACCATCCCCTCTCCTGCTTTCCCTGCTGCTGCTGCAGGAAGATCAGTCCAAGGGCGGTGGGAGGCTGGTTTAGGAGCAGTGTCAGCTCCGAGGAGCTGCTGGATCCCAACTGGGAGCTTGCTGGGAGAGGAGGAAGCACTAATCCCATGGGAAGCTGTTTGTGCAGCCTCTCCAGCTCCTCCTCCCATGCCAGGGCTGGGGGGGCATGGAAATCCAGGTGGACTGTAGAGGTTTCAGCCTTTTTCTGAGCCCTTTTTATCAGGGCAGAGCAAGGCAGGCTTTTCTAGTCTCCCAGAAAACCCGTGGCAAAGAGCTGAGCCCTGGATTGCTCCCAGTGCTGGTGGTGCTGCTGCTCCCCAGAAACATTGTGCTTCTGTTTGTATTAAAACCCTTCTCCATTTTTTGGGGGGAGGTTTGATCCTGTTGAGATCCTTTGCTTCCAGTATCCCTCTGGAGAGGAGGGATCCCCTTCTCACCAGAATCTGGCTCACATTTCTTGCTGTCCCCCCCTCCCTTTCCCTGCCCCAGAGGTGGCTGCATTTCCCAGATTCCACGGGGATTCCACGGGGCTCTCGGGTGTGCAGGATGTGATTTCTGTTCCTTTAAATACCCTCCCCAGGAATGCTTTTTGGAAAGGGGAGCCGGGCAGCAGGGCTGGGTGATCCCCCTGCTCAGCTGTCCCTCTGGTCACACCCCCGGGCAAAGCCAACTCCTGGGGCTGCTCCCACATTTCAGCAGAAGGGATTAACCACCCCCAGCCCTCGTTTTGCAGCGAATCCCTTCCTTCCAGCCTTGTTCTCACGTGCCAGGAAGGGAGGCTTGGAGTGCAGGATGAACTCACGGGGCACGGGAGGAAAATTCCAGTGTTTTCCGTTATAAGACAGAGCAGACAACCCCTCCTGGCTCCTCCTGACCACTGCAGGGAAAGTGAATCCCGGCTTTCCATGTGCTCCTGTCTGCAGTCACAGACGAGCCTGCAGCTCTGGGAGCTCTGTGTGGGCTGGGAAAGAAGGAAAGCTCTAATTAAAAAAGGGGGAGGGAAAAAAAGGAAAAGGAGGAAAGAAAACAGCAGTTAGGAAGGCAGCAGACCCCACATAACCCGTGTGTGAGGGTGTTGCACGGGTTCATCCAGCGGGATTGGAGCTGCGGGTGTGTTGGGAATGTTCCTGGGGGAGAGGCTCGGTGGGACTTGGGCTCTCCTACACCAGGAATCTTCTCCCATAAGGTGGATTCTCCTTCCCATGTAGCAATAAAGGAAGGGCAGGTGCTGACAGACTCAGCCACAGGTTAAACACTCCTGGGAGAGAAAATAAGAGGCTTTGTGTTCCTGAGAATGACTCCTTGGCACCTCCTTCGCTGCCTCTGCAGCCACCCGGGAGTGCTGAGTGCCAGCTGCTGGGGTGACAGGGCTTGGTTTGTCTTTCTGGGAGTGTCTTTCATTCAGCAGGATCCACGAGCACTTTGCTGGATGTCCGTGGGCATTCAGGACCCTCTCTGGGTGGGACATGGCAGGAGGTGACGCTGGGAGAGCCCAGCACAGGACATCAGGTCTCCAGGGGCTCCTGAGGCGCAGGCAGGCTGGGGCCAACCTTCCTGGGATGCAGCTTGGATTGTGTTGGTTAATTGGCAGTCAATAATCAGTGGAGTGTCATAAAAGCAAGGCCCAGGCTGGTTTTTGCTGGTCGTGTTCCTCCTCAGCAAGTAATTGCTCGGGGTACCCAGAGCTGTGAAGGACGTGCAATAAAGGGATGGGAGGTGGAAGTGAGTCATGGAAGAGGGGAGGGAATGGCTAAACATCACACAGCCCAGCAGCAGCACCTCCAGGAGCATCCTCCCAGAGCTGGGAAGTGCTGCTGCCCCAGCAATCCCAGCACAGCTCTTTGCTCCCAGCTCTCCTGGGCCGTGGTCACACTGCCAGGATCCAGGGTGGGACACGTGCCCTGAGCTCCCAAGTGACCCTGAATGAAGACTCAATAACTCAGACAGCTGCTGTAGCAAGAGTGAGTGTGGAAGGGAGTGTCTGTCTCAGAGGGGGAAAGTCCTGTGGTTCTGCTGAGACTCATTTCCCACTGCCTGCCCTCCTGGAGCAAACCCGCTGGGATGGATGGGATGGGATGGGATGGGATGGGATGGGATGGGATGGGATGGGATGGGATGGGATGGGATGGGATGGAGCAGGGGACCTGCTGGTCCACAGTGGCTGCGAATCCAGGCTGCTCATCCCCCGGGGATGCTGAATCCATGGAAACACTGACACTGTCAGGGCATGGACAATGTGAGCCCTGAGCTCCCCCCCAGCCCCCCAGGGATGGTGGGGTGGCCACACTGCACAGTTGCAGCCTATTGTTGTTCCAGCTGAACACTGGACACTTCTCTCAGGTTAGGGGAATAAGTGCCCAGTGTTTGGAGGCTGCTGGAATAATGACTGTCATTTTAATGCCTTCCTCGGAGCTGCCCTGATCTCACCAAGAGCCGGGGAGGGAAGAGCCAAGGGAGAGCTGCTGATTGCACCACACGGGGCTGAGAAAGGCAAAATATACAAAGGCAGAACAAACCTCCTTTGTGTGCTCCTGTTACTGGGCTCATTGTCAGCACCGGCACAAATGGGAGGGGAAATGTGCATCCAGCAAAGGGCTTTCCTTCCCCTCCCGCCCCTGCCTGGAGTACAGGTTATAATCCCAGCCCTGGAAGTGTCCAAGGCCAGGCTGGATAAACTTGGAGCAAGCTGGGATACTGGAACGTGTCCCTGCCCATGGCAGGAGTTGGAACCAGATGAGCTTTAAGGTCCCTTCAACCCAAACCAGTCTGGGATTCCATGAGTCTGTAAAGTCTCCAAAGGCTGGGCTGGCAGGAATTTTTCCACAGCATCCACCCTTCCCAGGCTATCCCTGTGTCTGCCTCAGGGATCTGTATGTGCTCCATGTGCCTGTGCCATTAAACAACTTACAGCTGGAATTCTGCAAAGGAGGGATGGGAACACTGCTGTGCTGGACAGGGCATCGCATCCCAGGGGAATTCAACCCAACTGGGAGGGAGGGAGGGAGGAAGTGTCCTCATTCTTGATTTATCTCTGGGAAGCCAAGGCATTCCAAGAGGGTCAGAGCCGGAGTGGGAGCCAGTCTTAGGCATTTGCCACAGGATCATTTGTCCTCCCGAGCCTCCTCCCAGCTGTGGCTGTGCCAGGGGAGGACAGTGATGTCCTGGCTGCCACAATCCCATTCCTGGTGCGCTGCATCCCTTGTGATCATGGAAGGCAGTAACACAGGAGGAAAAAGGAATTGCAGAGTGAGGATGGACTGGCTCCCTGGGGATGCCAGGCTCCCTTTTCAATCATGCCCAGGGCAGTGGCTGCCCTGGGATGATGTTCTTGCTGTTTGCTGCAGGGCTCCCGTGGATTAATAGGAATTGATGGTGCTCCTTTCCCTGCGGGATCTTGACCTCCTGGCAGGGGGGAGATGTCAGGCAGGGCTGAGCTGCGGGAGGCAAATGAGCAGGGAGGAGAGCTCTGGCCTTGCTCTCTCCCCTCATCACTCACCTTTTGGGGAGAGGAATTCCTGAAAACCCCTCTGCCTGCTGGGCAGGGACCAGGGCCCATCCCAGCGCTGGGCAGGATGTGGCCCCAGCTCTGCTGGTCCCCACTGCAGGACTCACCCACTCAAGCTGTGCTCTGTCTGTGCTGGGGAGGGAGCTTGGCACCCCAGGGAGGGAGCTTGGCACCCCAGGGAGGGTTTCAGGCCGACAGCTGAGTGGCCAGGGAGACGTTCATTTGGTGGTCAGGGGCTGATGTCCTTCCCTGCCCCTCCCTCCTCTCCCTGGGAGCATTCCCAGCTGCCACAGAAAATTCGGACTCATCCCTGGTGTGTGTTTGACTCGTTTCCCTCTGACCCCCCAGAACAGCCTCAAGTCACTCCCCATTTCCTTCCACACACCTCTGAGCACCTGAACACGGCCCTGCAGAGGAAATTCAGAGCGGAGGAGGAGGAATTTGGGTCGTGCTGAGCTCCTGTTTGCACAGGAATGTGCAGCACGGAGGGGCCGAAATCTCTCCCATCTCCTGCTCTCAGACGCCTTGGCAGCTCCTGCAGCTTTTCCCTGCTCCTCCTCCGTGCTGGAGCTTGGGAGGGAGAACCTCAGCCGGCCAAGACGGACCTGGAAAGGGCTGCCTGGCACGGGGGGGCTGTGCTGGGGAGCTTTGGTTTGGTCTGGCTTTGTCTTGGTGCTTTGCCCTGTGAGGAGGGGCAGGTATTTGGTGCCTGGGTTGGTTGGTTGGTTGTTTAGCCCCTTAGTGTTCTGTGATAGCCGTGTTTGCTGAGCAAACAGGGCTCCACGAGCAGAATTCCCCATTTCTCTGATCCTTGCGGGAGTGAATCAGTGCCACCTAATAGCTGGAAGCAGGAGCTGTGACTGCTGAGCGGGACTGTTCATTTTGCCTTGTAAACACGTTAATCTCTGTGGGGATTAAAAATTTAAAAAAAAAAAAGGCTTAAAAGAAGCAAACTATTCCCTCCAAGCTTTCCACTCTTTCCTCTGGGAAATGGGGGCGTGAGGCTGTTAAAATGGTAAGGAAAATACAGAGGCACTTAGCATTTGTGAAAAGCAATAAAGTAGTTAGTGCTCCACAGCTTTGCTTCCGAGGCCCTGCCAGGTGCTGGAGGAGAAAGGGAACAGTTTCTCTCACTGGTGATGCCTAAAATACCTGTCCCATGAATTGCAGGGCAGGGAACCAGCAGGTTTTGGGTGTACTAATGCAAGGGCGATCCACGTGGACAGTGGGAACGGTTCACTGAGTGTGGTCACTGCCCGTGACACAGCGTTTAAAGGATCGTTAACTTCTTGTCTTGATCCTGCGAGGAGCTTTTCCTGACGGGATTCGGCTTGGGGCTCTTTGAAGTGTTTTAGCCAAGTATTTACTACCCGACTGTATTACAGTAAATGCAGATCACTCACCCCGCTGGCTTTAATCCCCGTTCCTTGGCCACATTCCAAGCCGGGTGATTTTCATTTTCCGCCTGTTGATGCCTAAACTCCCGACTGCCAGTTTTAAACTGCTCCTTCCCCTCGTGTCCTACCGTGCAACTGTCATGTTAGCGCACGTTGGGAACCATCAGCTCCCTCCATCCCCGGTGCCTCCAGCGCAGGGGTTGCCGCGGTTCCTGTCGGGCTGGAAAACAAAGGGATGGCATCGCTTTGCTCAGCGAGTGCCACTTTCTCTCCCGAAGTCAATAAATGCCTCTGCTTCCTTTAGGACACTAAACGTGGTGGGGAAAAAAAAAAAAAAAACAAAACCAACAAAAACCAAGAGGAATTCTCCCTTTGAAATTCCTGCTGGGGGAGAGGGCTGGGCTGCTCCTTTCAGCTCTAAAGGGGATCTTCTCCCGGAAGGAATTCAGATGGAGAGGGGATGAAGCCCCTGGTACCCCGGGGTGCCTGCTGGGGACCCCACATTTCCTGACCCTACATTACCCCTGCAGCCTTCTGGCGTGTACATTGTGGATGGTTTCCTTCCAGGAATGGAGCAAATCCCAGTTTTAGGGGGAACCTTATGGCCACTGGGGCCGGGGCAAATTCCTCTGGGGAGGGGTGGAGGGCTGAGGGCAGGAACAGCCCCATAAATTCCAGCTGATAAACACTTGAATGGGAACTCCATCAACAGATGCCAAGTAGGTCCAGGTGTAGCTGGAACAAACAGCCCCAGCTGCCCAGAGCCATGAGGATGGGGAGCATGGAACAGGCACGGGGCAGCTCGGGAATGGCAGGAGAGGCAGGGAGCCATCCCGGTGCTATTTTTACCCCCACCCCAGTTCCTCTCCGAGGAGGTTTATATTTAGCAGCCTGGAGCTGCTGGCATTCCTGTAGGAGGCAAAGGGGGGGGGAAGGATTGGGATTTGTGGAGCAGAGTTTTTTGCCAGCCTGGAGCCGACGTGAAAACGCGAGCACGGGAGCCTCTGTAGCTTTTTCTTTGTCAGGAGCAAAACCTGACCCTGCTTTTCCAGGTGGGTTTAGTTCCTTGGGTACCTGCAACGCTGGCAGTGTTTCCACACACCAGCAGTGCCCTGGTTCGAACTCACTCAGCTTGCAAGGTGAGGAGTCAGATTGGAACCGTGGGCTGGGAAAAAGGTCTCCAAAGCGAGTGTCAAGCTCTGCCTTCCCTCCCAAAGCAACAGCGCTGCTTGGAGGCGTTATTTGGACCACGAGGAGGGCGCCAGCAGGGAGACTTTGTTAATGCAGCATCACCAGTGCCACATCTTTATTGTCAAAGCACGTTTCTGTCGTGCTGAGGAAACGTTTCGGTGTCTGCAGGCTGAAGTGGATGTGTCTGTCATCCTCCTGCCTCACTTCCCAGCTCCAAGCAGCCTCCAGCCTCCCTTCCCACCCCCAGCAAACACCCCAGCCCCGATTCCAGGCAGGATTGAGCCTTCACTTTTAAGGTGTTTGCAGCGTTGGGGGCGGGAGGTGAGTGGGGGTGGCTGAGGCATGTGAGTGCCCAGGATTCGGGTGAATCCCAGGGATTTTCAGGGGATTCACCCACTGCAGGGTGCCATGCCTCACCGCAGAGCCTGGCAGGCACCCAAACGGAGTGTTTATATTGCTGACGGGTAATCTTTTAAGCTTTCAGATGCAGGCATGTCAGCCCGAGTGTTCCCGTTGTCCTGGCGACGGGGATGCGCCGGCTCCCGGATGCTGTGTCTGATCGCATCAGCCTGGAATGCGATCACCGTTTGTTTGTGCTGATAAGCCTCGGAGGGGGCTGGGGGGGGAGTGGGCACAGCCAGGGAAGAGCAGGGACACCCAGGAGTAGGGGGCCGACCTGCTCCAGGGCTGCGGGGGAAGGCACGGGATGTGGGAATGAGCCCCTTGGAGTGGGAAGGAACCTCTCTGGGTAGTTTTGGTGCCTGCTTGGTACCAAGGGTTGATTTGCCCCTTCAGATCCTCCCTTGGGCTGGTGGGTCAGAGCAACATTAAGGAGTGGAGAGCTGTTAATGGAAAATCCCCTGCCAGGAAGGTGAGAGGATAAGGGATGGTGGAGGAGCATCCCTACACTCATGGGATTGGGGAGAGGGACAGAGCTGTGGCTGGTTGAGGTTAAGACACTGATGTCCCATCCTTGGAAGTGTCCAAGGCCAGGTTGGACAGGGCTTGGAGCAACCTGGGCTAGTGGAAGGTGTCCCTGCCCATGGCAGGGGGTGGAATGAGATGAGCTTTAAGGTCCCTTCCAACCCAAACCATTCCAGGATTCCATGACAGCAGGGAGCTGCCAGGACAGCAGGCTGGGTGCTGGCTCTGTGCTGGCCAGGAGGAACAGCCCCAGAGTGCAGCAGGGCTGGTGCTGGAGCCCAAACCCTGCCCAGACAGCTCTTCCAGCCTGATCCCATCCGTGCTGCTGAGCCTGGGAAGAGCCAAAGCAGGAAAGGAAAAGCAAAGCAGTGCCCAGAGCGAGCTCCCGTGGCTGCTCAGCCCCAGCACACTTTGCCATGTGCCCCGGGAGGGTTTTCTTCCTTTAAGGGTTTTATTGCTTTAATCAGATCTCCGGCTTAAGGCGACTCTAATGCCCATCAGGATGAGTCACTGGGGCTCACGAGGGAGCCCAGAGGTCAAAGCATCTCCCCGTGCTGTGACTCTGGGGGATCCCCCCAGCCCATCCTGGCTCCACTCAGCTTTTAGAAAGTCTTTCGTGCAAGGGCAAAGCAGAGCCCGAACTGCCAGGGGAGAGGGGCCTCCCTGCACAGGGAGGAGGGTGGGATTGAGTCTTTTCCGTCACTATTTACTCTTTCTTGCCTTCCTTGTACGTCTACCCTGCTCTTCCCCGATCCAGGCATTCCCAGAGTTTCCAAGGATGCCACAAGGCACGGCCTGTGTTGGTAGTTGGGACAGAGTGTGCACAGCCCTGTTCTGGGCTCGGAAAAGAAGCCCACCCTGCCCCTCTTGACAATCTCCAGCTCTTAAAAAACGAGGAACCCAAATTTCTCTGGTGGCCACGTGGCTCCTCATCTGCTCTGACACAGCAGTGGTGCCTCGGAGATGGGGATGTCCCAGGGGACCCCTGCAGGTCCCCACATGGGGGGAAATTTGGGTTGGGGTGCTGCCAGAGCCCCAGAGAGCAAGAGCTGTGGGGCTGGGGGGGGTGGAATCCTGTGTGTTGTGCAGCCCTCTCAGCCTGCTCTCCCTTCCCTGCAGGGCTCTGGCAGCACGAGGGAAAAATGAACAAGATGAAAAACTTCAAGAGGAGGTTTTCGCTCTCGGTCCCGCGGACGGAGACCATCGAGGAGTCGCTGACGGAGTTCACGGAGCAGTTCAACCAGCTCAACAACCAGAGGAATGAAGGTAAGGAGCCCCCAGGCCCCTGATGTGCTGGTCAGGAGCACCTGGGGTCAGTGCTGCCAGCAGGGATCTCCTCTCCAGCCCCCAGGCTGTTCAGTGGGTGTGCGTGGAAAGTTTCTGCCCCTTTGTCGGGGCTGGTTTCTCATCCATCCCCTGGGATTAATAACACCTTGTCATTAAATGTGAAGAGGGATTTATACTTGCATAAGGAAAGACTTGTGGGAGGGAAAGGTATTTGCACAAAACGGGGAGGAATGACACATCTGTGGTCAGGGTTGGGAGTGGGAAAGTGTGGGATCTCCTCCTGCCTGCCCAAAGCACCTCCCCGTGCTGTGACTCTGGGGGACAAAAGTGGGCTGTGAACCCTCTCCAGGGCTACAGGCTGATGCTTCCCCCGAGCCAGGGGGGCTGTTCTGTCTCTTCTGGGCTTCACATCTCCTCCTGGACCCACAGCCTTCCCCTGGGAGGCCGTTCTCAGGGCCCCAGGGAGGTTTAGGGTTAACATCCCTTGTGCAAACAGAGCAGCCCTCGGTGCAGGCTGGGGCAGGCTCTGGGGCCGGGGGCAGAGCCAGGGAGGGGCAGGGCTGCAGGCACAGCGTGGGAGCAGCTCAGCCCCGTGGCCGTGCACGGGCAGGCAGAGCCTTTGGGCACCGGCTGGAGTTGGGCTCGGCCCATCCAGGGCTGAATTGGCTGCTGTGGGTGCGAGGCTGAGCCACTCCCGGCCACCCCCTCGTGCCACTGCTGCCTCCCGTGCCACAGCCCAGCCCTTCCACGCTCCACTCGGCTCCAGCAGGGGCTGGGCCATGATGGAATGATGTCATTGCCTGGCACTGGTGGGGAGGGACCGTCCCTGTGCCAGCCAACCTGCTCCCAGGGAGAGATGCAGTAACCTAATTTAGAGCTGGCTCTCCTCGCTCCCGCAGCCCCTGAGGCTCCTTTATCTCTCCACACAGCCGGGCTGCCCTGAGCAGCGTCCCTCCCTCCCGGCCTCCTGCCCTGCTCCCACACACCTCCCCTCACACCCCAGCCAGCAGCGAGGGCTATAATTAGACTTGAGCCCTTAATTAGATGTGCAGAAGCTGTGGGGATAAAATGGGGCAAGGCTGAGGAAGTCCTGGGTGCTGAGAGCTGCTCCTGCCGTTGCCCTCCTTGGGGAGCTGTGCTGGGATGGGGGAGCCCGGGCTCCCTGTCTGTGCCCTGCAGACCAGAGAGGTGATTCCCCTGTTATTCTGCTCAGATGAGGGGTCAGTCACGAGTCTTTCTTTGCCCCTGGATGGCAAACCAGTGCAAGCAGCATCTGCCAGTCCCTCCCTGGGCTTTTGGGCTTGCTCCTGAGGTAGCCAGGAGAGAGAAAGAGCAAAGTCTGAGCAGAGCCTGGGGCCAGGACTGAGGGTGTTCCCAGCCCATGGTTAGAGGCTGGACCAGTACTAGACTGGGATGTGGTGTAGGAGATCCTCCTGCCTGGACCAGAACCAGTCCATGAGGAGGTGTATTAGTAGATCCTCCTGCCTGGACCCGGGAATGCATCAGGGGCTCAGGATCTGCCAGCACCACTCTGGGGGTACAGCTCCTCCTGTGCAGCCTCGAGCTCTCCCAGGGCCAGCTCCCACTGATCCTCCCACCTGGATGTGGCACATCCTGGTCCCCTCCCCAGCTTTCCCTCCTTGGTGCCCCCCATTCCCTGGTTGCCCAGTTCCCAGTTTAGATCCCATCCCTCTCCCACAGAGCCCAGGCCGTGCCCACCACCCCAAACCCGCTCCCCTCGGTGAGATCCCGTGACTGAGTTTCCTGTGGGGATTGTGAACAACCCCGAGGAGTCACCTCCAGGGTGCCCTTAATCCCCTCTCCTGGTTGTTTATGGAGGGCCCTGACAGCCACATTTGTCTGAGGCATCTCTTGGCTGAGGATGAACCCTCCTGGCTGGGAACTCCTCACCCACATCCCTGTGCCAGGAGGCTCCTCAGGGGGAAGCCGGAGGGAGACAGACGAGAAGGGGGTTGTGCACCAGGGTTTGTGGTCAGGTTTGGGCCCCATGGGAGCTGCCTGGCCTGGAGAGGGCTCTGAGTTTAGTTCTCTCTGAGGTCTTGGTCGGTTTTGCAGGCGGAGGATCAAAATGCAGCGAGGGAAAATAACTTTGCTCCAGGCGTGGGGAGCAGAGCTGAGCCTGCAGCCGTGGCAGCAGCTCCTGTGCTGCTTCTCTTCCCCATGGAACAGCTCCACTGCAGTTTCACCTTCCCTGTTAGGATCTCTGGGGCTGCCCCTGGGCTGTCTCTGCCCTCCCCCGGGCTCCAGACCAGCCTGCAGGGATCCTGTCTGTCCTGGTGACAACAGTGACAGCTCAGGCTCTGTGATCACTGGCTCCAGAGACAAGTGCTAATCACAGCTCAGATCAACACCATCGGTTTTCCTTTCCTCACCTCGTGTAGCTCCTCAGGGAGTTGCTTGCAGGTTTTAGGTTCCCTCCAGCATCAGAAATCAGGGGGTAGCAGCAGCGTGGCAGTCTGCACATCCCACCCTGTGCTGGCTGGGAATGTCTGTGCCCACCCTTGGGGAGGAGGGTGATGCAGAGGCCAGACCTCCTCACAAGGTGCCCCAAGAATCATAGAATCCCAGGCTGGTTTGGGTTGGAAGGGACCTTAAAGCTCATCTCATTCCAGCCCCCTGCCATGGGCAGGGACACCTTCCACCAGACCAGGCTGCTCAAGAGCATCTGCAGGAGCTGCCCTGGCTCATGGAACAGGACAAGGCAGGACCTTCTCCTGGGGACAAACCTGCCTCTGTTGGGTGTGTGGTGAGAAATCCCCAGCTCTGTCCTCTCCATCCTGGAGTTCTCATGACCTCACTCACAGGGGCTGATAAAACGAGGGAAAAAACAGGCTTTTTTTTTTTTTTCCAGGCTGGAAAAGCAAACAGCTTTTCCCATAAAACAGGGAAAAAAACAGGCTTTTTTTTCTTTTTCCAGGCTGGAAAAGCAAACAGCTTTTCCCATAAAACAGGGAAAAAAACAGGCTTTTTTTTTCTTTTTCCAGGCTGGAAAAGCAAACAGCTTTTCCTGCCACAGGCAATGTCACCTTGGTGGAGCCTGACAATGCAGGCTCCATTTTTTTTTCAGAGGTATCAGGTCTTGGTGTGTCCCATCTGCTTTGATAAGAACTTGGTGGCATCCAGCAACAGCTCTTACCTGTGCCAAGGCTCTGCCCCAAACCAGCTGCTGCCTGCTCTGTGCTCCCAGGCCCAGATAAGGGCTGCAAAGGTAATTCCCAAATTGCACCGGCATAAAACAGAGCCAGATCTGACCTTGGGAGCTCAAAGCCCCAAAGAGGTGAGGACGAGTGGGCGGGAGGAGGATGAATAATCCAAGCTCTGAGTGCAACAGAGCCTTGAGAGTTGAGAGTTCACACTTAGCAGAGTAATTAGAAGTCAGGCAAGCAGTGGAGGGTTCTGGCCCCTTTCCTTGGGAGATCAAAGCTTGTTTTGGCAGGGGCTGTGTTTAAATGTATTTCTGGAAGGGTGGGAGGCTCGTCAGCCGTGTCTGCGGTCTCACTTTAATTTGCTTTGATATCCCAGCAGCCTCGTTGTTTGCAGGGTGTCAGGGCCCCCCCCGAGCCACAGGAAATGCTGAGCAGAATCAAGCAGCCCCTCACGTTTTGCACGCCCACAGCTTCACATCTGCCCCCTCTGTGAGCACCCAGGAGGGTCCTCCGAGCCTGGGGGCAACTCCAGCCCTTGGGGAGCATCCCCGTGGGATTGGGAGTCCCTGAGTGCACCTTGGGACAGCCCAGGGTGTGCTGAGCTGGCACATCCCCCTCCCCACTCTGGCCCCAGGGCAGCCCAAACACCTTTCCCCTCATCCCTGCAAGCTTCCTGTGTGTTTTACCCGCTTTTCCCATCCCCTTTGGATGCACTGGAATATCCAGGTTGTCGATTGACCTCTGACTTCACATCTGATGTTCATTTAGACGAGGAGATCGACACTGACCTACTGGTTCAAAGAGACAGTGCTGCTGGTTTGCACCTTTCAGGACAGGCTGCACCTTTTCCCAAGCTTTGGGGCTTTTTTTTTACCTATGGGAACCAGCACAAATTCACCCAGACCATCATTTAAGACGGATTAGTTGGAGTCCATTCAGTCAGATTTTAAATGGCTTTTGGGGTTGTTTGTTTCTTTCTTTGTTTGTTTGTTTTCCTGGCAGATAATTTGCTTAGGAAATGAGCAAGTGAAAAAGATTCGATCCAGTTTCATTGATCCAGTTTCATTGATCCACGTTCCTTTCACACCTGTGGTTAATTCAGGATGTTCCCTAATTGTTCCTGTACAAGCAGATGGACAGGAGGGGAAGGGACCAGAGAAGCAAAAAGGGGTGACTGTACCTTGTTTTTCCTGTCTGCCCAAAACCTCCTGGCGCTGTTTCAGGCCCTCTCAAGCCCAGTGGCACGGGCTGACCCCACCTCTGAGGTGTGGGCTGCCTACCCAGGACACCCTGCACCCCTCAGGTTCCCTGGTTTCCCGGTGACCATGGCACAAAACCACATCTTTTCCCAGGTCACTTGCCTGCCACCTCTCATCCATCAGACGAGCAAACTGCAGCCAGGTCCCAGCCCTGCTCAGCACCCCGTGAAAAGCGGCCCTGCCTGCCCAGCCCTCAGCCATGAGATCATCGCTGGCGCTCGGGCAGAGCAGGGATTGTCTCCCTGCAGCCCGGGGAGAGGGCTGGGCCATGGCCAGGGGCCAGCCCGGGGCAGCAGCTCCTCCTCCCTGCGGAGTTTCCCTCCTGCGACGTCTGCAGGGTGTCTGAAGGCAGAGTGGGGCATCCTTGGACCCTCCGGGTGTAATTTGGAGCGTGGCTGCAGAGTTAGGAGAAGGGAGAGAGCTGCGTGGCCACCGGGAAGGGCGTGGGATGGTCCTCCCTGCTTGGCCCCGCACCTTTTCAGAGAGAAATGCATCCCTGCCCTGGGGGGGAGGTGGTTCTCCTCCATCCCAGCACACCCAGGTTGGTGCTGCCTCCTCCTGAACATCCCCTTGGAAACAGCATCCCTGTGGATCAGAGGAATCCACCTCACTGGGGTCCAGGTGACCTGTGTTGAACCCGGCAGGGTTTGGCTGTGCCTCTGCCCGGGTCTGTGAGTGCCAGAGTGTTCCCACTGACCAGCTGTTAACTGCAGAGTGAGGAGGGTTAAGTGCAAACCTCAGACTGGGGACCAGAAGGAGCTCAATGGCTTATTTTGTCCTGATTTTCTCGCTCCTTTCAGGGTTTCTTGGGCTCACACTCTGAGGCTTCACACCTGGAGCCCTGAGAGAAGAGTTATTTTCCTGAGCTGCCTTGGTTTTCAAGAGAGCTCTTGTGCTCCTCGGGGCTGTGCCTGGCTCAGGGCAGCGGGTTGGGGCAGGAAGGCCTGGAGTGGTTTGTTTTGCAATAAGTGACTCTGCAGCCTTTAATCCCAAACAACCTTCCAAGAAACGGTCACATCCTTGGAGGAAAGTGCCCTGATGCCTTTGGATTTGGTGGTTCCCAGGGCAGATGGGATGTGTGTGTGTGTGTGTGAACTCCTTGGAAACAGGGCTCTCTTTCTGTTTTGCTCCTGTATTGACCCAGCCCAGGGGGATCCAGAGCCATGGACAGGCACCTCGGTCTCCCTAAAGTGCAGGTGGTGTTTTGCCTAATGTGGCATTTTTTGAGAGGATAAATCTGGGAAGTTAAAGTGAATACTCACCCCTGCACAACCTCAGGGTGCTGCTGCAGGAAGGTTGAGAACTGGAATGGGATGTGGGAGCTCTGGTTGGCCTGGGGTGTGAAGCAGTTCCCCCCTCTGCATCCCCCTCCCTGTCTGTCAAGGAGACCCTCGTGGCAGGGGGATGCACAGGGTGCTTTGGGGGTGCTGGAGAGCAGAGCCCTGTGGGTGCTGAGGCACCAGGAGTCTGGAGCAAAAAGCAGGAATTCCCTTGGCCTCCCAGACACAGAGAAGGAAGAAGATAATCCCACGGCCCCAGAGCATCTCTGCACGTCCCTGCCCTGCTCGAACTCCCTTTTCTCCAAAAGTAAGTTCCTTAGCACTTCAGCCACCGCTCCAGCAGCTCCCTCTCCTGTCTTTTTGTCCTCAGACCTGGCTCAAGGGCACCTGCAGCTGGGACAGCTGGGCAGGGAATTGCGGGCCGACAGCAGCCCCCTCTCGCCGTCGGAGGTGGAAGGGCAGTCCCCGGTGGCCGTCAGGTACCGCAGCAACAACCAGCGCCGCTTCTCCATGGAGGCAAGTGCTGCTGCAGGCTGGGGAGGGGCCGGGGGGACATGGGAACCTCTGGCTGTCACCTCCCTGCTGGCTGGAAGAGCCGGTGTTGGGTTTGTGGGGACCTGGCAGTGCCAGACTCAGCATCACCCCCGTGGTACCTGACCGAGCCCAGGCACATCCCCATGAGCACATCACCCCCCCTTTTCCCTTTTCCTCTCACTGAGGGTCCCACACGTGCTGCCCCATCACTTCCCCATCCACAGCAGCTCTCCCTTCATCACCCATCTCCTCTGTCCCTCTCTGCAGGACGTCAGCAAACGCCTCTCCCTGCCCATGGACATCCGCCTGCCCCCCGAGTTCCTGCAGAAGCTGCAGATGGAGAGCCCGGAGTTCCCCAAGCCCCTGAGCAGGATGTCCCGACGGGCTTCCCTCGTAAGGCTCACTGTGCACTCGGGCTGTGCCAGGGGAGGGGCAGCTGGAGGAATTTCTTCCTGGAAAGGGTGGTCAGGCATTGGAAGGGGCCGCCCAGGGAGGTGGTGGAGTCCCCAGCCCTGGAGGTGTCCAAGGACGTGGCCCTCAGTGCTCTGGGCAGGGGGACAAGGTGGGGGTCAGTCACTGAGTCTTGGAGGTCTTCCCCAACCCAAAGGACTCTGTGATCCTGAGATCTGCATCCCCTCCCCACTCTGTGATCCCGAGATCTGCATCCCCTCCCCACTCTGTGATCCCGAGATCTGCAGATCCCCTCCCCGTTCACACCTCAGTGCTGCTGTGCAGTTCCCCAGGCCTGCACATTCCTTCCCTCACCTGTGCACACACCTGACTGTCCCCTAGGCCAGGCTCCTTCCCCGTGGGAGGAGGTGGGAACCCTCCTGCAGTTTGGCAAGTGCTGGAGCCTCTGCTGGTTGAAATGCAAATGTGGATAAATAATGAATTAGCCCTTGCATTAGTGCTGGCATTTCAGTTTTCTTTTGCTGCAGAGCAGCAGCACAGAGTAGGAGCAGAAACTCTGTGCCCTGTGTCCAGCTGTGCAGGGACCTGTCCTGCTGCCCAGGAGTGCCCAGTGCTGGACAGGTACCACAGCCAGGTCTCAGAAGGCATCTTTGGAGCCAACATGCCTGTTCAGGGGGAAGGAGGAGGACAGGAGAGCTCGAATTTACCTGCCTGTGTTGTCTAATCAATAAAATAGACACAGCCAGAGGGTTGTGTCATTAATATTCATGGACCCCTCTATGAATAAGGAATGTGGCTCCAGGGGTTGTGCAGCACCTCTGGACTGCAGCAGCCACTTCGTTCCCCTGCTCAGGACGTGGCCGTTCCCAGGGCACACGGAGGGTTTGGGGAGTCAGTGGAGTAAAAATCCCACTGTTCCCCTGGGATTTGCTGCTTCAAATCCAGCCTGAGCGAGCAAGAAAGCAGCTTCCCAGCTTGGGAGAGCTGGGTGGGCTGTCAGTGCTTTCCCGTGGGGCAGAGCTGGGGGGGCTGCAGGAGCACCCCAGACCTGGGGTTCTGCCTGGGCACGGGGTGGGGGGACCCCCTTTAGTGGCTCCCCAGGGTCCCTTTCCCTGCCTGCTGGGTGCCAGCTGTCCATCCAGCTCCATCTGCTGGTGAGCAGCGTGGCAGGAGCCCTCGGATCAGGGCTGGGGGGTCTTGGGGTGGGCTGGAGGCAGAGCTGCTGGCCCGGGATTACAACGAGGGAGCTGGATTTTGGGGGAGAACGGCACCATTTTGTTAAAGCTTCAGGAGCAGTGGTCTGCCCTGTGCCTTGGAGCCTGTGCTGCTGGGAATCATCCCTTTCCCTGGCACACACATGATCCCAGCTCGCTGAGGAGGTGTCTCTGTCCACACAGAAAATTGCAGTTTCGGGGGGTCTGCCGGGAGTGACACCTGAATCCATGGATTTGCAGGGGCTGTGCTGCTGTCACTGGGTACACGAGAGCAGGTCCCAGCAGCTCATTAAGGAGTTACTGTTCCAAGTGGGAAAATGTCCCTTTCACACTTGATTGGAGCAGCACACAGAGGAATGAGCAGTCACAGCAAGACCAGACGTAGGGAAGCACTCATGGACAGGCTGGACACCGGGAGAAGGATCCCATGGGGCTTCTCCCACAAAAAGGGCATTTTGCAAACCACAGCTCCTGTTCCCACTGCTGGTGGCATGTCAGGCTGTGGGTGGGAGAAGGGGACGCAGGGGAAGGCTGAGGATGCAGGTCCATCCATCCCACTTAAGCAGCCAGTCTGTTGGGAAGGTTTTCTGATGGATTGCCTGCACAGCTTCTCCAGGAAATTAATGGACTGGATGTGCTTGGATCAGCTGGCAAACACCTGCCTTGACTGGTCTGCCCCAAAACTGTCACTGCCCAGTGTCCCTGACCTTATCCCTGGAGGTGGAGCCATCCCTGGATGGGACACCACCCCCAGTGATGTTTTCCTTTCTCTGTTACAGTCAGATATTGGGTTTGGGAAGCTGGAGACCTACGTTAAACTGGACAAACTGGGGGAGGTGAGTATCCTGTGGAGTATCCTATTAATTCCCTGTAAGGAATTAAATAAAGTCCCAAGGGCAGCTTGAAACACAAAGGGCAGATTTCTTTATTAAATCCCAAAATTCAATAAAGCCAAATTTCTTCAATATCCAGGAACGTTCAGACCAAGTCTTTCCGTGGAGTTCAGACCTGGCCCTGGCACTTCAAATGGTCCTTCCTCCAAACGTTTTGGGGATATCAGTGCTGTGCCAGGCTGGGAAATGGGCTGCAGGGCTTGTTCTCTCTCTCCCCCTCCCAGGGCACCTACGCCACCGTCTTCAAGGGACGCAGCAAACTGACAGAAAACCTCGTGGCCCTGAAGGAAATCCGGCTGGAGCACGAGGAGGGGGCTCCTTGCACGGCCATCCGGGAAGGTGAGGCCGGGGGGGCTCTGCCCCATCACAGGCAGGTTTGGGGTGGGTGGTGCAGGGGGATTTCTGTACCTGGGATCACTCC
>NW_016690379.1:610909-612729 GCF_001604755.1 Lepidothrix coronata | reverse complement strand
CTGTGGTCAGCCCTGGGTGGATTTGGGGTGATGCAGGGCTGGTGCAGGGGGATGTCTGTACCTGGGATCACTCCAGATAGATTTGGGGTGGCTGGTGCAGGGGGTACTTGTGGTCAGTCCCAGGTGGATTTGGGGTGGGTGGTGCAGGGGGTACCTGGGGTCAGCCCTGGGTGGATTTGGGGTGGGTGGTGCAGGGGGTACTTGTGGTCAGTCCCAGGTGGATTTGGGGTGGGTGGTGCAGGGGGGTACCTGTGGTCAGTCCCAGGTGGATTTGGGGTGGGTAGTGCAGAGAGTACCTGTGGCCAGCCCCAGGTCCTGCTGCCCCAACCTGTCCCCTGCCCCCCAAACCTCGCAGTGTCGCTGCTGAAGAACCTGAAGCACGCCAACATCGTGACCCTGCACGACATCATCCACACCGAGCGCTCCCTCACCCTCGTCTTCGAGTACCTGGTGGGTCTGGGGGGCTCTCTGGGAACGGGGGGACAGGGTGGGTGGGTGATGGGGGCCAGGGGAAGGACAGGCTGACCTGTGCTTCCCTCTGCAGGACAACGACCTCAAGCAGTACCTGGATAACTGTGGGAACCTGATGAGTGTGCACAACGTGAAGGTAAAGGGGGGTGCCCCCCTGCCCCTGCATGTGGGGAGCTCACCCGGAGGCAGGGGAAGGCTGGAGACCCCTTCTCCCTTCAATTTAGCCCTGTTACTCCTCTTTGGCCTTTTTCAGCCTGTTCTGACACTCCACCAGCATTTCTCTAGTCACTGCCACCCTAAATAAAATCACTGTGCGTGCAGACCCGACTGACCCCCCTTTCTGTGTCTCTGTGATGGGCCTGAACCCTTCCCTAGAGCGTGTCCCACCCCAGGCCAGCTTGGAGGGGTCTTTCCTGGCCATGAGTTTGGGATACCTCGAGACAGGTTCATTTTTAGGGCCCGTGTCCTAAAAATGCTGAGTGCAAACCCCTTCTCCTCCTCGCAGATCTTCATGTTCCAGCTGCTGCGGGGTCTGGCTTATTGCCACGGGAGGAAGATCCTGCACCGAGACCTCAAACCCCAGAACCTGCTCATCAACGAGAGGGGGGAGCTCAAACTGGCTGATTTTGGTAGGTGACCCTCTCCGGGGATGATGCAGCGGTAGGAGGAGGTGCAGCTCCTTTGATGTCCGTCCCTTCCGTCCCCAGGACTCGCCAGGGCCAAGTCAGTGCCCACAAAAACATATTCCAACGAGGTGGTCACGCTGTGGTACCGCCCCCCCGACGTCCTGCTGGGATCCACGGAATATTCCACCCCCATCGACATGTGGTGAGTCACAGCCCCAAATGGAGCTCCCTGGGGTGGTGGGTCAGGCATTTCCATCCACATCCCCACGGTGTTGGTTATGCCAGAGGGTGGGGGGCTCTCCCAGAGCTGTTTTCCACGTCCCCTGGGGGTCGAGGTCTCCAGAACGTGCTGTCCCCATCGGGGTGAGAGGTGATTAGAAAGGACAGAGCTCCTGGAGGTCATTTCCCTGCTCCAGGAGCCTCATCCCTGGAAAAGGGGTGGGAGGGCTGGGGGGGCCCGCGGGGCTCGTCCCTCCCTAATCCCGGGGGTGTCTCCCGCGCTCCAGGGGCGTGGGGTGCATCCACTACGAGATGGTGACGGGGCGGCCCATGTTCCCCGGCTCCACGGTGAAGGAGGAGCTGCACCTCATCTTCAGGCTGCTGGGTGAGGGCTGCGCTGTGCCCGCGTCCCCACGCGAGGGCAGTGGCTGCCCGCGGCAGCGGCGGGAGCGGGCACGGCCGGGATGGGGCGGGAGAGGGTGGGAGGGGGAAAGCAGGGGTGGG
>NW_016690379.1:604972-610435 GCF_001604755.1 Lepidothrix coronata | reverse complement strand
GGGCAGGAGTGAACAGGGCAGGCATGGGATGAGGTGGGCAGGGGTGGGCTCACATGCTCTGGGGTGGGCTGGGGTGGGCAGGGTTTGGCAGGGGTGGGCTGAGGTGGGCAGGAGTGAACAGGGCAGGCATGGGATGAGGTGGGCAGGGGTGGGCTCACATGCTCTGGGGTGGGCTGGGGTGGGCAGGGTTTGGCAAGGATGGGATGGTGTGGGCAGAGGTTGGGCACATGTGCTCTGGGGTGGGCAGGAGGACACAGGGGTGGGCAGGCATGGGGTAGCAGGGCAAGTGGGAGCAGGGAGGTGGGCAGGGCCAGTCTGGCACAGGTAGGGGTGGGCAAAGCCTGCCCACAGCCCCCCTCCAGGCTGGCAGAGGTGGGAGGCTGAGGTGCTCCTCACTGGCTGCCCCAGGCAGTGCCAGCCATGTCCTCTCTCTCTCGGGGACAGGAGACCCACACTCAGGAGGTTTTTCCTTCTGTACCAAATGACCGTGACGGGTTCCCCTCTGCCCCCCTCCCAGGTACCCCCACAGAGGACACCTGGCCTGGGATCACATCCAACGAGGAGTTCAAGGCTTACAACTTCACCCAGTACCGAGCCCAGCCCTTGATAAATCACGCCCCCAGGTACCTCCTGGAGCAGGGGCACCAAAGCCATGGGGGGCTTGTGCTGGGTGGAAAGGGGAGCCTGGGGAGACCAGTTTCATTTTCTCCTTGTGGTGCCGGAGGCTGCAGTGCCTCTTGTCCCTGGGTGCAATTGTTTGACTGTCTCCTGGTTTTATTCCCTCTTTCTCTCAGGCTGGACTCAGAAGGCATTGACCTGCTGGCAAACCTCCTTCTGGTGAGTGGCAGAGCAGCCCAGGTGGGTGGCACAGGGATTTGTTCCAGGGAAGGTGCTCTGGCTGCCCTCACACTGGCACTGGAGCCGGGCAGGAGAGGAGCTGTGGCTGCAGGATCAGCCCTGGCCCTACAGCTGTCCCAAAGCACCTCCCACCAAGGCTGGTGAACCCTTTACCCTGTGTCCTCTCCCACACAAGTGAGAGGGCACAAAGCTGATGATCCATGAGGTACAACGTGGCCAGGGCATTCCTGTGCTCCCACAGCGTGTGCTGTGCCCTGGGCTGCCACAAATGGCACTGGGAACTGCCTGCACCCCCCCCGCCGGGTTTGTCACCCAGCACGTGGCATTGCTGGGGCTCTCAGACAGGCAGAGGTGCCCAGATGTGCCCACACGTGGCCTCTGTGCCCGCTGGGCGCCGTCCCACCCGTGCAGACCGTGTGTAACGTCCTCTCTCTGGGCTTTGTGCAGTACAGGGTCAAGAGCCGGATCTCAGCAGAGGCAGCCCTGCAGCACCCCTACTTCAAGAGCCTGGGAGACAGGGTGCACCTCCTGCCTGACAGTAAGTGCTGCCTGTCCCCTCGTGGGGAGCAGAAAGGGGTTCCTGGGCAGCCCCAGGGGGTGGGTGGTTGGCAGCCCCTTGTCTTTGCTCACTCAGAGGTGCTCCTGCAGCAGGGTGGGGTGGGAGCTGGATGGCTGTGAGAGCAAGGAATAATTTAGGCGGGATGGGTAGGAATAGGAGAGAGAGAGAAGAGCTCTGATGAGAGGCCACATGTCAGGGCTGTCCCTTCCCCTGGCTCTGGGGTTGTGGATCAGCTGCACTGACCCCTCTCTCTGCCCCCTCTGCCCAGATGCCTCCATCTTCTCCCTGAAGGAGATCCAGCTTCAAAAGGACCCTGGATACCGAGGCTCAGCCTTCCAGCAGTCAGGTAGGACTGGGGAAAAGCCCTCTGCCCTCTCCCAAGCAGTGCCATGGATTGTGCTGGCACTGGGGTTACTCCCAGTGGGTCCCACATAGGAAAAAGCCCAACCTGCTCCCTGTTACCTCCTTTAGTCCGCAAATCACCCCTGGGGCATCCTTGCTTGTCACCTACCATGGTACTAAAGTCACTTGTAGGTGTCCTGAGGCACAGTTCCCTCCTCCCTGGATGCCACGGGCTCGGGATCTCCCAACCCAGAGCATCTCAGGGCTCAGCTGCTCTGCAGAGCCACTGTCTGACCTCCCTGACCCATCTCTCTCTCTCTCTCTCTCTCTCTCTCTCTTCCTCAGCCCGAGGGAAGAACAGGAGGCAGAGTATATTTTAAACCTGGATCTCATGTTCCCCTTGTCACCATGGAGATCGAAGCACTGAGAAAGGAGACAGGCAGCGAGCTCCCACCCGACCCCCCGCAGGATTCCCGGCCGGGGCAGGACAATGCTGAAGTGCCCTTGGCCTCAGGAAGGATGTCCCCGTGTGTCCCCAAACCCCCTGGAGCTGCTGCTGATGGACCTGTGGCCTTGTTTTCCCCCTCCTGTTTCCGTGTTGTCCCCGTCAGACACGTGAGCTGCCACCCCCCGAGCAGGGGCTCCACTGAGGAGCTGCAGGACCACGAGCTTGTAGAGCTGCACCCCGGGGGTGAGCTGGGCACCCTGGGGGTTCTGTGAAGCACGGGGTGGTGTCTCCAAAGCTGTGGTGTCTGGCCCAGGCAGGCGTTTCTGAACATTTACCTTTGCTCAGGCAACCTGCTCTGCACCCCCAGTTTTTCTTTGCAGCTGCGAGTCGTGGGCATGACCCAGCCTGGCACTGGGAGGCTGCCCCTGGAGCACAGAAACCAGGGCAGCCCTCCCTTGTTTCCCTTGCTTCTGCCTGCAGAGCCCCTTTTTTTTCCTCTCCCCATCTTTGGTCCCTGAGTCCTGACAAGGATGGGGCAGCTGGAAGGGGAGGGCTCCCCGTCGCTTCTCCCTCCCCATCTCCCCTTCCTTGCCGTCATTGTGGTCCCAAATTCAGCCAGCTGGGATGTCCCAAATTCAGCCAGCTGGGATGTCCTGAGCTGGGGGCAGGTACCTGTGCAGAGGAGGGGCCAGGTGAGCCCTGGCTCTGTGCTGTGCCCTCCAACCAGCCTTTCCCAGGCACCCACGGAGCATCCCCCTTCCTCATCCCCCCCTTCGTCATCCCCCCACAGCCACGACCCTCTCTGACCCCACAAGGGGCAGGATGGGGGTCCCAGGCAGTGTCTCAGGAGCCCATCTCCCCCCCATCCCATCCCTGAGCCCCCACAGCACAAGGCAGAGCCCGAGTCCCTCGGCAGCAGAGCGCTGCACACGCCCACCTCAGGCGCTTCTCCCCGGAGGAAGGGGGAGAGGTGCCAAACCTCCCACAGCTCAGCTGTGGGCACCAGAAATAGAGCTGGAGAGAAGCAAACCGTCCCTCGAGCCTCCCTGCCTGCCCTCGGGGTGGGGATTGTCCCAGCCCCGGCTCCGATGGCTCTGGGGGCAGAGGGGGGTGTGAGGTGTGAGGTGTGAGCGTGCTGTGCCGGCTGGAGGCTGCCCTGGCTGTGTTTTCCCCTCCCCACCCTTCTGGAAGATGCCAAATCCATCCTGAGCGAAGGGGCCCTGCTGCACCTCTCCCCCACAGCCTGCAAACAGCCTGCAAACAGCCTGCAAGTGTGTGAGCGTGGCAAGAAGTCTCTCTACTGTACATTATTCCTGTCATTTCCTTGGACGACTGGTCCCCTCACCCACTGCTCCTGCAGCCCGTGGATGTGACCAGGAGGATCTGGACGTGGCCAGTGCTGTGGGTGCCACCTGGGACCGGCCTGGCAGGGTGTGCTGGTGCATTGGGGTGCCCTGCTCAGGGGATGGCAGCTCCCTGTGCTGCTGTTCCCCCACGGAGCAGGGAGCGAGGGCTGGTTTCTGCTTTGCTGTGCGTCATTTCCTCTGGGAGCCTTGGAAGACACGCAGCAGGAGGATAAAAGTGGGGACTCCAGAGGTCCCCAGAGCCCCTGGGACGGCTCCTCCCCATGCCAGTGCTGGCTGCTCCCTGTGAGCTTCCCCATCCCGGCAGAGCTGTTGATTGGGGTCTGTCCTAGACAAGCATCCAGACGTCTGCATTGTTTGAGGTTTGCCCATCCCTGCTCTGTTCCCTCTCGCTGTGTCCAGCTCCCAGCAGGCTGAATAGCTCATTAATTGTTTCCATTTGATAGGGAAGAGCAGCCACCAGCCCCAGTGACGCAGTTCAGCCCCGTGTCAGGGCCGTGCTCTCCCGGCCCCACTCCCGGCTCCTGCTCCCGGGGAGCTCCGCCGAGGGAGGGCTTGGCTGGAGCCACTCTTGGAGCCACTCTGGGCTCTCACTCTGCCCTCTTTCCTTTCGCAAAGGAATTTCCTCGGCACGGCAGGGATCTGTGGGGCAGGCTTGCACTTCCCGGGGCTCCCATCAGGAATTAGCGGCTCGGCAGGCAGGACGGCTCAGGGGGTGCAGCAGCACCTTCAGGTCCCTGGGGGAGAGGAGTGCTGCTGTGCCCAGGGGAACAGAGCCTGGATCAGACCAGGGAAAGCAGGAATCCTCCTCACCCAGCCTTGGGAAGCCCACTCAGGACACGTGTGAGCAGCCCTCGTGCAGTTTTCTTGCTTGGCGTTGCCATCCCCGTGGGGCATAAACCTTCCTGGGGCATTGGATGCCCAGCTGAGCCATCCCACATTCCCACTGGGAGGATGGAGACAGGACACACCGGATCAGTGTGGCCTCAGCTCTCCCTCCATCAGACAGATATTCCTGCTGAAGGTCAAAGTCACCTACAGACACCACTGGGGGAAAGACTTAGCCATGACCATGGAGCCAGGGGCCATTCCCAGGATCAGAGGGCAAAGACAAAGGGCCTGGTGGCTCCTGTTTATTCTTTCCTAACCTTTGCCTTTCCTACAAATCCTCCCCAGAGGAGACACTATTATTTATTAGCCCACTAACAGCCCCAATCTGAGATAACCCCTTTTGTTCCACTCATTTAGTGGGTATTTGATCCCCACCGAGGAGGTGATAGGGTGGGTAAATATTTGGTGCCCCACTGAGCAAGGTGAGCCTGGAGCCAAATCCCTCTTCTCCATCTCTGGGATAGCATTCCAGTCTCCATGGGCTGGCTTTGTGAGGAGAGGGATCTCTTGGATACCCCCCTCTCTCCTCCCTGTGCCCTCTCCAGCAGCTCATCCCTGGCAGGAAGAGCTTTCCCAGGTTTTGGAGCACCAGCCAGCTCCCAAGTTGGATTTCATATTAAAATTCTGGGAATTTCTGTGGCTCTCCAGCATTTTTTTTTTATTGTTGTTTTATGGATTCTCCCATCCAGTGCTTTGTGGAGCAGCTGCCACTCCTGGCAGATGGGGAGTCCTGACAAAAGGAAATTGTTGCTTTGTTCTTCCACACATTTTTCTTGGAATTTTTTTCTTTTTTTTTTTTGGTTTCTTTTTACCAGTCCTGGTGAAAAACAGGAGTTTTGGCCGTGCCCTCAGGAAAGGCCGTGTTCTCCCAACTTTTCAGCTCACGGCTGGGTAAAGGAATGTAAGTAAAGTGATGTGTAAAGCGAGGTCTGTGTTTGGGACCACGGTAACACTTGGAGGCAGAGCTGGTTCATCTCATCCCATCTCTCCATTCCCACCGG
>NW_016690379.1:558024-604495 GCF_001604755.1 Lepidothrix coronata | reverse complement strand
CCGGTGGGAATGGAGAGATGGGATGAGATGAACCAGCTCTGCCTCCAAGTGTTACCGTGGTCCCAAACACAGACCTCGCTTTACACATCACTTTACTTACATTCCTTTACCCAGCCGTGAGCTGAAAAGTTGGGAGAACATGGCCTTTCCTGAGGGCACGGCCAAAACTCCTGTTTTTCACCAGGACTGGTAAAAAGAAACCAAAAAAAAAAAAGAATAAAAGATTGTATCCATCTACCAGTCTGGTGTCTCTGTGTTTGATAAGAATATTTCAATTTTTGCATTTCAGGTGTGAACACGGACTGTTTTGTGGCCGTGCTCGTTTCATTGCTAAGGCTTTAATATTTAATTTAAATATTTAATTTAAATATTTAATTTAAATATAATAGTTTACATTATTATATTACATTTATAATGATATTATTTTACTATTATTTATTATATTTTTATATTATTTATTATTATATTATGATATTTATTATTTATTATATTACATTTATAATGATTTACATTATTATATTACATCTCAAATATTACATTATTATGTGTTGTGAATGCCCCAAAGCCAAGACTGGACAACAAACTGCGTGGAATATGGGATGGGTTTGCACAGGATATAATTTTTCTCTTTTCTCTTTTTTTTTTCGGTAGGAGAAGGACCTGCTTTGGTTTTTGAGGTTCAGGTAGGTGGGGCTGAAGGAAGGGGGGTCATCTCAGGTGGGCAGGTCCCGTGGAAGGGCTGAGCTGCTCCGTGGTGAGTGTTCATCCCATGCCATTCCCTTCCATGCCACCTTTGCTCCTTCCCACGGAATCATTCCCACGGCTTTCCCCGCTGCTCCAGGACACCTTTCCTGCTACCAGGGCACTTTGGGGCTGGGTGTGGCGAACTCCCAAAGAGCACAAAAGGAGTTTGCCCAGCGGCTGACCTTCGCAGGGGGCTGAAACCCAAGACCTGGGAGCCTTGTGCGTAATAGGAAGGTGTTTCTGTGGTCCCTTGCGTGGCTCCTGAGGCCCTGAATAAATATTGCCATAAGCCTATCGGGCAAATAAAGCCCAAGGCTGACAAGCCCAGCCCAGGCTTGCAAACCAGCCAGAGGGCAGAGCTGGGGAAGGGACAGGGGAGCCCTTTTCCCTGCAGATCCAGCAGCTAAAATCCCCCTGGGAGCAGAGTTACTCAGCTCCACTGTCCCCTTTGCACATTCCTGCTCTCTGCTCTGTCAGTGCTGGGGAGAATCTCCAGCCACCAGTGCCCTGGGAACGTGGGAAGAGCCAGAGCTGGGGCACGAGGGGATCCCTGTGGGATCCCTGTGGGATCTTTGGGACCGGGCTGTGGTGTGAGCCCAGGGATGATGGGCTGGTTTAGGGAAGGGGACAGTGCCCTTCACCCCCCTCCTTGGGTGCAGCTCCAGCCCTCCCAGCCTGAGTCACGTTCCGGGACTGGTGTGGGCAGGTCCCCAGTAACGACCTGTTTGCCAAACCAGTTCCTCCATCTGCTGCTCTCATTCCTCCGGTGCTGCAGCTGCCGGTGCTGCATCCGGGGGAATGCTGCCCAGCATCCCCAGCCCACATCCCCCTCCTGGCTTCCAGACATTCCCAGCTGCCCAAACAGCCCAAGTATTCCCTCGAGGAGTCCTCCTGCCTCGCCAGGATGCTCCAGCCGGGTCACTGGTTGCTCCCCGGGTCTCAGGGTGTATCTGTCCACGAGGCTGGTGTGATACCTGCTGCCCTCCATGGGATTATCTGAGTGTCATCATATTCCTGGGGCATTTTGGGGAGGCTCAGCCTGGCTTGTTCCTTTGCAGCCACCCCCCTGGGCCGTGGGTTTAGTGCCCTAAGCACAGCTCAGCCGTGGTGGGTGTGTGACTTGTTCCAGTTGGGCTGGGCGGCAGGAAAACGTGTAGGTGAGCACTTCCTCCTTTCAGACAAGTGTTACAAGATCTGGAACAACTGGGCCAAGATTTCAGGCTGATGTTTGGCCTGGAAGTGGAGCCAAGCTTTCCAAACCACGCCGTGTGTTTTGAAACTCTTGACCCCGAAGCACACGAGGTGAACCCCTCTCTCGTGTGCCCATTCGGGTTCCTGAGCATCTCAGGCAGCCAAGAATGATTTGACTCATCCCATGGGGAAGTTTACCCAGTGTTGTAAGAAGCATCCTGTCCTCTGTCAGTCAGTGATTCAGAGTTATTTTCTTATCTGCTCAAGCTTGCTTGGTGCTGGGTTTTTTTGGAGGCATCAAAGTTCCCATCTCCAAATGTACACGTGGCTCTTGGACCCATCACACTGGCACTCTGGGATAACTCTTGTGGTTTCTGAGGGGGTCAGCCCAGATTTGCCCTTTGTGGCCTTTGGTAAAAGAAGGACAGGGAAAACTTGAGCAATCTCTCAGCCCCAGGCCAAGCTGCCAACCCAAACACTGGCAAAAGCCTTGGGGGAGCCTGTCCCCAGGCACCTGCTGTCCCAAGCCCAGCTGTGGGGTCTCAGCTGGTTCCACCCCAGGGAAACCCTTAGAAAACCTATAACTGGAGTTGGATTTCCCCACTGTGTTGAGACTGGGCGAAGAGAAGTGACACCAACAGCACAACAGCAAATCTGAGCAAATCTGGGCCGAAGCTCCACAGCCACTGCAAGCAGGACTGATCACCACAGAGGGGCTGAAAGAATTAACTGGTACAGTGTGAAAAATCCCTGCTGTGCCTCTCACTGTCCCAGGAATGTTGGAGGGCACGGGAAGCTAAAGGAAGGGTTTTCCCCAACTGCCTGTTGGATGTTTTGGAGCGTGCTCCGAGGGATGCTGCCGGCTGCAGTCGTGCTGCTCTGCTCTTCCTTCATTCATGGTTTCGCTTTGCAGTTTGCAGCAAGTGCAAAACTGTGGGTGTTTAATTCAGTGCAAGTACAACATGGATCTCAGTTTGGAAAACAGCCTCCTCGTGGAGCTAATTCGGGGGTTGCATATACTCATGGTCCTGTGGCTTGCATTTTTATGAGCTGCCTCCCAGGATCTGGATTTCAATGTGTGGAACCAGAAAGGATCTGTGTGTTCCTGTGCTGACTAACCCACCTACGCCTCGGTTCTTATTTGCAAGCAATATCTTGCATGGTTTGTGTTATCCCTGATAAAAGGGCCTGATATTCCTGGAAGCAACTGTTCCTGCATTCAGGTCAGTCGGAGCTGGGGAAGGGGTTGTGCCAATATTTGTCGGCTCTGGTGCCTGGATGCTGCCTTTTCACCCGGGAGTGGGGGATGCAGGGAGCCTGCAAAGGTGGGGAAAGCCTCGCTCAGCCATTTTATAGTTGGGAATTCAAGCCCCGGGGGGCTGATGCTCTCCAGTGATGGGGATGCAGCAATGGAAGCCAGGAGCAGACTGCAGGTCTCCCAGCTCCCTGTCCAGTAAAGGGAGAACCAAGATCAAGACTGAGATGAAGAATGTGGCCCAGGGGAACTGCAGCTCAGCCCTTTCTTTGGGGCAGAGCACTGGGGTGGGGAAGACAAGGACCTGCTGTTTCATCAGGTTAAGCTGGCTCCGTGAACAAGGAGACGTATGGACAAGGAGGGTCAGGAGATGACTTTCCCAGCAGTGTTTTGATGGAAAGGCCTTTATTGTCACAATCCTTTCTCCCTTGTCCTCCGCTTGTGGATGGGGAATTGAGCTGAGACACTTTGCAGCAGTGTGGCCTCTCAAATCTAGTTCTTGCCTGGCAGGGAGAGCCTGAGGCTGTGGCTTCCAGGCTGTGCCTCCCCCTCCCCTCCACCCTGCCATCCAGGCTGTTTAGGAAGGTGGTTTATCATGTAATGATAAAACTGAATTTCCGCCCTCGCTGTTGACTCACTCCCTGTCCCTGAGCAAAGCTCTTCATTCCTTCCTGGCCCTGGGTTTTCCCATCAGTCAAACAGGACAAGGACATTGCTCCAGCCCTCCAGGCAGCTCAGCTGCTCCTTTGATTGTTTAATGGCTTCAAGTGCAGGTGCTGAGCAGCCCCAGGAGTTGTGAGTTTGGGGCAGTTGGGAGGGCGGGGGTGCAATGACCCCCCTGCCCCACTGCCCCCCACGGTCACTTGGCTCACTTTGGTGCTTGGAAGGGGACGTGACCTTGTTCTCCTTTCTCTTGGGAAGACTCCAGTGGATGCCACGGGCACGGAAGAGCAAGGACTTGGATGCAATTTGGATTAGGTAAACATTAAGCTCTGGCCAGGTGGAAATGAGCACCTGCAGCCCCGGAGCAGCATTCCTGAGGGCCGGGTCACAGGATGGGTGAGTACCTGTGCCCAGGAAGGGACCTGGAGCCAGCCCTCCACCACGGCCGAGCTCCATCGATTCTGCTTTTGCCTGGAAAGAGTGTTCTAAAAATTGCCAGTCTTTCCTAGCTAAAGTAGGTGAAATATTTATAAACCCATCCTCTAGAGAAGACCTTTTGCGTAAGCACCGACTGCTCCGGCTTTAAAACCCGCGCCCTCCCCCCGCCCCAAGCCATCCTGTGCCTCTTATCTCAGGGAAGGGGCAACTTTAATTGCGTTTCTCTGGGAGGGTGACACTTATTTACGGGCGCGGGAGACCGCAGGGACGGCTGGCAGCAGGGGAAAAAAAACAAAAAAAAAAAAAAAAAAAGAAAAAAGGGAGACTTCTGGATTTCCTTGCTTGGCTGTGCTCTCTGTTCCTGTAGTTTAATACCGCGGGGTGCGCCCACCACGCAGAGGGGTCGCCCCACTTTTGGAAAGATGATGCGGGAACTGGGAGAGAGGAGAGGGAGGAGGAGGAGGTGGAAAAGGAGGAGGAGGAGGGGGGGACACGCGATGCTCGGGATCCTTCCAGCCCCCGAGGGATGCTCCGGGGTCCGCCGGGGCGGCTCCGGGGGCGGCGGGGGATGGAGAGGGGCCCCGCTCCGCCCGGCCCCGGAGGCGGAGCCAGCGCCCGGCGCGGCGGGCTCGGGAGCCACATCCCGCAAAGGAGGAGCGGGGCCGGGAGCGGGAGCGGGGCGGCGGCGGGGCCGGAGCCCAGCGCCGGAGCCCATCACCGCGGCCGCCCCGCGCCGCCGCCCACCATGTGGTGGGACGAGCGGGTGTCGGCGCGGTTCCGGAGGAACCTGCAGCCCACCCTCACCTACTGGAGCGTCTTCTTCAGCTTCGGCCTCTGCATCGCCTTCCTGGGGCCCACGCTGCTGGACCTGCGCTGCCAGACCCAGAGCTCCCTCTCCCAGATCACCTGGGTCTTCTTCTCCCAGCAGTTCTGCCTCCTGCTCGGCAGCTGCCTCGGAGGGGTCTTCAAGAGGACGTAAGCGCCTGGCAAACTCAGCGCACCTCCCGCGGGGGGGAACCGGCTCCGCACAGACCCCCCTCCCTTACCCCGGCTCGGGGGCGGGCAGCTCCAGCTCCCCCCCCCCCTCCTTTCCCGGGATTCGCCTCCCTCCCGCCGGCTTTGCCGGGATGCTGCGTGGGAAAACCATTCCCGAGTGGAGCGACCGTGGGCGTCGCGGAGGGTCCGCAGCCCCCCTCGCCCGAGGGCTCGGAGGGAGGGGGATTCCAGGCAGGAGCCGCTCCCGAGGGTGCCGCTCTCCTCCTTGTGTGGTTCCATCCCCTGGGAGAGGAGCTGCCGGTTCCTGGAGCTCAGCGCGGCGATAGCCTTAGTGTGAAGTTACAGCCAGAACTTCCCGGGAGGGTGTTTGTTTCTCCTCGACCTCGATTGTTTACCGCAAAAAAAAAAAATATTTTTCGAAGCGTGTTTTAACAACCTCGGTGGCAGAAAGCGAGGCGTTTGTCCTGCTTCCCGGGAGTTTGGGCAAACACGTGGCGGGATGTGAGTGGGGGGCGAGGGCAGGGGCTGGGGGCGAGCAGGGAATTCGAGGGGCTGAGGAGAGACCCGGGCACGGCCAGCCACGGATCTGCACCGAGCCTTCCGTCCAGGATGTGTTTAAAATAAATAACCCGCGATGGCTCAGCCCTAAAGATCGCCGGAGAGGCGTTTGATTTGAGGCTTGGTGGCAGTCGTGAGAATCAGCTGATTATTTACATTGTCACCGGTCCTCCGGGTGGTGATGTAACGTGTCAGCTCCGCGTGTGTCTGATACGCACCCCGTGTGTACGGGCGAGGCGGAGCCGGGAGAATTTTTTGCACGAATCCTTTAAAAATGCTCATCGGGAAACGCTTTGTTAAACGGTTTTTGCGTTTTCGCTCCTGGGGAGCGTCGGCTGAGGGAGGAGGGGTTTGAGCACCTGTAATTTGCCGTCGTGGCACGTTGAACTGTCCTGGCTGGAGAGGCAGGAGCTGCTCCGTGGGGCTGTGCCAGGCGGGGTGCCCAGGAATGGGAACGGCACGTGGGAACCTCGCTCTGGGTCTGACACGGGTCTGAGAGTGCTGGGTCAGCAGGCAGAGCCTTTGCCAGCCCCCGGGGCTGCCTCGCATATGTTTGAAGGAGCAGGGAAGGAAAACGCAGAATTGTTTCCTGCTGTCAGCTCCTACCAAAGCTCCGGGTACGCAGATCCATTTGGGATTTTGCGCTTGGAGACTCCCAAACTTTTAACTCTGCAGCGGCAGAGGGGGAAGGAGTGTGTTCGCTGCGGAACCGGGATGTGTTTGGGGTTGCAGCCTCTTGGAGCACAGAGGTTTTGGGAAGTGCCTGTGAATCCCAGCTGAGGACTGACAGCCCTGCCAGGCAGGAGGGAGCAGTTTCAGATACTCGTGCTTGTGAGCATTGTGAGGGTTACTCACAGCCTGCCAGGGTACAAATGTGTGGGTTTGGATGGGAATATTAACTGTTCAAGGCTCCAGGAGCTCCAGTACTGTCCCCTCTTCAGGGATGGACAGATTGAGCTGTCCCTGCTGCTGAGGGTTTCTGCTTCTGGGCCTTGCCGTGGGTTTATAAATCAAATTATGCCTGCCCTGGTGCCAGGCAGGGAGGAGCACTGGGCAGGTCATCTTTTCCAGTTAGGACATGGAAAGCTGCTCTAGAGCATCCCAAGCGTTGCCTGCCTGTGAGCCAAGTCTGGCTGCAAGCTGTGTGTGATTCCTGATGCCTGAGGAACACAGGCTTTGGCTTTTGCTTAAAATATCTGTTGGCCTGAGTGATGGACTCGTGAGGGACAGCAGTGTTGTCACTGCATTCTGTGGCAGAAGTGGGTGGTGGGACCTAAATAAAGTTTGGTTCCTCTGACCAGAGAAGGTGCTGAGTGCTGGGCTGTGGTCCCTGCTCCTGGCACTGGGGACATGGAGCATAATGATGGCACAAATCCCTTCAATAAGAGCCTGGGCTGCCAGAACCAGCTCCAGAATTCCCTCTCACGTGAGATTTTTTGGGAAGAAAAAAGTTTGTCGTTGTGAGGTTCCCTGAGGGGTGTAGAAATAATGGGTTTGCTCTGTGCTGGAGTCCTGGGTTTGCTGCTGGTCCCTCGTTTGGGGGTGCAGAGTCAGGGCTGGGGGGGAGCAGGATGTAGTTCAAGGTGTGTTGTTTAAACTCACCCTCAGGTTCACAACCAGAGGCTGCTGCTCTCTGGTAACACCTGCTTGGGCTTTGCTGTTGTGACCAAGCTCTGCTTCAGGAAATGTGGATTTTTCACAAGGTGTTTGCACGAGTGGGGTTGGGGTTGAGGTGGAGTGAGAGCCCTGGCTCAAACCCTGGTGCTGCCCTGTGGTTTTAGAGGCTCCAGGAGCACAGAGAGCCCTGGCAGGAGCTGGTGTCCCCTCCAAGGAACCCTGTGCTCCTCTGTGGGAAGCACCATGAACACTCTTGTTTCCTGGCATTCCCTGGATTCCCAGGAGCTCCTGATGTGGTGTGAGGCTGTGTTGGGTGGGAGTGCTGGGGGGACCTGAAGCCCTCCCTGGGCTCAGAAACCCAAGTGGGAGGTGAGATTTTTGGGTAATCCAGCCCTGAGTTCCCCAGCACTGCAAGCTCCAGGGGGGAGCTCTGTTCTCCTGCATCCCCTGCCCCTCTCCCTCTTGCTTCCCACTCTCCTTTCCCACATTGTTGGATTTTAGGCCTGCTTGGTGAAGCTAAAATCACACTCTCTCTGTGCTGCTGTGCCCCACACACCGATGGCAGAAGCACCAGTGACTGAGCTCCTGAGCCCCAGGTTGTTGGTTTTTATTCAGAAACTGCATTTTTGTGTCCTGCCGAACAGTTGCTTTTGCTCCCAGTGTTTGGGTCAGCCCTGAGCTAATCCCACTGGTGTTCAGCAGAGAAGAGGAGGGGACTGCTGGGTCTGGTGCTGTGCTGGAGCCCTGAGGAGGCTCCACTCACAGTGACCCACACCAGGGCCTGGAGGGTGGATGAGATGGGACCCTTTTACTCTCCTTTCATCTTTGCCTCGGGGCACCCCACAGCACATCAGCTGAGGGTGCTGCCCCTGTTCTCTCCCTGCCCTTCAGGCTCCCACCTTCTGCAGGTTTCAGCTCCAGCATGTGGCTGGTGCACACAGGACACTTCTCCCTGCAAAGGAAAACCTTTTGTTGCTGAGAGAAGCAGCCCAGTGACTTGTGCATGTCAGGCAATGCTCCCTGAGCCTGGCTGTGCTTCCTCTGGAGACAAGGGGACCTGAAGGCTGATGTGAGATAATCCCTGCCATGTCCTCACCTCGTCCCCTCAGGGCTTTGGGGTTTTAATGATCAGTTTTGCAAGTCTGAGTTAGCCTGATTATCATTTTTCTTCTTGATGTGAGTGGCTTAGAAAACGCTCCCTGGGGGCAGGGAAAATGTGCTTGGAGCTGAAGGGAGCCTGCTGCAACGGGAACAGCCAGGGAAGGAGAGGGGGAGCCTTGCTGGCTGTGGCTGCAGGATTGACTGTAGAATTGACCATCCTAATCCTATGGAGGTCAGCCTAAACCTTCCCTCAGGCCCTGTGATGGAGCCAGGGCGTGCTCTGGGTGGTCCTGAAACAGAGTCTGTGGCATTCCAAGACTCTGCTGAAGTGGAGCCTGCCCTGGGCACAGCCACAGCTGGTGCAGAGCTGTGCTGGGCACGGGGTCTGGTTAGTGATGGGGACACAGAGGTGTCAGAGACCAGGCTGTGGCATGACAGCAGGGCTGCTTTTTAAGCCCTTGGGAGAGGTGAACTGGTTTTGCATCATCAAGACACGAGGTACTCTGGAAGTCAGGGGGTGCCTCGTTTAAGGATGCTTTCAGAGGGGGTTGTGTCTAAAGGAATCCCTCCGATGGCTGTTTGGTGCCTCCCTGGGTGCTGAGCTGTGTCCTGCAGCTGCATCTTCGGCATCTGGCAGCAATTTCTTGCTCCCCCCTAATGCCAGAGCCAGGGAAGGGGCAGCAGGGCTGTGTTTCCTCCCAGGCTGCTGGTGTTTGCAGGGGGGTACAACCGTGTTCTTAACTTACGGCTGGAAGCAGGAATTTTTCCCCATTGGGGCAAACTGAGGGGATATTTTTAGTGCTTATTAAGGCCACAACATCATCCACAATTAATGCCTCTCTCCAGTAAGGAAGGTGCTCCCCAGCCCAGCACAGGCAGTGCCATGGTGGCTCCGCTGGGGCTGTGGGAGGGAAGAGGCGTTTTTGGGATGTCTCGTGTGCTTCTCCCCGTCACTCCCGGCCTTGGATGCGCCAGCTGCTGGTGCCTCTGCCTCTCTCCCTCCTGCTGTACCCTGGAGAGAGCTGCCTCATCTCTCCAGGCCCGAGGCTGCCTCTCTCTCATTTGTTAGCTGCTCTTCCTGCCGTGACTGTGCACATCTCACATCTCGCCCGGCTCCCGCCCTCCCCCAGAAATCCCACGCTGGCTCCCTGCTTTGCTGTTAGGGAGCCATCAGTAGTCACAGCCTGGTGAGATGCTGTCTCCTGCAGCACGGGCTGGCTGATGGGTGAGCCAGGCTGGGCCGGGCCACGTGAGGAGGGCCAGGTTTGTGCCACCGGGCAGCAGAGCACAGCAGAGGTGCCCTTGGCCCGTTTTCCCCGCGGTGCTGTGGAAGTGCAGTGTCAGCAGGACGGGGAGGGTGCAGGGCCGAGTCCCTCTGGGGCTGCAGATGGATGAGGGCCCCGCAGAAACACAGTGAGATGCCCAAGGCCAGGCCATTCTGGACGAGCAGGCAGGGCAGGAGGGGTGGCACCGAGGTGCCCAGCTGTGCTTCCAGCCTCTGCCTCCTCGTCGCCTTCCCCTGCCTCGCTGGCAGGGTGTGGAGCAGAGATGTGGGTGTTCTCCTTGCTGGGGATGTACCTGTGAGCCCTTTGCTGTGGACAGACCCACACCCCCCATCAGACCCCAATTATTGCTAATTACCAGCTCACTAAGCGGCTGCTGGTCATCACCCTCGGCTTCTCCAGGGTTTGTACCGTTCCCTCTCTGCTGTGCCTTTACGGTCCCATCTCTCTGCTGGTTCCAGCGCTTCGCTGTCTGCTCCCTGTTTCCTTCCTTCCTTCCTGCCTTCCCACTTGGCAGCTCCGGGGCCGCGCGGTGCCAGCCCGGGCGCTGCTCTCTGGCTCCCCCGGCTCCCACCGGGAGCTGCTGCCAGACCCGGGAGGGGACACACCGGCTTTGCCTCCGCCACGCACGGCCCCGGGGCTCCTCTGACGGACGGTGTGGGTCGGGGAGTGGCCGCAGGGCTGAATCCCACCTTGTCGTGCCGGGAGGAGAGGTGATGCTGCCAGAACACAGAGATGGCACAGGGCACGGAGAGGGAGCTGCAGTGGCTGCCCTGTGAGCAGGACAGGTCTGGGATGACACAGTGCTGTGGGTGCCAGCAGCTCTTGTGTGATAAATGGGAAAAAAATGACCCAGAGCTGCTCAAAAGTCACAGTGTGGCCCCACCTGCCCGTGCCCACGTCCCTTTGCACCCCCAGATCTGCCCAGTTAGCGAGGGGAGGGGATTGTTTGGCCTGGAAACACACACAGCATGTGGGTTTGGAGGGATGGTTACTCAAAAAGCTGGGTGGAGGATCTCCCTCCTTGGGGCATCACCCTCCCCACAGGAGGTGGCAGTGCCCAGGGCTGGCTGTGGTGGTGATGTGGGGGCACTGGGGTGAAGGGTGGGTGGTATTTCCCTTCTCTTGTCAGAAGGGGACGTGCTGGAGCTGCACTGAGTTGGAGCTGCAGCCTGTGGGTGCTTCTCCTGCTAATTCCTGCCCTGGAGCTGGGGGCAGGGGGCAGGTGGGGTGTGGGTGCTGCTCTGGTGGTACTAATCCTGTCCTGTCCTTCCTCTTCCCCGCTCTCAGGTTGGCTCAGTCCTTGTTTGCACTCTTTGCCTCCTCCCTGGCCATCTCCCTGGTCTTTGCCATCATCCCCCTGTGCCACAATGTGGTGGTGCTGGCTGTGGTCATGGCTGTGGCAGGGCTGGCCATGGGGTGCATCGACACCATCTCCAACATGCAGCTGGTGAAGATCTACCAGAAGGACTCTGCCATCTTCCTGCAGGTGGGTGTGGGGTCTGTGCCTGCCCTGGGGCTGTGCTTCCTCCTCGGAGGGAGAGGAGGGAGGGCTCTGCCACCCCCCTGCAGAGCAGTGACCCCGCTGTTCCACTCGTGGGTCTCCTCTCTTGCAGGCCCTTCACTTCTTCGTGGGCTTTGGGGCCCTGCTGAGCCCCCTCATAGCCGACCCCTTCCTGTCAGACACCAACTGCATCCTGTCCAACTCCACAGCCAACGCCTCCAGCAACCTCCCTCACATCCGAAAGTCCCTGGTGCCACACCACCCGGGCAACCTGTCCCACTACGACCTGCCCATGAAGGGCATGGTGGTGACCCGTGTCTCCTACGCCTTCTGGATCATGGCCCTCATCAATGTAAGTGCCTGGGATCTTGGAGTGGCCCGGGATCTTGGTTGGGAATATCCCTGCTCCTCGGGTTTGCGGGAGGCTGTAGGGTTTGGGGGGTGCTGGTGCCTGTTGGGTGCTCCTGGTGATGGGGAGAGCCACGAGGATGGTTGTGCTGGTCCACAGAAAAGGTTCATTTTTTGCCGAGTGCCCGGGTTCCATCAGGGCAGGACTGCAGTGGTCACTGCACCATCAGACGGGGTGGGGTGGAGAGACCATCCTGCAGGGATTTGTCTGAGCCCTCTGGGAGCAGTTTGTACCTCCAGCATCCCCTGAGCAGGAATTAGACCAGCAAACTGCACCCAGACCCCCAGGGTCTTCCTCCCTAGTCGGCTGGGGAGGAGCTCAGTGCTGTGGGGACGGTGTGTCAGGAGAGGATTGTCCAAGATATTCCCAGCAAAGTGCCCATCAGTGAACTGAAAGCTTGGTCAGGGTGTCTCTGCCTATTTATTGTTTCCTGGTGTATCACAGCAGATGTAGAGGCCCCGTGGTCCTTCCTTTGGAGTTCAGTGCCCGTCCTCTTCCCCTGCCCTGCTGAGTCCCAGAGGGGATCCCCAGCAAGCTGCTCCTTCCTGCAGCCCCTGGGCTCTCTTTTAGAATCCTGGAATAGAATCACAGAATAATTTGGGTTGGAAGGGCCTAAAGATCACCTCCTTCCACCCCCTGCCGTGGGCAGGGATGCCATCACCACCCCAGGTGTGCCCAGGGCCCCATCCAGCCTGGCTTTTGTTCCCTGCCTCTGGTTAATACCCAACCCCAGCAGGGTGAAATCCGGCTGGTCCCTTGCACAGCCTGGCAGGGCTGTGCCCATGTCGTGCCCATCTCCAGTCCTCTGCTGTCCCTGCCCTGGCAGCAGGAGCCCTGCCAGCCTGTGCCTAATGGTCCATGGAGATGTGGGGTGATAAGAGCACAGCGTGTTGGTGAGGGAACATCAGCCCTGCCAAGTGGTGCTGTTCGTGCCAGGGCTGATGCCAAGCCCGGGTATGGTTCCTGGATGGGAACCCCTGAGGGTGGGAGTCCCAGGGTGCCCCAAGGGCAGAGCAGAGCCCAGCCCCTGGAGCCCTGGCCATAAAATGCTCTGTTCTCTGCTTATAGAGATCTGCCAGGGCAGGGACAGCTGAGCTGGTGCCCCTTCTGCTCACCCAGGGAGTTCCTGCAGGAGAAGTGAAGGGGGATCCTGCCAGAAGGACCTCCTGGTTCCTGTCTCCTTCCCCTCCCCTCTGAAGCTCAGCCCTTGCCCTGCTGCCAAGGCATGAGGATGTGTGGATGCTCCTTCTCCCTGTCCCAGCAGCCCTGGATCTTTCACCACTGTCTGCACCAGGCAAAGGGAACAGGTTTCCTCGTGTTCCTCCCATTTTCTGAGAGTTATAACTAAAACTTACCCCAGTGCACCTCATGCAGGGGCTTTCACAGCTCCCTGAGGGGAGGAGAACAGGCAGGTGAAGGAGCTGGGCAGGGGCTGTAATGAGCTTCTGTGCAGAAGTAGCAAAAGAATGCTCTGCCTGGGAGGAGAAAGAGCTTTAATTACCTCCAGCTCTGCCTATGCCATGGGAAATGTGCTTTTAATTACACCGGAGCCTTATCTCCTTTGCCAGTCAGTTCTGGGCAGGCTAATTTAGTTTTGAAGCAGCAGTTTAATGCCTGCTTTGAACCCCACAGCGGGTCTGAGATCGGGAGCACTGATGGTGGCTGCCAGAGCCCCCTCTGTTCCCAGCAGTGTCCTGGGGGCATTTTGGGGCAGGATGGGACCACAGGCTGTGCCCAGCAGGTTGGGAGCTGGGCTCGGGCATCACGACGTGCTCCAGTGCCATTTGCTCGTGTGGGTGGTTTGAGACTGGTGTGCCCACACTGAATGCAGAATTTCCACAGGCTGCAGGAATACCAGGAATACAGCAGGGAGTCTGGGGTGCTGGAGACCAGTTTTTGGGAGGAGGGTTAAGGCAAGCACAAATAGAGTGGGGGAGCTGGATGTGCACAGCTCTGGAGCGTGTCCCTGTGCCAGAGCTGTTATTGCCTTTCCCAAATCCTCACTGAGGGAACTGACTTTATTCCTTGTTTAAACTAAGCCAGCCCTGCTGGAGATGCTGAGCTCCAAACCTGCTGACCCTTCTTTAAGGTGTAAATATCAGGGGGGGAGATGATGGTGAGGGGTATTTAAACCCCCAGGGTTCCATGGAAATGGAAACTCGGAGCAGCAACTCTGTTTTAAAAGGCTCAAACCCCACATTTCCACCCCAGTTTTCGCAGGGCTGTGTGTGTTCTGACAAGACACAGGCTGAAATGATTCATTTTGAGTTCTTGCTTTTTTTGTTTAAAGTGGAAGTGTCTCAATTTGACTCTGGCACAAGTGTGATGTGCAAAGCTTGTTGATGTCATTGAAGCAAAATGGCTTTGCTTTAGTAAAAATTCAGCAGCTCAACATAATCAAAACAAAGGGCTCGGATGACTCCCCAGCCAAAATCTTCCGTTCTGAGAGAAAAAAATTTCGCCTTTTCGTCCAGATTTGGAGCAAAAAAACCAATATTTTAAAATTCAGTTTTCCCACAGAACGGAAATGTCATCATCCAGCCCGATCCAAGGGGCTGGAAATCAGGAAAAATGTTCCTCTGAGAGGGATGTGTTTGTCCGGAAGGTGGTTTCCCAGGGGAAGTGTGGGACACTCCATTGTGCTTAGGTTGCTCCAGAGTAGCCTGGATACAATAGCAGGGAATGATCCTGTGTTCCTGGGGGGGAGAGACCGAAATAGCAGCTGGAGGGAAGGAGCTGGATTATCCCCACATTGTCTGTGGGATGCAGCGACTTGTTGAGCTCATAACGGTGGTTAAAAGCTGCCAGGGGAAGGAAAAACCCTGGGAATTTGGCAAGTGGAGGCTGGAGTGTTGGGTCCTGCTGCCTGGTTGGTCCTCTGGCTCCCTCAGGCTCCTGGTGGGATGCTCAGGTGCCCATCTCCCCCCTTGGAAAAAACGAAAACCTGCTGAAAAAAGGCAGGAAAGCAGCAAAATGAGCCTGGGCAGAGAGTCTGTGAGCAAATCCCTGCTCAGGAGGGGGGGCTGGTGGGAGATGGGACTGGGGGTGCAGCTTGGTGGGGTTGGGGACAGTGTGGGACACTGTGGACTCTGCAGGGTGATGCTTTGGGGACCGGTGTCCTTGTTTTGGGGTTTGTGCTGTGGCTCATCTCCTTTTTCTCGCTGTTTGGGCTCCCTGCAGGGTTTGGGGGTTTGGGGAGCTCTTTGCCTGGTGCCAAACAGCCCAGACACAGCCAAGGGTCATCCCCAAGAGAACCAAAGCTGCTTTAGGAGCTGAGTAACAGGATCCTGCCTGGATAAACAGGATAAACACAGTGGCCCTGCTTGTGTCCCGACTCCAGGGGCCAGCGAGGCTCATCCTCACCACCCAACCTCCCCAGCTGGGGATGGGGGAACTGGGGATGGGGGAACTGGGGATGGGGAGAGGGGCTCAGCACCAGCTCGTGGCAGTGGAAGGGACAGTCCCTGAGCTGTCCTTGTCCTGCAGTCAGGGCAGGCTGCTCCTCTCCAGGATGGATTTATCCCTTTGCTTGGTGAGACCTGTGTTTGCTCCTCTCCAGCCGCCCATGTAAGAACTGTGTTCGTGCTGCTCCATCCCCTGTGCCCACCCCAGATCCGGGGCTGGACCCTCCCGTGGGCCAGGTGGTCCCCCAGGTGAAGTGCCAGAAATGGAACAAAAAAGGCACCTAAAGCTCTAAAGCAAAAGGGACCTGCTTGCCCTAAAGATGAGCGTGTGGAGAGCAGGGATACACCTCCGGTTTGGGAATTGGGGATTCCCAAAACAGGGCCCTTTTCTGTGGAGACACCAAGTGCTCCTTAAGGCTGGAAGTGCCCAGGGCCCTTATCTGTATGGCCAGTCCCTCTGCGTGGGTAGATTTTTTTTTTTTTTTGCAAAATCTGCAATTCAGAAGAATAAAAATCTGGTCCTGACCTCCGGAAGGATCAGAACTATCAAGCAAATGCGTTTTTCTTCCATGGGACCGAACTAACTGTTCCTATTCCCATTGTTCCCAGAACAATGAAGACTCGTAAATGAATTGAGGGCGAGAGAGGCGGGGTGGGGTGTGTGTGTGTGTGGGGGGAATTCTCCATACATTTAAATCGTGCCACGAGCCAGCAAAAGGCAGGAAATTTGGAGCTGGAGCTCACACTTGCTCGCAGACATGTAGAAAACAAGGGAATGAGCTGTCACTTAGGATTTCCTGGCTTTTTTTCCCCCCCACCAGCCCGTGGCAGAGTAAACACCGCCGGGTTGTGACGGCGAGGGGCAGGACAGCTCCCTTGGCTTCCCTCTGCTTTCTCACCAAAAAAAAAAAAGAGCAGTTCCCTCCGGGCTCGGAGGCACCACCGAGTCGTGGGAGTGTGCGGGGAGCAGGCTCAGCCCCCGGGGGCACCAGTGCCAGGGAATCTGGTGCTGTGGCTGCTGCCTGGTGGGTGCAGAGGGCAGGGACAAGCCCCCGGGCCCCGGGGGTGTTGGCACCGGGCAGGAGGGGAACGGTGGGGTGGGACTGCAGGGAACGGGAGTGCCCTGTGCTGGGAGCATCCCTGGACAAACGGGGGGCTCTCGGGCAGCCACAGCAGTGCTGGGGGCTCCCCTGTCCCCGCTCCCAGGTCCCTCCTGGGCCGGAGGGGCTGTTTGGAGTCACTCAGCTGTAGCTGTGCTGTCGCTGTTGGCCTGGGAACCACGAGCTCATCTCTCAGGAGATGCTGAGCAACCTCTGCTGATGGCTGGGGATGTGTCTTGGAGCAGTTCGCTCTTCCCTCGCAGCCAATTCCAGCCGCAAAAGGTCTCCCGTTAAAACTTCCCCCGGGCAGAAGCTGCTCTGTTGTTTTATCCTTTGGGCAGAAGTGGCCAAATGTTGGACCCTGGAAGGTTTTGATGCCTCTTGAGGTTTGTGTTTCGGTGCCTTCTGTTCCAGTGTCCCCGTTCCCAATCCCAGGTGAGTGGTTCCCATCCCACAGGACGGGCTGGAGATGCCCCAGCAGATCAGGAGACTTTTCTCTCAATTTGCTTTATTTTCTCCCCTGTCTACTGTCTCCCAACAAGCTCCATCCCTCCCACAGTGGCTCCTTACCCTCACCTCCCATTCCTGTTCCAGCTGGGCCACCGGTCTGAGCCGTGAAACCCTGCAAAGAAATTACATGTTACTACATCAGAGCACAGAATAAATAACCACAAGTGTTTTATGCCGGGTGACATTTGTTTCAGGCTCACTTCAGACTTTTTAACTAAATAGAAATGCGTGTGGGTAAATAAAATAAATAGAAAATATATTTATAAATAGATTTATAATAGATTTATCTATTTGTATATATATTTATATATTTATATATTTACAGTGTATTTTCATAAATATATTTATTATATATTATAAATATACTTATTATATATTAATTATAAATTATATATTAAATATATTTGTAAATATATTAAAATAAAGAAATAAAAAATAAAATAAATATAAATATATTTATAAATATATTAAAATAAATAAATATAAAATACATTTATAAGTATATTATTATTATATATTTACCTATTTTTATATATTATATATTTATATATTCAGAATGTATTATTATAAATATATTTATTATATATTTTAAATATATTCATTATATATTAATAATATATTGTATATTAAATATATGTTTATGACTATATTAAAATAAATAAATTAAAAATAAATAAAATAAATATAAAATATATTTATAAATATATTAAAAATAAAATATATTTAAAATATATTTATAATATATTTATAATATATTTATCTCTATATATTTTTCTATATTTATATATTCAGAATGTATTATTATAAATATATTTATTATATATTTATTATATATAATATATAATATAATAAATATATTTATCTCTATATATTTTTCTATATTTATATATTTATAATGTATTTACATAAATATATTTATTATATATTTATTACATATAATATATAATATAATAAATATATTTATATAAATATATTTATTATATATTTATACTATATAACATATTATATATAATATATAATTTTATATAATGTATTATATAATATACAATAAATATATTTATAAATATATATTTATAAAGTATAAATATATTTATAAAATATAAATAAAATAAACCGGTGTGGATAAAGCACCTCCTTTGTCACTGCTGGGCCCGGGGCCCTGGTGTTGTTCGTGCCAGGCTTGCCGTGCTCAGTGCCCGTGTGTGCCCCCGCAGCTGCCCGTGCCCATCGCCGTGTTCTTCCTGCTCTACAAGGAGCGGATGGTGCCGTGCTGGAACGGCAGCAGCCACCCCCTGCTCTCGGCCGATGAACTGGCCATGGAGACGCGGCCCGTGGACAAGGACGAGCTCTCCACCCCGGTGCAGAGACCCCAGGCAGCTGCAGGTGAGCCCGAGCCGCTTCCACACACACGGATTTTTGGGGAAAAAAAAAAAAGCCGCGTTTGAGCGTGTCTGGGTTTAACGAGGGAGATCCAGCGCTATTGTCTGAGGAAGGAAATTCTCCCAAGTGTACACATGAACCTAATCCAGGAGCACTCAGACAATCCAAACAACCCATTTGGTGCCCAATTACCCTCAAATTAGATGGGAGCCCTGAACAGAGATTAGAATCCTAATCCTTATTAGGACTCCAGCCTGTATTTCTCCTAAAACTGACCGTGGGCTCCCTTTAAACGCACGTTGTGCCCTTTGGTTCCCTCTGGTTTGGGGTCAGGCTGTTCAGTTTAAAAATGGCCATTGTGCTGCAGGCACTGATTTTTATGGGAAAGGAATAAGGCCAGTGCCCTTGTTTGAGGGGGGGAAAGTTAAATCCAGCAATAGTTTGCTCTTGAGCTTGTGACTACACCCTGCTTTGGGGACAATGGTGACATTGTTCTTCGCTACCCGGGAGAAACATATCAAAGTAAATTCTTTGGTTAATTAGTGAATCTCGGAAGTAAACATGGCTTAGGGCTGTCAGGGGAGTGTTCAGTGTTGTTTCTGGAGAGATGGCTCTACCTGAGCAGGAAAAGGGAATTTTAGGGAATGCTTGAAGGTGGGGGCGGTGGAGATGTGCTGCAGGGAAGGGTTGGGGGTGTCCCTGATGGAGTGGATTCCCTGCTGTCTGATAACACCTGGTAGTGTCCCACAACCCACTGGAGCTTCATGTTCTTCAGATCCCCATCATCCTCTTAAATGCAGCTGGGATTAACCCTTAGGGAAGGGGGAAGGCTGTAAACTCACTGCTGGGATCTGGGACAGACACGTCTGTGCTGGTGAAACCCCTCCTGCCCCACAGCAGGGACAGTTCCATCCTTGCCATGCAGGAGCAAATCTCACCTGCACAGGACTCCACGTGCTGCTGTCTTGCCCATCCCAAAGGACTTGTGCTACAAGCACAAGGATGGGAAGGCTGGGAATTCCTGGCGTCCTCCCCCCCAGCTTTGCCAGGCTCTCAGGGGTCTCTTCAGATGGGGTGACAGTGAGCTGTGGGTGTTTAATACTCTCTTTCCCAAAACTGGCCTGTTTGGTTAAATATTATTTATCCCAGGAATTTGAGCTCTCCTGGGCAGGACCCTCCTGGGTGGGGGTTCCAGGGGTGAGGGGCTCTGAGTGCTGTGGTTGGGTGGGCTTGGGTTTATTGCCTGTCAGAGCAGGGCCAGCAATGTGGGGCCCCTAAATGGGAAGGGGAGCACAAGCAGCTGCAGTAAGAGGGGTGGCAGGTTCCCTGGAGAGCTGGGATCCCAATCTGTGGGCAGCAGCCCAAAAACACATCCCTCTGCCTGCTGAAAGCTCAGAGGTGGGTAAAGGCGAGGTGGTGCCAGCCAAGGTCAGCAGTGCCCCACATCCACAGTGAATCTGGGCACAAAACAAATCCCCACTGAGGGCTGGCAACCACCCAGACCCCCCAGCTGAGTTTGCTTTCCATTGTTTTCCACCAGGTCACGACGACTTATTGAGCTGCTGCCAAAGCAGGAACTTCAGAGGGGCTTCCTACACCTACTTCGCAGTCCATGTCACCGGGGCTCTCGTTCTCTTCATGACTGATGGGATTGTGGTGAGTTCAGCTGACAGAGGGGTCTTGTCTGAGCAAAGCTCTGTGGTTTCTTCCTCCCAGACCTCTTGGAACAGCCCAACCCCAGCACGTGCAGTGGGCTGGACACGAGGGTCTGTCAGGCAGTGGTCTGGGGCTCAGGATCATTCCAAGCTGATCCCAGCCAGGCCGATGTGTGTCCTGCTTCTGGGGAGGCTTTTTTGGCTCCTCCTGGGCTCTGTGGTGTTGCAGCTGGATTGCTAAAACCACTGACCACAGCTGGGTTAGAGCTGGAGCTGTGTTGTCTGCTCAGCAGAGGTCTCTTCTCGCTTCAGCCAAGAGGCTTCATTTTGATTCAGAAGAAATGGTGCCTCTTTGCTTGAGGGGTCTCCCGAGCCCCCAAAATCCACGCTGAGAACACGTGGGGCTGGTGTAGCCCTGCAGTGACCTGGCAGCCTGGCCCTGGCTGGGGTTTGCTGCGTGTGGCATGTCTGTCCAGGCAGGGAAGGCTCCCTCTTGGCTGGCAAGATGCTGTTCTTTTTTCTTTGTCTCGTGGTAAAACACTGCTGGGTCTTAGCAGGGTGTTAATTAGGGTCCTGAGGTGAGTGGGGTTACACAGCAGCTGACAGGGATTGGAATGATCATCTTCAGGGATGATCAACTCCTGGTTCTAAATGTGATGTCTGGAGAGGATGGAATTCCAAAAGGACAAGGGAAGCCCCTGGGGGAGAGAGAATCTCTGCAGACAGAGCTCAGTGTGCATTTCTGCTGTTGCTGTTGAGTCTGGACTGAGGTTGAGTCCCGTGTTCTGCTTCTGGTGGAAGCTGCCAAGCCTTGGGAGCAGGTTCCTTCGTGGCTCTCCACCCACGAACAAGTGAGGGACAGGTTAAATCCCCGCCCTGGCCGTGACAGGACGTTTTGTTTCCCTGCAGGGGGAGTACTCAGGCTTCGTGTACAGCTACGCCGTGGAGGAGCCCCTGTCTGTGGTGCACAAGGTCGCCGGGTACCTGCCCAGCCTCTTCTGGGGCTTCATCACCCTGGGCAGGCTCATCTCCATCCCCGTGTCCTACCGCATGAAGCCGGCAACCATGGTCTTCATCAACGTGGTAAGGCTGGGTTCAGGCTGCTTTAGTCCTGGTTTAACACCACTGTGATGTCTTGGAGCTCCAGCTCCTCTCCGGGGCAGGTTTGCACCAGGCAGGGCTGGACAAGGGGCCCTCCGGGCTTAAAACTTGACTGGGGAACTTTGCAGAGCTCAAACTCCTCGGTTAACCCGGCGTTAGAGGTGGGGAAGCGCCCAGGAAAGCGTCTGCCAGCCTCGTTTACTTTGCACACGGGGAGGTTAATTCCACGGGAAAGGGAAGGCAGATCGTTCCATAAATTCTCTGCTTAGACTGCAGCAGTTGTCAGAGAAACCAGCGGGGTGTGAGGTGGCTTAAATTAGTGACAGACACTTGGAGAAAGGGGAAGGAATCCCTTCAGGATGTGTAAGGACAACAGGGAGGGAGATGATCCCATTCCCACTTCTTAGGAAGAAGAAAGGAGTGAGAAGGCATTTAATTTACAATTTATTTAACCCAGAACTTGTTTTGGTGGTGAGTTTCCCAGCTAATACCGTGAGGCAGAGCACGGGGTGGTGAGAAGAGACATTTTGGGGTATTTTGAGCAAAAATTCCCTTGGCTGGCACTGCCCCCTGTGCAGCGCTGGGAGCTGGCACTGCAGGGTCACACAAACGGCAGCTCCAATTCAGAGCTTCTTCGGAGCCCAAATCTCCCTTGAGCTCATGCAAATGAGCCCCAATCAGAGCTGAGACAATTAATTCAGTACGAGCTGGAATCTCAGAGCTCCCTCTGCTGACTCTGCCCTGAGAGTTAATTCTTTGAGAGTGAGTTAAGTCTCCTTCAGCAGTTAAATCTTACTCAGGTTAAAGAATTATTAGCGATTGAAATAGGTAAATATCATGGAAGGAGCAGTACTACTGTATTAATTATTATTTTATTCAACGTTATGTATCGATATTTACACACCTTTTATTAATTATTATTTCCCAAATCTTCAGTCACAAAGCCTAGCCACGAATAATTATTATTATTACACCAATTATTTAAAATATTAAATATCAATAAGCATTTTTTCAGGTACAATCTTACGTTTCTACATAACGAAGTTGAGACATAAAACTGAGTTATATTATAAATTCCTGCTATAAAAAAAATTACCAAATTCTTTAAAGCTAGCTGGATTTTATTTGTGCAGTGACTTCTGGTCTTTTCTCAGCGTATTTTCTTTTCCAGGCTATTTTCCCTATCAGAAATAAAACCCAGAACCTGTTGCAGCTCAGCATTTCTCTCACTCCACGTGTGTTTTTCGCAGGTTGGGGTCCTCATAACCTTCCTCCTGCTGCTGATTTTCTCCTCCAGCGTCGTCTTCCTGTTCGTGGGCACGGCATCCCTGGGGCTGTTCCTGAGCAGCACCTTCCCCAGCATGTTGGCCTACACCGAGGACATCCTGCAGTACCAAGGTGAGCAGGGATTTGGGAACACCTCTGGGTGTCCAGATACCATCACCCCAAGCAGCTCCTTCCCTCCCCGGGGGTGCCCAGGAGGAGGCCTGGGAGCAAGAGCTGCTTTGGAATTGTTTGTTCAAGCTCGGAGTCACAAACCCAGACTGTAACAAGCCCTGCTTGGCTGGCTAATAACTTCCCCAGGCAGGGATCCAGCCTGGTTCCTGCTTCCCTGCAGCTTTAGGGATCTCAGGCTCACACGAGTGCTGCTTTAGGGGTTTTACAGGGAGATAAGTTTTGAAAACATCCTCAGATTATCAGTGAACTGCAAAGCCCGGAGCCTGGCCAGCTGTCCCAGGAGGGCTCTGCCAACCTCTGTCTCGGGGGCAGTGAGACAGAAAAATGAGAATCTTTCCAGCAAGAAGCAACATCACCTCTGCCAACAGAGACAAGGGAGAGGGAGATTTGGTTGGGTGGGTTTTTTTTGGCTTAAACTTCTCCCTTTCTGCTCTGCTGCAGGTGAGCAGAGGCATTTTCAACGTTAAGTGGGGACGTGCATTGAGTATTTGGAACTCTTGTGTGGGGAGGTCCCTGGAAGAGCAGTTTAAAGCTGATCCTGCTGGTTGTCCCAGCTGTTCCTGCACTGTTTCCTTGCAGGTTGTGCCACGACCGTGTTGGTGACTGGAGCTGGGATTGGGGAGATGGTCCTGCAGCTGCTGGTGGGCTCGGTGAGTAGGCAAGACAGGCCAAAAAAAACGACTGGAATTTTAAAGTCAAAACTTTAGTCCTGGTTTTGGGGAAGAAGCACTGCCTGGCCCTCGAGTTATCCCCCCTGACTGAGGTATCTGAGTGCTCTGGTGATGTCTGCTCCCTTTCCCATTTCCCTTCCCATTGCAGATTATCCATGATCGGGGCAGCTACAGTTTCCTGGTCTGTGGGATGATCTTTGGATGCTTGGCCTTCACCTTCTACGCCTTCCTGGTGTTTTTCCACAGGATGTACCCCAAGCCCTCTCCAGGTAAGAAAGCACCAGCCCCCTCAGCCCTGCTTTTGGAATGGAAGGAAGAGCAGCATCTGCAGCACCACAGAGCCAGGGCCCAGCACTCCAGCAAAATGCAAGGAAATGTTTATTTTTCTGCTGCTTCCTCTCCCCTTTTCCTGCTTTGACTTGCCCACAAAGCCTTGGCAGCCACAACCCGGGGTTTGCTTTCTTTTCTGTTGGAGAAGCGAGGGGAAAAGTAGGAATGGTCTGTGGATCTCAGAGAGAGAGAGAGACTGAACCAGCTTCCCTGTGCTGTTTCCTGGCTGGAATCCAGGGAACAAGTGGGTCTGCTATCCAAGGGCAGCTGTCAGGCTCTTGAAAAAAGCCTCACTGATAAAGGATTTCTTGCTTATCACCTCAGTCTGCAGAGGCTGTTTGTTTTTGTAAGTACCTCCTACAAAACCAGCAGAGTGGGACAGGGAAAAACATGTCCAGGGTGCAGGAAAGGGGTGACTGGGGCTGTGTGGGGTCACACCTGGAGAGCTGTGCCCAGTTCTGGGCCCCTCAAGACAAGAAGGACATTGAGGGGCCGGAGCGTGTCCAGGGAAGGACTGGACGTGGCACTCAGTGCTCTGGGCTGGGGGACAAGGCAGGAATTGGGCACAGGTTGGACTCGGATCTTGGAGGGATTTTCCAACCTCAGTGACTTCCTTCCATGACCAGTGAACTTCCTTCCATGACCAGTGAACTAAGCTCCTGTGGTGGGCGATGGAAAAGCTCCATTCCTGTTTGGGAGAGCTCATGCCCACCCCCTTTAAGCTCAGCAGAACTGCACTTTCAGGTATTTCATGTCCCTTCTGCAGAGCTGGACGATGCCTCTCCCGACAAAGCGGCAGTGCCAGACGACACGGGGCAGTACCAGCGCTGAGGAAGTGGCCAAGCTCTAGACAAGCAATAAACCATCCCCCCCCCCAATTAAGCATTACTCTCGAGGATGATTTCAACATTTAATGACTGAATCATGCAAGTTCTCTGCGATCAAAAGCACATTCGATTGGGTAAGTGAGAATCAAGGAAACATCCCAAAACCACCGTGGCACGAGCTGCCAGTGGCACTGGGACCAGAAGGACTTTAAGTGCCACCTGAAAGGTGTGAGCAGAGAGGATTTCCCAACAGTTCCTCCTGTAAATGAACTTCCTTACCTGTTCAGGATGGAGGGTGGGAAGGAAGAGGTTCTCTCTGCTCCACCTGTGACTGAATGTCTCCTGGCTTAGTTAATGAATTGAACAGATTATTTTTCTGGCCTGTAATGTACAGGAGCCCCTTGAATTTACAGCACAATACTGGATTTTAATTCATTTTTGTGCAACGTGGACTCGAGTCGATGTCACCTCCATTTGCCCTCCCAAAGGGGAACAGTTCCACACTGGCAGAGCCCTGTCTGTGTTTGCACACTTGATTCCTGTATATCCCACACTTACAAACACCTTCACTAAGACAGTGTCTTACTCAGCATGCTCAGGCCTCTTGATTATTACAATCATTTGCTTTTTTGTTTGTTTTTTTTTTTCTTTGTTTGTTTTTTTTTTTTTAAAGAATGAGTTGTGATGGGTTTGTTTTGCTTTAAGTCACTCACTTACTTCAGCTGCTGCAGTGGCAGTGTCCTTTAGGGTGGTTTTATTTCCAGCTTCCAACTGAAGCTTTCACCAGAGGTATTTGGGAGCCAGTCTCCAGCTGCTTTACCTGTGCAATATTCCCATCCAGGTGCCTTGTGTAAGGTACTCTCATAGCCCACGCATGGCCTGCTCCAGCTCCAGGGGAAGGACTGGCTTTAGAGGAATGTAAAAGCTCCAACCAGCTCCTTCTTCAGTGAATGATTGGACATGTTCTTCTTGCTTTAACTGCTGTATGTGGATGTACATATGTATGTGTGTATATAAAGCAGTGTTTAATTAAAGGTGATTGATTGCTAAATTCTCCCGTGCCTGGACTCGGGTACCTCCAGCTCTTTTCTGGCCAAGACCATCAGCTCCTCCCTTTACCAGTTTTTAAACTCAGCCTGAATTTACCAGCTGTTTTAATTTAAACTCTTTTTAGCATTTCTAGAAGCCCAGAATGGTCTGGTTGGAAGGGACCTTAAAAGAACCTCTTGTTTCACCCCCCTGCCACAGGCAGGGACACCTTCCACTAGCCCAGGCTGCTCCAAACCTGGCCTTGAATTTGGGTTTAGTTTCATCAGAGAATCCTAGAATAGGTTCTAATTCTGGGATGTGAGGCAGAGGGATGAGCTAAACCCAGAGTTTAACTGCATTCACCTGTTCCTGCAGTTGCTTCATACACTCACCTTCAGGTACAAAGTCACTTTAACTCACCAGTTTCCACAGGACCATCCGTGGGAGCTTGTGAAGATATTTTAGGGAAAAAAATGCTTGGAAAAATGGAAATAACCCAAAGAAGTTGTGGCTTCTCCATCCCTGGGAGTGTCCAAGGCCAGGCTGGACGGGGCTTGGAGCAAACAAGGTGTCCCTGCCTGTGGCAGGGGGTGGCTCTGGATGATGTTTAAGGTCCCTTCCCTAAACCATTCCATGATTCTATTCCAATCCTAGACCAGATTCCACCCCGGGCAGGATGTGCTGCAGTTCTTCTCCAGCTCCACAGGATGCCACTGTGACTCTCCTGGAAAAAAGCCTGTGTGTGTGTGCAAACCCCATTTGCAGCAAAGAAAACCCCACCCCAAAGTGTCCTCCCTGAGCCCCTCCCACCATGGGAGCATCTCTGCAGCCCTGCCCAGGGGAGAGGAGCAGAAACAATGCAAGGGGGGGTTTCTTTGGAAGGGGATCTCCACACCAGCACTGTCAGCTCTTCAATAATCTCGGTGTGTCCCTGCAGGTTTGGAGAACAGGGGGCTAAATCTGCTCTGCCACAGCAACAGTGCTCCTGTCACCAGTTTGGCAACTCCAATCTCCACTCTCAGGTCTAGGCAGAGGGTCTGCTTAAAGAAAAAAATGCTAATTAAAGGAAATTTTCACCAGAATAATACCTGGGGAATAAAAACCAAACTCCCCAACTCCACCTCTGTCTCCACTCCAGCCTGTGATGCTGTAAAAGGATTTTTTACCTCCCTCCTTCTCACAGCCCAAGCTGCCCTGCAGCTGTAACTTTCTATTTCCTCTACTGAAAAAAAAAAAACAACAAACAAACCAGTCAAAAAGAGCAGAAACTTTGTTAAAAATATTTATTTAAAAAAATACAATTGTTTTGCATGTCTGGTTGCACATAACTATTAACATATGATTGACTTGAATAATTTTGCTACAATGCTTTTTTTAAAGCCAGCTTGCATTATACAAAGCAAATCCCTCTGTCAGTTCTTACATAAAATAGTTTTCTTTAACTATTCCCACCCCGTTTTTAAAAAAGATTGCAATACATTGATTTTTTTTATTTTTAACTTTTTTTTGCACAAAAATCGAAGCAATAGAAAAGTCACCTGATTTCTCAGGAAAGACCTTCACGATGTTTGAATAACAATTACCAATGAGCCACTGTAAAAGCAGCATTTGAAGTGTCATTACAGTGCAAAGGAAGTTTTGCATCTTAAAAAACTTTGCCTCCAAATTGTACTCAAACCTGAAATGTGTTCCAATAACTCCACGTTCTGCTCTAATCAAGCTGATCAGACTTTTGTGACATCAACATGCTGAAGGTCTTCCTAAATGTTATCTTGGAAGGTTAAATAAAAGCAAAATTTAGTTAACACTGAACAATTACTGAAAACTTTGGCTATTTATGTACTTGCATTACATACCAGCATTTTTTTTTTTTAACACAATGGCATTAAGATACTCTTATTATAAGGTATTATTTAAAAAAGAAAGTTAGACTGAGAAGCTTTTCTGTCCCAGGCAGGTTCACCCAACTGTAACAAGGACCACAGAGGGGTGAGGTTACAGTTGTCTCTAAAAGATCATGTCTAGAAAAGTCTCCAGTGTAGGAAGTTGAGACACTCACTACAACATAACTTGCTTTGTCTCCAGACTTGGTACTATATATATATTTATAGGAAAAAAAAAATAAATGCAATTCTGTTCAGGGAAAAGAGCCACTGAAAAATGTTCTCTCTGCTGCTTCCAGCGTCATTTTTACCCCCGTTAAAATCACAGGAAGGTAAAACTGGATCCATGGCAGAGTTGGGAGTCACCTGACAGGGAAACCTGCTCAGAGGCTGCTCCCAGCAGAGCTGTCAGAGCTGCTGGAGCCCAAAACTCGGCAGCAAAGAAAACCCAGGTCAGCCTAAAAGAAAAATTCAACCACGGAACAGAAACCACTGGAGGCATCAGGAAGTCACTTCCCAGAACAGAACCGCGCTGCAGAAATCAAACAGGACAAAACTGGCCCACCTTCCCACCGCCCAGCAGCTTTGGGTGCTTAAGTTGCTAAAAATTAACTCCAACTTCCCTCTCCCCTGACTCTCCCAGCCCAAAAGCTGCCCCCAGAGCAGGTTCCCAGCCCGTGGAAGTCGGAGCAGTTGTGGTGGAGCCAACGGAGCTGCTGTGATTTCCAAGCCCCTGGCACACGATCCACATCTGCCAAGAGCCTCAGAATTCCCAAGGCAGTCTAAGGGTTTAGTCCCAGATTAATTCCAGCTGCCCCAACACCCATTAGGGGAGACAACCACCACCCTTACCTAGAATTTTCCCATTGATTTGGCTCTGTTATTACAAATACACTTCTCAGCTATAAAAACAGAGGGGAAATAAGCATTAAATGTGCTACTGTACTTATCACAAAACACTGTGACGTACATAAGGCCATCTGGTAACACTGCAACAGGATACAAACAAGATCTGAAAAGGGGAGTTTTTTTTAGGATACAACTTGGTTTCTTTTTAAACTACAAGGAATAATCTCAACCCTGCTCACAGAGAATCCACGTCAAAACTAGCACGTCATATATAGAGAACTCTGTGCAACTGAACAACAGCAGAACAAAAAGTCAACACAACTCTAGAAAGCAGTTTCAAAGCCTGAAGATTTAAGACATGCCAGCCAAAAAAAAAAAAAAATAAAAAAAGAAAACAACAACCAAAAAAAAAGAAAGAAAAGAAAAGAACAAACCACAACACATCTCAAGGAGCTTCGAGCAAACCCAGGTATTGTAACCCCACCCCACCCCAGCACACAGCACACACTTAGGAACCATGCAGAGGCCACCCTCAAAGCCTTCCTGTGTTCAAAAAATAAAAACAAAAACCCATGAAAAAATAACCCCCAACTGAAAAACAAAAAATTAAAAAGTTAAAATAAAAAAAAAAAAAACAGAAAAACCAACAGCTTCCAGTTATTGGTACAGCACTGCTGCATGTACTGCTCAAGGGCTGAAATGGGCTCCAAAATCACCTCCAGCCTCCCCTCCTGAGTCTCTCAGTGTCTCCATGAAGGTCCCTGTTCTCCAAAAGGTTCAGCATTACCCTGTTCCACCCCCTGCCACAACCAATTTGAGATGAAAACCTTCTGCCAATGCCTGGTCTCAGGAGAGAAGTGTTTCGAGTAAAGGAGTCCAAACTTTTGTTCCGTGAACACAAAACTATTCAAAGACACATTTAAGACTTTTTTTTTTTCCTTTTTTTTTTTTAGGAGATGTGGCATCCAACAATGTCAAAGCTGCTTTTAAAAATACCCTTTGGCAACTCAACGAGTCCACGCTGTGGCATGACTGACTTGAGTCCTAAAAGAAAAGGAAAAGCCCCCAAAAAACCTCACCAGGGTGTGCAAAACACATTTAAAAGTGGCGACTGCGCAGTGCAGTGGCTGCTTTGAGGGGTATTTATACAAATTTGGAAGCCAGGACTCCATCCTGGACACATCCTGTCAGGCATGACACACGTGTGCTCCATGCAGGGCTATTCCAGGCACAAGGAATCTAAAAAAACCTCCAAGTTTTCAGCTCTCAGGGTGTGCTTCTCGTCAGGCAGCTGGAACAGCTCCACAGGCAAAACCTTCTGCTACGTTTTTTGGGAGGGGTAAACAAAAAAGCAATTCTAGTCAGTTTTAGGGTGGGTTTTTTTCCCCCAAAAATAATGTTTATGAAGCAGGTATCTCGCTATTCCAAAAGGGAAATCCTTTAACACACACATCCAAGAAGGAACACGGGCCCTGCCCAGCTTTCTTACCTGGCAGAGCCTGGTTCTGGCTCAGCCCAAAACCAATCCCCCTTCTGCAGTGAACAGATCCTCCTTCTTTCTGTTTGTTCTTGGTAAAAAGGCAGGAATAACACACCTCAGACCAAGATCCAGGAGACACTAAACCCAAAGCTTCACTTTTCTGCTCCAGATGGCACCAGGTCCATCAGGGAACTTCCAAAGGAGCTGCTGCTGCTGAACAGATTTGCAGGGATGTACCACCCCTGTGGCTTTGCAGCTCCTCTGTTGTACCCTTATGACTAAAATTAGGCTGTGGAGAAAGATCTGGTTCCATTTCCAAGAGTTCTTCCCTGGCCAGGACCAGTTCTTACCTCCACAGTCGGTGCTACTCGCTCCAGGTGGAATTCCGTGTGCCCAGGGGCTGATCCAAGACAGAGCCTCCTGCAGGAACCCCCTGGAGACCTGCACAGAACTTGTCACTGCATTTTATCCTTCAACCTTCACCTGACAGCCCCTGATCCCAGCAGAGCAGCTCCAGCATGTCCCACATCCCACCATCCATGGACGGCCAAAGGCTTCCCCACGGAGCAGACCTGCTGTCCAGGCCCACCAGCTTCACTAAATTCCAATCAAACCACAAAACCCCCTGTTTAGGCAAGACATCCTACACCTCACCAAACATCCTGAACAGCTTTTAAGCACCATGACTGCAATCCTCACAGATTTTGGACTGATCTGCCCAGTGTGACATCCTAGGGGGGCTCTTTGCAACCCCGCGCTCTGTGATTTTTTTAAGACAAAATAAACCATCCATCCCCAAGACCTCAGAGGCCAGAAGGTCTATTTTTTTTTCCCCCTATTTCTACTCTTACAGATACACATTCTATTTCTTAAGAAACTTAAGAAGAAATGAAACAAAACTGTTGTGGACACCCAAAAACTCAAAACATCGAGTTTTAAAACACACCCTTTGACAACGTTCTGTAACTACTGTTGTAGTTGATTTTCAGAGCTGACAATACCAAGAGAGCCTCTTGATACAACACTGAGATGTACTGTAAACAAATATGCCTTAAAAATGGAAGAGGTTAAATCATAAAACAGGAGTACATACAAAACTGCTATAAAACAGGAGCAGAAGGTAACTGAAAGCTAAATGAATAAATCGTGGGAGACAAGAGTGTGTCAGAACTGCAGGTTCTGAGCTCAGCACTGGGAAAAACGCTACAGAAGTGGATCAAAACTCTCACCTGAGAAAGCCATCACTGCTCTAGGACAGCTCTGTCCCCCCACCTCAGCCTGCAGAGCTCTGAAGTCCCGAGGGAACCTGACCTTGCTGCAGCTCAGCGTTGTGGGAAGCTGGGAAAAGGGAGGTTTGCACCTAAGCAGCCTTCACTGTCCTTAGGAGGAACACTATAAACACAAGAAGAATCTATTGGTGAGAAATCTGAGGTCTGAAAACGCATCAGAGGGAGGAATTATCCCAAATGAACCACTGAACAGGCAAAGCCTCTCTGTTCTAACACCCCCCAAAGACTGCGTGGATGCTGAAGTCTGAGGATGCTCCAAGTCAAAACACTGAATTCTCCAACTCGAGGAATTGTATCACCTGCTGACCTATTGCAAAACACAGCTCCAATGTGCCAGAGGCAGTGCATAGGAATTGCATTCAGCCACCACTGCTGAACAGCTCAGGTCCTGAAACAAGGCTCTGGACTTGAGCTGCTGTTTTAAAAAAAAACCCCAACTCTGCAGTGACACGGAAAAGAGATTTCCAGAAGCAAGACAAGATGCTCGTCCAGTCCAATTCTACCACCAGCTACCAATTAACCGATGCAAATATTCCCAAGCATCCCACAATCCCGTGGCTGCTCCAGCAGCATCAACTGTCAGCTAAGGAAAGGTTGCTGTAATGCTGCATTATCACTTTTTTAAGCCACCACAGTGCAAACTGCCACCGTGGCCAGGAAAAGAGAACCTCTATCAACCCCCACCTGCCCTACACTGAATTAAAAAACAAGTTGCAAGGAGCTGCAAAGTGCTCCTGAAGTGACCTAGCAGAGAACCAGCAATCACATCACTGAGCCCCAAGGAGTCACAGGACGCTGTGCTCCGTCAGGAATGTGATCCAAAAAAAAAAAGCTGGCAGTTCCATACCTGTCAGTAAATGTGTGTTTAATCAGGCAGCATATATACAAGATAATATTCCCTTTAAGTGACCTGAAAGCTGGAATGGAGAAAAGGCAGCAAGCTGCTCCTCTCCCCTCCCCTTCCCTGCCCTTCCCATGTGCTTTCCCAACTGCCTCCTAAGATTGTAACCCTTCCGTGGATTTTGATTTCCCTTGGAAAGGAAAAGCAACCACCACCTCAGTGGATATTCCCAGATAAAAACCATCCCATCCAGGCTGCATTTCCACATGAGCTTCCTCTGCACAAGGGATTCCCAAAGGGAAACGTGGCTCTCCCCCAGCTATGGCAGTGCAATCTTAGGAAGCTTCCTGGAGAAGAGCAGGAACCCAGGCTGGGTTCTCTTGGAGAAGAGCAGGAACCCAGGCTGGGTTCTCTTGGAGAAGAGCAGGAACCCAGGCTGGGTTCTCTTGCAGAAGAGCAGGAACCCAGGCTGGGTTCTCTTGCATACCCCACACTCAAAGTGATAAAAGTTCACAGAGAATTAAGTGCACGTGTGCACACACACAACTTTTTAAACAAATAAACTTGGCTTTTCTCCATAGGGGACAAGGAAAGGGAAGCAATTAAATTGCAAGGGTTTTTTAGTGCTCATTAAGTACTTTTAAAATTCTAATCCTAGTCTGCAATGTTGCTCTCAAAGTCCACACACTTGGTGGGCGTCAAATTGGCCAACCTAAAACAACCATTATAAAAAAGTGCTGCTATTTATACATAGCTATATATATTTTTCTAGAGCAGACTCAAAAGCCACCATGCAAACCAGAAAATTCCAGATGCCTGCTCTCAATTATCATCTGCAGCTTTGCTTCTGCATTAAAAAAATAATAATAATTAAAAAAAAAAAAAAAAAGGTCAATATTGCACATTTTAAGAGCTGCTGGCACAGGAACTTCATCCTGCATCTGCTGATGTCTAAAATGTGAAGCATTTATGCCTCTGACAGAACCCAACAGGAAGACAGGTCACTCCATGAGCTTCTCCACCTGAAGAAGGAATACTCTTTTCTCCCATTCCCACTGGGCAGGTGTTCTGGATGAACAATGCCCCCCATTCCCCCCCCCAAAAAAATCAGCTGTTCCACCCACCTGTCCCAGGTGTCACGCCAGGAACACACAAAGTGGTTGTACACGTTTCAATGTCAGAATACAGGAAGGTAACACCACCAAGGAAGAGAAGTCTCGGGTGCTGTCACACCCTTGGAAAGTGAATTCCAAGCCTGCAAAAGTGGCAAAAGGGAAAAAAAAAAACTTCTGGAAAGCTTTGAGTTCACCAAACTTCTCCATGAAAGGGGTGCAATATGTACAGCAAACACTGTCAGCTCCTCCTGCTGCGAAATCTTCTGCTCCTGAAAACTCTGCAGGCAGCCAAGTGAGGATGCTGAAGGAGAGAGATGTTCCCACCTGTTTTCTACTGGGTGTTTTATGGAAAAAGATTCCCTTCCATCCCCATCTCAACGCGCTCAGTAGCAAAACAGAAGTTGCTGCCTGACATCAGATGCCCCAAGTGGAAGGAGGACACAGGGCCCAGCACCCACAGACCAAGACATCCAGACTCTGAGGGGCTGAGAGAGGACAAATCTCCCTTCCTTTCACTCCTCAGTTCTCTCAAAAGGCCTCCTGAGGTGTAAAAAAAAAAAAAAATAATCTAAGTACAAATTTCATTTCGTCTCAAATGGCTCTGGAAATTAAATCTCTCATTCTTGCTCCATCCACACCACCAAGAAAAGCAATGCAAGAGCAGATTTACAGCCAGGTGGACACACTGAGCCTGAGTTTGGGTCAGTGCTTCCTCAAAAAAAAAAAAACCAACAGCTCTAATGCAAAACTTGAGCTAAGAGCTGGTAGAAGAGGAGCTCCTCCACTTGTGGAAAAGCAGGAAACTTTTCCAAACCTGTGGGAAAGAGCAGTAATGTTAATGCTGGGACATCTGTGCTCTCACCACTGTTTGGGTGTGGAACTCCAGCACCAGGCAGCAACCTCAGCACAGGCACCCACCCCCCCAAAACTTCCAAGGAAAATCCACCATCCTGCTCATCCAGCAGTGAGATCACAAGCTCTGGAACAGGTCTCTGGCACAAGAAATGTTTGGACTTCAGCATTCAAGCTCTCTGAGGGCTGAAAGGAACTCATCCCACCACTGATTTCTCTCTCTCTCTCTCTCCAGACCTCACCTCCCCACGGAAGGGAGGGCAGGGGAAGCATCCAGGATCCAGCCAGACCACTTCTCCGAGGGGTTGGGCTGGTGGGACACAACACCACCACAATTCCCAAACTGTCCAATATCTCAGGATATGAAGCACTGAATAATAGTCCTTGAAAATTTCTCCCTGCAAAAAAGACAAGATGTTTTTACAGCAGAACAGACCAGGCTGTTTTGGTTGCTGCAGAAGTCACCGTGGCCCCCCCAGGCAAAGCTGGAGTGCACACACCCCTTTCCCAAGCATTTCCTGGAATGCCAGCTTCCATCCTGATCAGATATCTTCTTGCCAAGCACAGGAAGCAGAAGAACAGAGGGTTTTGTTTGTTTTTTCCCCAAAAGTCACAGAGAAAAGACTTCCCTGACACTGTTCACTGCCATCAGTGCAGACTCAGTTGCTGCAACACCGACCAAAAGTCCCTTTTTGACCACGTGAAATCTTCCAAACCAAGGAGGGAAGAGAAGAAAACTGGAGCTGCAGCTCCTATTAAGGCCTTTGCATATACATTCCCAACCTGGGTTCTTCAGAAAAAAGGGGAATTTTGCAAAAAAAAAAAGGCATTTTTACTTGGGAATGGCGAAAACTACGATCGTTGAGAATCTCTGTGTGGAATTACAAATTGCTCATTTTTAAAAAAACGTGGTTAAATAGAAGTGTCCCATCTTTCCCTTGCTTGCCAACGTGTCCTTTCCATGAGTTCCATGTGCTATGTCTTCTGGAGATCAGGGGAAAACGGGCCAGGGGTAGAGGGTCCATCCAGTCCAGACAGAGTAAATGGGCCATGACTGTTCAGCACTGATGGAAACTAAGAGACAAAACAAAAATGATTAGGCAAGAGGTCACTTTAATTCATTGTTTCTCCCCTATCTGTGCATGTAGAAAAAAAACCCCAAACAACAAAACACAACAAAGAAAAAACACCCCAAACTTCAAAGAATTCTATTGGATTTCTACTTTTAATTTAATTTTTTTAATGCCACTGGCACAGCAATCCCTGCCCTGAGCACTGCCCATGTCCTCAATTAATAAGTGACTTTAATACAGGTTGTTGGGAAACCACAGGTCTAAATAGTCCCTCAGTTAATTATCAGCTATTTCTAGAGGAAAATGGCCAGTGCATTGTTTATTCCCCATCCTCGTGGCATGTATGAGCCACTTCCTTCATCTCCATGGAGATGAGAGATCCCAACCCAAAAAGCAACCACTTCAATCCCACCCTTTGCCTGAGCAAACCCAGGCAGCAGATGTGGTTATTCCAATGCCCAAGTGGAAGGTGAGGGAAGAGTACGAGGAATTGCAACTAAAGGAGGGGGTTTTTTTAAATATAGGGGATTTTTTTTCTTACATATTGAACAAAATTATTTATTAAAAGCGGCGAAGGTGAGAATTTCCAAATAACAAAAAACAGCAGAATGGAGAGATCACAGAATCATGGAATGGTTTGGGATGGAAGGGACCTTAAAGCCCATCCAGTCCCACCCCCTGCCATGGGCAGGGACACCTTCCACCATCCCAGGTTGCTCCAAGCCCTGTCCAACCTGGCCTTGGGCGCTTCCAGGGATGGGGCAGCATCTACAGCAGGTATTTTATTTCTACAGCAGGTATTTTATTTCTACAGCAGGTATTTGGGTAACTGATTCCTGCAGGTCTGCTGAGGAAGGGACTGAAAAGCAGGGAGAGAATGGCAGAACTTGCTGGAACTCACCTGAAAGAGGGTGTTAGCACCTTGCAACCTGGCAGGACTGAGAGGAGCCACCGGGCTCAGGGTACTCCAGAAGTGGATGCTGGAGAGCAAAGGGCTGGGAGTCAGCAGGATGGGAGTCTGGAAGAGACAGGAGAGCTGAGTGAGACCTGCCCCTGGAGCAAGAGCACATGGAAGCCCAGCCACAACCCCCTCAGCTCCTGCAGCTGCCAGGGCTGGCTCCCAATTTCAGGAACTCCCAGTCCCTGCTCCTCCTCCCTTCCCAGCCCCATCCGGCTCTCCCTCCCCTGGCTGAGCAGTCAACCCTCTTTTCCCAACAGCTGCCAAATCCTGCTGGAACCTCCAGCAGAGCAATCCAGCACACAGCACCTGCAAGGACTGGGGAAAACCGGGATTAGGAACTCCAAAGGAGCAGACAGCAGGCACGAGCCTGGTCTGGGTGACAATGACAATATAAGGAACAATAAAACAAGTTTCCACCCAGCTTCTGAATACCCTGGATGCTCCAGGTTCACCAGCCAAACACTTCCCAGGGTGCCAAAAGAGCAACTCCACTTGGTTTTTTTCCCCCTGCCTTCAGCCATTTCACTTTTCAATCAGCAGCTTCCCTACAGCTTCACTCTAATTCCAATCTATCACAGGAAAGAGATTAAATAGATACAGAATGATTTAACAGCCTAGCTGGATTCAGTTCTCTTCCAAGTTTTCCACGAGACACAAAAGCTTTCCTTTCCCACACAAAGATAGCAACCAAATTAAGCAGCTGCTCTTATTGCTGTTCATGTTCACTCACAAGACTCTGGCCTTAACTAAATGCCTATATTTGAGTAAAAAAAGCTGCCAAACAGACACCTCTGTGCTTCTCTATTTTTAAAGTATTTTCAGAACCAGCTGAAGGATGAGGGCAGGGTTTAGGGTTTCTGAAATAATTCAGTCCCTCCCTGGCAAGGTTTGCAAAGGATCCTGCTGGTGCTGGTTTGGGTTTTGCCTCCACATGCCAACCCTGCCCAGACGTGCAGGGCTGACACACCACCTGGGCACCTTTTTGGGGTGAAGTTAATACCAACTGTGAATAAAACTTGGGTTTTAATTAAAGAAAAAAAAAAAAAAAGGGGGAGGGACATCCTGAGTTTCAGAACACCCCACACAATGAACCGACTATTCATTTTCCACTTGCCTTCCCTTACTGGTTTAAAATGTAACATAATCACCATTGTTACTTTAAAAAAAGAAACCAGGAAGGGGGTTTGGTTACCTGAGAGAAAAGTGCTGGAGTAAGAGAAGCAGTCGGGAGAGAAGGACTCAGAATGCCCAGAGGACTTGGATCGCTGCCCGTAATGACGAGAGTAGGAGCCAACTCCAGCCCTTTGGGTTTCTTAGATCTGGAGAGGTGATTGGCAAATTCCTTCTCCAGCACGGATGAATCCTGCTCTTTGGGCTCTGGGGATTGGTGCTGAAGGCTCTGGGCCTGCTCCAGCTGCTGGGAGGCCACGGACTCGATATCCGTGTCAATGTCCAGGTCGGGGTTGGAGCTCAGGGGCGGCGACGGGGGCGTGGAAGGGACCTGGAGAGTGGGAGACACCGAGGAGATGGGGGGCGTCGGGGTGAAGCTGCTGGTTAAGTTTGGCAAAGGTGCTGGAGCTTCGGGGACAGTTAACTTGGGCAGGACGAGCGTCTCCAAGGTCTGGAGGGTCTCCTCGGATCCCATGGGAAGGGAGGAGGACGCGGCGGGAGCGGCGGAAGCCGCGGAGACCGCGGAGGTGGTGGAGACCAGGGGGGCCGAGGGCGGCTTCTTGGAGGGCATGGTGACAAACTTGATGACGGAGGGGGTCGGCTCCTGAGGCTTCTTCTCCGTCAGCTTCTCCGCCGGGTTCTCGATCTTGATGGACCTGAAGAGTTTGACGCTGGAGCTGTTGAGGGAGTTGAGGGTGAAGGAGGAGTACAGGCCTGAGTGGATGTAGTCGTTGCGGCTCGAGGACTTCGCACACGACTGGGACTTCTCCTTCCCACAGTTTTCCACGTCCTTTGGAGCGCTGTTGACCTCTCCAAAGCCAGTCAGTTCAGGGTCTCCTTCTATCCGGCCCACGACAAGCGGGTCCATATTTAAAATCTCCGGATACGAGACAAACTTGTACACAAACTTCTTACCGTTCACTTTCTTAATGATATTCTGTGGGTAAGATACACATATATATTTAGACCTTCCTCAGATTAATTTTCTTCCTACAAACACTGCCCAAAATAGGCAGAGGAATTAAAGCCTGTAATCTTTCATCAAAAAAATGTTTCTTTTTTCCTGCCTTAAAAACACACTGCGTTCCTGCAGTTCAGTCCCGCTCCCAAAGCAGCATTCCCAGAGCTCACAGACAAAACACTAGAACAGGTGAGCTTAACCTGACACCAAATACACCAAAACCAGCCTAAAACCTGCTTTTAAATAGAATAAAAAATTACCCATTAACCCCCTCAAGGATCACTGCCCTGGGTACAGTCAGGGTAATCTAACAGGAGAACCTGCAGTATTAAAGGGTTTCTATAGTTTTGCAGAACTGAGAGCTGGTACTTCCAATCAAACCCCTTTTATCCTTAATGAGATGCTAATAAAGGAAAATAAGTAGCTGAACTAGTCAGTGGAATGCAGGATAATCAGCTATTTCAATACCACAAAACAGCATCTGTCAAACTTGTTTTGCTCCTTAAGTGAAATGCCACACGCAATTCGGGCTTAAGATCATCTTCATTTATCATGCAATTATTATTACTGAGATCTCTTCAGCACAAAGCCAGATTTGTGCCACCCAACAATAAACACCAGTAACTTACCACCTGCTACCCACTGAGGTTCCTCAGAAACTGTTTTATTTTTATCTCCCACACTCGCCCGGTAACAGTTGTGGGATAAACGGCTTATTGAAACCAAGGTAGGTCTTGAAGACATTTTGCTAAACAAGAGAAGCTTCTTACTCAGCTGGGCTGAAATCACTGGCCATGTCAGAGGTGAAGTTCTGAACACACAGAGAACAATAAAAATACTTTGGGCTGATTCACTGAAAATCCTTATTTTGAAGCCCTTTTGTAGAGGCAACTGCAGGAAAGATCTTAAGGTGGTGCAACACTCACCACCTCAGTCATCATCTCCCAGTGTTGTTTTACCTGGAGTGCTGAGGATTTTAACCCTTGCCAGGGTATGCATTTTTGGAAGGGGGATTAGGATTCAACAATTTACGTTTGCAAAGACACAAAGAGAAAACTTTGCACTTAGAACCTTGTCAAACAAGCAACGGGGAGGAAACACAGCACAAAAAAACCCCACTTTTAAACAAACCAGTACAACTTCCTTAAGCCTGGGAGGAAGAGGAGTGACACCCACCCATCCCCTCGCAGGGGATGAAAAAGGAAACAAAGCCCATTAGGCTGGTAAAGATGGATAAGGATTGGAGGGGGATTTGTTACCTTCACGTAGTAGTATCTGAGCGCTCGGCTGAGTTTATCATAGTTCATGCTGGGCTTGTTCTTGCGGATCCCCCACAGCCTGGCCACCTCCTCTGCCTGCAGCAGCTTGAACTCCCCGTCGTTGGAGGTCCAACAGATGATGTTCTTGTTCTGAGGCTCCTGGAGGAGCTGGAGGAGGAACTGCCACAGGGTGATAGCACTGTCCATAGCAGTGAGCTGCGAGGCAGAGAGGCAGAGCAGAGGCAGGTTAACAGAGCATTTCCCTCCTCTCCCTACAAGGGGGTGATGGAGCTGAGATGTTATTTCCAAAGCCAGCAAGAGTAAAAATTATTAGTCACCAGTCGTGAAAGATGTTCCCTGCAGAACAGAGAGGCTGAGTGCCAACTCTGTCGTCTCCTCCCACATGTCAGTACTTTTCACATGGGTTATATTTAGCCTCATTTAACTAAATCAGGTCACTTTGGGTAAGTTGCAGTGAGTCACTACCCCAAAAAAATGTTTCTAAGTTGTTCCATGTTCACCCACTCTGGCTTGTACTGCTTTATGAGAAACAGCTCAGGTACACTCAGGTAAAAAAAAAAAAAAATTAAAAAAAAAAATCAAACCTCCCACTCGCCGCCTCCTTTCCGTACCTGCTCCCACCTCCAACCTCAAAAACAGCAGATCAAGTAACTGCAAAGCTCCAGGAAGATGCCAGAGCAAAACAACTCCATTTTCCTTCAGTTCACACTTCTGCCTCTTTGTCATCAGCCCTACTCCCCTCTCTTTCAAATCTTTCCTTTCCAAGTATCATCCCCCTTTTTTTTTTCCTAAGAGCGTAAACACGAAAGTAAATAAAAATTATTTCAAGCGCTGCCTTTGCTTGTCTCAATTCCTGCCATGTCTTACCTACACCAATGATTTAGGCTGAGACTTTCTAGGACTAATATCTGCCAGCTGATTCCTGAACTCCCAGAGTGGTTTTCCTCTCCACGTCTAAATTCATCAAGGACAGACAAGGCAGAGAGATGTCATTTTTCCTTGACCATATCTGACTACACAAAACAGTATTTCCACAAACATTTTTAAGCAGGACACTAATAATTCTGTCTGCACAAGGGAAGCATAAGACACACCAGATGAAATATTAATTCAGCATCTCGTATGGATTCTCTTAGTCCAGAACTGTGACAATTAATGCAGTTTAAACTTCTTCCTATGAAATAAAAACAAACCCAGGTGCTCTGGAATAAGAACCACCAAGAAAGACACAAAAAATGGTTTTATATGTAAAATTGCTACATTTTTTTCCCCTCAGAGAAGAAACCTAAGAGTCCAGGGGTTTCTGTCTGGGTGAATCCACAGCCTGAGAGCCCAAGTGCTGTTCACAACCAAAGCAGAGGCATCAAGTCCAAGGACTTGTTTGAAGTCCATGTGTACACAGGGCTCAGTTTAAGATCCAGCCAGGACTGCCAGCTCATCTTCGCTCCCAAAGCCTTTTATTCCAATCTCATTACTGCCCAGCACTTATCCAGCCCTATATAAGGAAGGGAACAGCCTCCACGTGAGCCTGAGCGTTCAGTGAGCCCTGAGAAAGGATTACTGGCAGTTTACACAGGGCTCCCCTTCCTTACCGAAATCAGGTGCCCCGGGGCAGGTGCCTTTTTGGGCCCAGCCCACGACATTGAACCTGTTTTGCAGAATCCCTGCCCCATGGCGGGCTGGGTGACTCCCCAGGGCCGTGCCATCGATCCAGCCAGTTAAACTGCAGCAATTACATGGAACAATCCCAACCTGAAGGACACCCACACCACGCTGTTATGCTGGCCTAGGGTGCTTTCCCCGTTAATTACCGCGCACGTACAACTCCCTGCTTGCCCAAATTAATTGCTCGGCACTCGAAGAAACTCAAGGCTGTGCTTCCAGACTCTTCCCATGGCGTGCCAGCTGATCCATAGGGGATCAGCTCTGCCTCAGAACCGCCTGGAATCCACGTTTGCCAGCAACATTCCGTGTCTCCAAGGCTGAGGCTACGGCTCCTCATCCCCGGGGATGATGCACACGCATGTGTCGTGCAGACAGGAGGATCTGCAGAGCTGTCAATGCCAGGGATACGTGCTAAGAGAGAGCAGGAAGATGAAGTTGAGTGATTATTCCCACGCTGCATTTATCTCCAGCACTTTGGGAACCCGGATCAGCACTGCACCAAACTGATGCAAGGGGAGGCAGCCACGTGGAAATCAGATTAGCAACGCAATTTCAGAGTGGCAAAGGCTTTTTTTTTTTACCCCTCCTCCTAAAAAAATCCATGCAGGTTGCATCCCAGAATTTAACTGCTATTATTTCATTAGGCTGCTTCCCTTTAGGAAGTACCACCTCGCTGTAGCTCAAAGCTCATCAGCCTCTGTCACAGCCAAGCATCCAAACCTTTGCAATCACAGCTGGTTTGGAATCCAGCTGGAGACACACAAAGCTGACAGAGCAGCACTCTTGACAACACAAAGTTCAGTCACAGAGCACACATGGAGTGGCCAAAATTCTGGGAAGTGCAAGATATTAAAAAAAAAAATACACCTTTCCCTGCACTGAGCTGTGTCGTTCTGAGGAGCATTTACCAAATTATGAGTTCATGCTGCCCAAATCCCTTGGTTTTCCAGCTGGAAGGATCCCTCTCCCAGGGGCAGAGTTACAGACTGTACTGGAGTGTTACATTGATCAAGCCCCTGCTGATGTTTCTGGCATTGACAGCTTTAGGGGTGTCACGATTTTGGCCATCGTTTGGAGGACACCTTGAGTACCCTCAGCTTTAAAAAGTCTTGTGTTAGACACGTTAACGGGGTGGAAAAGTCCTACTGAGACCCTGGTGTTATAGAAGAGGAGCAGTAAGCACTTAGGAATTGTTCATGGATGGGCTATATTGCACATATTCCTCTTTACTCAATATTTACTGTTTATATCTAGAGGAAATGATGGAGATCCCTCAGCAGAACCTCATGGATACCTCAATGGAGCAGGGAACACAGAGTTTTTCTGAAGATTTTACACACAAAGGGAAGGCCAGAAAACAACCCTCCACAGTGGTCAAAGCAATGGGATCACAGGTGGATCTTCAGACTCCAGGAGCAGCTGTGAACTGGGAAAGTATAATGTGTTGTATTGTGAACCAAGACGTCTCACTTAACTCCAGCACAAAAGCTGCTTTGATACAGCACAAGAACACATCAAAGAACTCCTGTTTCTTCAGGAAAAAGCAGAGTATAAAAAAAAAAAAAGAAAAAGAAAAAAAATCACACAAGATGTAAAATGAAAACCAGCAGAGGCGAGCTGAGCACTTCTCTTTGTTTGAGAACCAACGAACACGTTGAAAAGGTTCCTCCTCCTCCAGCACCTGGGGCAGGAGGAGGCAGCTGTTGCTTTTCCTGAGCCTTTACCTTGCAACCACAGGGATGAGAAGTGGCTCAAGCTCCTTGTGCTGCCCAGAACATCTTCAGGTGCCCTGAGAGAGGAGGATCCACGCCATGGCCACGTACTCAAACCCCTCCTGCACTGACACAATTCAGAAGATCCTCTTGTCCTTTTTATTCAAAAAAACCCCACACTCTGCAGAGATTTTAAAGACCCACTAGTTAGAAAGAAATCAGGATGAGGACAGGAACCCACAGTCCCACTCCTACCCTGCATCAACGATGCAAACAGCATTTCAGCTTCTTTCAAATGCCATGAAAAGGCCCCAACCTCCTCTCACAGCTCCCTGTCAGCACAAATCTGATTGCTTTTTCTTCCGGATGAATGCACCAATAATTACAAAACACACCCCTGCGAGCCATCTTTCTGCTGAAGGTTATTTTCATGGAGAAAGGAAAAAGGTCTAAACCGAAAAGCCGACGAGGGAAGGAGGCAGAGAGGCAGCACTGCTGCTTGTGACAACGGCCTTGCCACTCCTGCACCATCTGAGCAGAGGCAAAAATAGTTGCCAGAGGCAGAGGGCAGTTATACTTTGTAATGAGCGTGCTAAAATAGAGCACTATTATTGTCTTGAGATCTTCTCTGACGCCTACGGATGACCCTTGAAGTTCACTGAGGAGCTGACAGAGTTTGGCTGCAAACCTGAGCCTTTCTCCTGCTGCTGCTGCTGCAGCTTCGAGGGGCTTGACTTTACAAAGCCTCAGAGTTGACAGCAGGGCCAGGACACGAGATATGGATCTTTTTTCCGGTGACTTCTCCTCCTGCATCTGTGCCACAGCCACAACCAGCCCCGTGTGTGTGATTACAGAGCCCCGGGCTCTGCACCTCCTGGGAAGGAGGGTGAGCAGTCAGGGGTGGCACAGCGGGCACGTGGCAATCTCACCCTAATCTCACCCAGCAGCTACGCTGACTGCAGCCAAACAAACTCCCTCTGTGCTCAAAAAGGACAGGCACCCCTTGCCAGGCCCTGAGGAGGGAGCAGAGGCAGGACTGGAGGGGGGAATTGGGCCTGGCCTAACCGTGTCCAAGGTCTTGTGGCAGATTTCCTGTGCTTTGACTGGACACCGAGTAATCCCCAGTAATCTTTCACCTCCACTCGTTCCAACAGCCTCTCTCAGCAGCATCTGCAGCCTGATGAGTTCTGCAGATGGGCCGAGTAAAACCCACACAGGAACAGAGATGGAGCAAAAGGAAAGGGAGGATGTCACACGGTCACACGGCGAGGACAAAACCACCACCGCGATTGAACCGGCTGGGTCACAGCTGTCACACACAGGGAGACACAGGAACCTCTGCTCAGCTCAAAAACAACGAAACTAAGGCAGCAACAGGTCTGGGGGACCTCACAGTGGCACAGGTGAGACGTTCAGGCGGGCAAATCAAGGCTCCAGCTCCAGGAAATTCCAGGAAATCCGGGCTCGTACTGTGAGTCCAACACAGAACCGGACACGCTTCACCCCGCAGAGCCATTCCCGGGGTTTCTCAGGCAGCCTGAGATGGCCATGGTGTGTGAACAGAAGGAATTTGGAGACAATAACTCCTGCCCCGTTGTGCAATATTCCTGTGGACACAAGGCCCTGAGAGCTGTTCCAGGAAAACAAACAACGGGGTTGGCTGAAGGAGACTTTTGGAGGTCACAGGCCCAAGGCCGGGTTCCAAACCTCAAAAGTCTGATCAGGTTTTTTTCAAATGTCTTTGTCCAGGCAACTAAATAAAATTCATAAATAAGTGGCTGCCCTACCCCTTTTATTTCAGTAGAGGGGCAGGGAGGTGGGACACGGCTGATAAAGTATCTAATTATGTGCTTATCAAAATACAACCAGGCAACCATTTCGTTAGCACAGCACTGGAAATATCCCTTTACTAATAAACCTTTCACAAAACCTTTTCAAGCTCCTGAGACTGTGGCTCACCTGAACTGGTACTTTTAGGATTTTATCAATTTTAATTAATTTTAGAAAGAGGAAAAAAAAAAACAACCCTGTTGTCCAAAAACCAGCTTTTACATACCCTGATGTGGTGGGAAGCACGGAAGAGTATTGAGTCCTTTTCCAAAACACACAGACAGGTGAAATACCAGGTTAAAAACTGTTATACGTGTAAAACAAAGTTATTATTCACAAGGAATTAAAGCAGAGATGCAGAATTCCACACCTGCAACACCACCCTCCAAAAAATTCCAAACCCTGGCAGCTTTCCAAGTAGCAATCAAATTGTACCTTCTCTAATAACTAAGTAAAATCAGGTAAGAATAAGGGACAAAAAAAACACCCTAGACCCGATAAATCCTTGTTTTCCCCTGTTGTTTCCAAAGGAGTCAGGAAAATCAGCCTGTTCTGAAGGAGAAGTCGTGGTTATCGAGGCAGGAAGTTCCCTGGAAGGAAATGCTGGAGGATGTCCTTATGATAAGAGCTGCTCCAGAGTTTTCACTGCCTAATCCCACTCCAAGCCTCTTTTTTTTTTTTTTTAGAAAAAAAACCTCAAAACAAATGTTGCAATAAATTTTGGGTTCCTGGCTTCAAAAATGTAAGTTGCTTCAGATGAAATTTAGGTGTTAACAACTATTTCGGGACTCGGGAACAAACTGTTTCAGCTTTTTAACTCCTGAGAAATAAGTATTTGTTTTTCTTAGTATTTTCTAGTTTTTCCTCAGTTATTTTTCTGCTTGCTTCCTGCATATTTCTCACTTGCTTGCTGAATTAGCAAACCAGGATCAGAAAACAAGCCATGAAGGACAGCAGTGGCATCGGGATTCCCACTGGATTTATGGCTGCAGGCTCAGGTTGGCAGTGGATGAGCCAAACAGCTCTTTGGGGATTTTTTTTTTAATCTCCATACAGAGACAATGATGCCCCTTTGTTACCAAACAGGATTTTGATCATCATGACTGACACTGATGGAAAACAGTGAAAAAGGGGATTTCAAAGTACTTTCTCCAGCTGCTCCAACCACTGACCCTCCACCCCCGGCTGGGGACGACTGACATGCCAGCATTGATAATTTTATGGATAAACCTCATTTCCCTGCTTTTCCACACTCTGATGAACAGTCTCCCTTTCCTAGCTCTCCTTTTTCAGGATATGAGAGCACAGAGAGCATGGGAAGGTTTAGGACAAAGAGAGAGAATGGGGAAACTTCAAACCCAAAGCACCTTTGATCAGTCCCTGCCTGGTTTGTGGCACTGATGGGATTGTTCCTGACTAAGCCATAAAAACACTGATTTCCCTGGAAGCTCCTAAGCAGATTACACTTGCTTCCTCCTGAAGATGGGCTGAGGGGGATGTTTACCAACAGCAGATTAAATTGGCTTCAGAGGGCAGGAGAGAAGCAGAAGCATCCTCAGTTCAGAGCAAGGTCTGCACTGGGGAACAACCCCAAACAACAGGTTAAATGGTCCACGTCCATCCCAGCCTGATTATGAGAGGGAAGTCTCATTTAAGCTGGAAAAGCTCTCCTTTAACAGTGTTTATGATACACTCAGCCCCGTTGCCATGGGGATGGAACAACTATTCCCTCCAAACAGGCGCTGAGACCCTAAAAATAAACAGCCCGACCGAAATCACGAACACGCCGCTGTGTCAGGCACGGGGATCGTGTTTGTTGGGAACAGGATGAGGAGAGAGAAATGCTAATGACTGGATTCTGCTCCCCCCAACGCCCACAGAGCAATCCCTGTGTTTCTCAGGAGCTGCTCCTTAAAACCACCATGGAAGGGCTCTGGATTCCAGCCCCCCGGCACAGCACATGGGGGTTAGTGGAGGTTGGCTGTGGAGGTAACACAGGTGTGTGTGTACATGTGCATACAAAATAAAGGATCCCAGCAGGGATTTGCATGCTTTCCCCTCCACCTCCCTCATTGATGTGGGCAGGAATCCACCCAGCTCAGGGAGAGCAGTGCAGGAGGATTGGGAAAAAAAAAAAATAGTGGTGGAGCGAGGAATTGAAAAACAACCACCCTCTGGATCCAGCCAACCAACCAACCCTGGGATCCAAACAACCCCTGGATCCAAGCAACCCACCCTGGGATCCAAACAACCCCTGGATCCAAGCAACCCACCCTGGGATCCAAA
>NW_016690379.1:513145-556711 GCF_001604755.1 Lepidothrix coronata | reverse complement strand
TCCAAAAAAAACCCACCCTCGGATCCAACCAACTCAACCCCTGGATCCAAACATCCAAAAAAAACCCACCCTCGGATCCAACCAACTCAACCCCTGGATCCAAACAACAACCTTCCACTATCTCAGGTTGCTCCAAGCCCTGTCCAACCTGGCCTTGGACACTTCCAGGGATGGGGCAGCCACAGCTTCTCTGGGCAACCTGTGCCAGGGCCTCCCCACCCTTCCCAATATCCCACCTACCCCTGCCCTGTGTCAGTGGGAAGCCATTCCCCCTTGTCCTGTCCCTCCAGACCCTGATCCAAAGCCCCTCTCCAGCTCTCCTGGAGCCTTGCTGAGATATCCACCTCAAACACACTCTTCATACCAGTGTGACACCCAAGTTCCTTCCCACTGGATCAGGCACTGGGAGCACTGAGAAGGCAACACTCTCCCCCTTCCCTCGGTGAACAAACAGCCTCTCCATGGGATTCCCACCCTTTGGCACAGGAGAAGAGAATTTTGGAGCAGCCCTTCATGCCAAAACACGCAGCTCCTGTTTCCTAGACACGGGCTGGTGAAAGGTTACCTGAGACTCCACAAAGTCTCTGCACATCTTGTTTGTGCCTCCTCCCAAACCTGAGTCCTGCTCCACGGCTACAACCCAAAGCACCACAGCCAGGGATGGTTTTCTTTGGGAATTACCACCATCCCCAAGCACGGGAGTTGTAGCTCAGCTCCTGGTTAAGCCCGAGCAGCTCCAGCTGCCTTTAAAGCTGCTTCTGTGAAGGAAATTCCCTGGTTTTACTCCTTCAGCTGGTCCCATTTGGAGCCAAACGAAGCAAAAGGAGGTTTGTAATGTCAGGAACACGATCCTGCATTTCACAACACCTTTAAATAACCCTTTATCAGAACTTACTGCACAGTCACAGGGAAACAGAAAGCAGAGTAAGAGTTTAGGATTCAAGATGCCTTTTGAACTACAGGGATGAGGTACAGGGGTTTCCCCCAAAGCACTTTGTCATGGGGGGAGAGGAAGTTTTCAAGCAGGCTGATCATTATTTATTCATTTACAGAAGTTAATTTTATTTTTAAATGCAGTAGTTGAGAGGATGGTTCCTGGTTTTCCCAGCTCCACTTTGAAATTAAAAAAAACAGCGAGAGAGAGCAGGCAGGGGGAAGAAGAGGGAAAGGAGAAAAAGGAACAAAAAAAAATCCCCCTCTGAAGTGAAAGCATGTCCATATTTCCTTTTCCTGTGGAAAGCATCAGTCATTATTTCCACAGAGCACTTCACATTATCAGCACTGCTTTTCCCTTGGGAATGCCCAGGCCAGGAAGCACTGACCCAGGACCAGCTGGGAGCTCAGGAGGCCCCTTTCCCAAGGCACTGAGCAGTTGCCTCCTCAGCTCTACCTGATTTTCACTGCAGATGAGTCAAACCCAACTAAACCACAGTGAGCCAGTCCTGCTGACAAACTCCAGGAGCTTTTCCCTGTGCCCATCCCTCTTCCCTGCCATGCTCCATCCTAAGCCTTTGTTCTCTTTAAGGCCTGGACTCCCTTCTCCCACCCCGAGACAAAAAACAAAGAGGGAAATAACGCAAAGCCCTCTCAGGCTCTTCCTGTGGAGTCAGAGGTGGGAGGTTTGCCAACATCTCTGTGTGTGTGCACCTCAAACAGAGCTAATTCCCTTTCTTTGGGAAGGGACCAGCACAGGGAGCGCTCCCAAAACCAGCTGGTTTCTCCAGGAGCTCCAGAGGAAAAACCCCCAGGACTGGCACCCACTGTGCTGTGTCTTTTGAGTACTTTAGTGCAGAGTGGGAGAACGACACAGCTCCAAAAAGGATCATTTCCCACAATCCAGGATCACCCAGGTCTGTCAGCACCTACCAGGCTCCAGTGGGGTCTGGAAACATTCTGGAAGAGCAAAGCTCCATCTCCGAGGGCACCAGCACAACTCCAGATTCTCCCTGAATCCATCCCTTCTACAAACAACTGCTGAAGTGTAATACATAAAATAATCTCTTTGTGGCTTTGTTTCCACTTGCCATCAGCTAAATCCACCAGCACACCCAAAAACTTCAGATTTCCTTAGTGCTCAGGGAACAGCACAGGGGCTGAATCCAAAGAGACAGCACAGGCTGCCTTGGGACAGGGACAGCACACAAAGAAAACAACCCCACCTCAGCATCCCAAGGACCTTCAGCTACAGCTGCATCACTGGGGTGACACCACTGGCAGCTTTTTTTAGAGGGATAATAAATTTCCTGCTTTGTGCAACTCCCACTTTGTTCTGCTCCGCTCTCCAGCGTGGGCTTGTTCCTATCTTAGACAACATCACAAGGGGAAAGATATAGGACAAGACAAAGGGTTGGGATAAAACCCAGCAGGCAACAAGGCAGGGTTTGGAAAGAGCCCATAGGCAAACACACCTTTTTCAAAAAGCAACTCATGTGCAAAGGCATTTTAAAGAGGAAGAGGCAGCAGAAAAAGAAAAATAAACACGTTTCAGTGGGGATTTCTGGGGAGTGTTGAGCAGGTGGCAGCACCCAGAGATGGATTTTGCAAGTTCTGAGCGAGGACAAGGTCACGAAGGGGATACAGAACCCTCAGCTGTAGGAAAACACAGGACAACCCAGCCAGAGAGATTTCCAAAAGCACTGACTTCTCCAAGAAGAGAAGCCTTCCTGCAGGGCTCTGGCTTTGCCATGACGTGAGGGAGTGTCAGGATGGAAGCACAGGCACCAGGGAAGCCAGAAAATTATGCAACAGCTAATCAGACCCTAACGAGGCCTCGCTCCAGAACACACAGGTGGCTATTTTAATCCAGCTCCAAGACTGAGCACTGGGAATCTAAAAAGCCAAGGAATGAGCAGAAACAGCTCTGAGAGGTTTTGTGCCTCACTAGCAAGAGGATCCACTGACATGGAAAAAGCCTTTAGATAAGGGAAGGGCTGTTTGTCTGGTTTTTTTAACTTTCACAGTGAAAAAACACTTGTTGCTCCCTCAGGAAGCTTAATGTTCAAGGCCTTCTTGGATCACAGAATCCCAGGATGGTTTGGGTTGGAAGGGACCTTAAAGCTCATTTCCTTCCACCGTCCCAGGTTTCTCACTGAGGCTTCAGTTCCCAGTATTAGGATCCCAGGATGTGGGAAGTCATCACCTCACAGAGATCCCAAAGACCCTGCAGGATGCCCACAGAGTATTTCAAAGCACTCAGAGACCCCCAAATACCTGCAGCCTTCACTTTTAGAGCACCTAGATGATGATGATGATGATGATGTAACTCACTTCCCATCCCTGTATTCCCTTCCCTGCCCAAAATCTCTTATTTCTCAGACCCAATAAAGCCTTTTTCCACTGTTTTTTTTTTTAATTTCTCCAGGTTTCCTTTGCAAAGAGCTGCTCTGCCTCTGCTTTGGTGTTTGTGATGCTCTCAAGAAGTGCTGGTTTCAAGCCTTTATTTCTGAATCTATGGATACAAGAGCCCCCACGTCCTGCAACTGCACTTTCAGGGCAGGTAAGAGGGAGGGAGGATGTTCAGCACCTACAGCAGGCACAGGGGGGCTATTTCTGTCCACAAACCTCCATCCCCACTCAGTATTTCACTGGGGCAAGTCCAAAGCTCACAGGGGAGCTGGAGGAAAGGCTCCAGGGTTTAATACTTTGCCAAACAGGACGTGCAGTGCCCAGGTCCTACAATAGCTGTTGATACTCAAAAGGCACAGCTGGTGTTTCATTTCAGGAAAAAGCAGAATTGCCCAGTTACACGAGAACTTCTCTACTCAGTGAGGAGCAAGGCTGGAATTTTTTTTCAGGAGGGCTCAGAGCAGCTCAGAGGTGGTTTCAGGTGCTTGTGAAAGTTTAGCCCTAAAGCTGTGCACCAGAGAGCCCTGGGTGTTACCCAGCGTTGCCAAACTAGTTCCCACTGTGTTACACAGCCCTTCTCCTACCAAATGCACGATTCCCCTCGTGAAGTTCCCACATCCTGAGCAAAATTCCTCGTACAACCCTTAGAAGCCTCACTGGTTCTCCTCAGCTGACCCACCTGCACCGTCGCAGGGCAGAGACCGTTGATGTGGCACCTGGAATTTCATCCCAGAGCCCGTTGTCTGTGCAAACCAACCCCAGGTCTGAGGTAGCAGAGGTGAGGAGCCAGACTGCAGCTCCCTCAGCTCCCTCAGCAAGGAGCTGGGAAGCTCTAATTGAGGGGAATTCGGGGCAGTTCACAGGAAAGAACCAACGTTTCCAAAAGCGGCCACGGATCCGTGGATGTCGAATCACGGATCTGATTCCCCCTCCCAACTCCCACCACGTACTTTCTACGCCAAAAAAAGGCTTTATCTGGGTGGATTTTCGAGGGAAGCAGGGAAGGATAAGCCTTTTCTGTACCACTGCCCAGTTCCTGGATCAAACACAGAACGTCACGACTGACCAGACACTGTCACCCCCCTGTCCTCTCCCACAGGGAATTCGTCCCATCAGCTGGAAACCTCCCCCTCTTTGGGGCAAAACATCAGAAAGCAAAGTGTTTTACCTGCACAGGCAGCGGAGAGCAGCTCCTAGGAGAGGTGCATCCCTGCAAACAACCTGTCCCAAGTCCATGCTAAGGACAAACCCCCAGCCCGGGGTTGGGGTCACCGAGCCCTGCAGGGCGAGCGACGGGCAAGAGCCACTCACTCATCAGCCTCATTCCTACATGGGGATGTTCTTCCCTGCTCCAGCCTCCCTGGGAGTGCTCCTGTGCCTCCTTAGAAAGCTGATTATGAAGGAGTAAGTCAAGCCCAGCCAGCTGTTTTAATTGAGCTCGTTTGTTCATTAACCCCTCAGTCCCCAGGGTGGGAGCTCCTGCATCCCCTGCAGCACAAGGCTGGGATGTACCCACACCTTGGCAAGGAAATGTTGTGTTTTGTGCCCAGTGATGGCTCCAGAAGAGCTTGAACCACGTCCTGGGACACGTGTGATCCAACACAGGGCTCCTTCCCTTTCCCTTCCAGCTTCAGGCCCAAGAAGTGCTGAGGAGACACCTGAGGGACAAAACCTTGCCCATAGAGCTGCAAACCTTCTCCAGCTCTATCCCATTAGCAGCTCCCACCTTTTGTCACTCAGGGCCAGGATCTGGCCCAGCTGGTGGCAGTGGAGGAACCCTCAGATGACCCTCTTTGCCTGTTCAATCCCATTCCCACAAAGGGATTTTTTCCCTGTTCTTCCCAAAAAGCTCAGATTCTAGTTTTCTCCCTGCCTCAAGCCAAATTCTGCTGCTGAACCACTGTGAGAGACAGTGACTACTCCAAGAATTGCATTTACCTGCAGTAAAACTGAACTCTGGAAGGCAGAATCATTAATAAAAATCCAGTTCTGTTTTTAGGGGGGGGGGAAGGAAAAAGAAAACCCTAATGCAATGATCCATCTTAGAGCTATGTTTCCAAAGGGGCTTTAAAGCAGGCTGAGGATTGGCACTGGCCCTTGGCTCATCCCTCAGGATGAGCAGCCAGCACGAGCTCCACGTGGGCAGCTGGGGATGTCACTGCTGTCACTCGTGCTGCCGAGGATGGAGGGCTCTGCACTGCGCTCCTGCTAAATCCAGAGCCCCAGCTGCAAATTTAGAAACGTTGCCTGAATTTCTCTCCGTGCTCTCCCACGTCCTGCCCTGCTACAACTCCTGTCTGCCTGCACGAATTTCTTAAAAAGCACTGCTTAGCAACCTGACAGCCTTCTGGCTTCCAGCACAAGGCAACCAGTCCCTCCCCTTCCCACTGAGGAATCCATGGCAGGCACATGGATTCACTTAGAGCACCATCCAGGTGAAAGCCCAGCAGCCTCGGTGACACTTGTGTCACCTCTTGGCAGCCCTGGTGGGAGGCAGAAGGATCCTCGTCCCTCCTGCTGCCACAGGTCACATCTCACCTGCCCAGTGAGCGTTTCTGGGGAGCAATACCCTCACTGGAGCAAAGGAGGGGTAATTACAGAGCCTCCAGTAAACCTTGTAAGCCATCCAAAGCCCCCAGAGGGAAGCAGGTGAGGCTACAACACCCACTGCACAAGAGATACGGATCTAGGGTGGGTTGTTTTATAAAAATCTCTCCTCTCCCTTTGTGGTTTTTCTAAAGGAATGGCAAAACACACCGGGCAGGCTGTTAAGTCCCCACTGCCGGTGCTCCCAGCCCTGTGTCCCACAGCAGCTCCACCCCAGGAGCAGAGTGGACCCTCTGGAGAACAGAGAAGGGCTTGGGACTAAGGGTGAGACACTGTGGCTGTTCTTGCCCCACCGTTTGGAAGGGTGCAGCCTCACCAGTTGCCTTGGGCTGGGAGCGGAGGGAGGCAGGATGGGGCAGGTCCAGGGCGAGCAGGGAGTGCTGGGAGCGAGTCTGGAGCGAGGGAGAAGAGCAAAGGGGGACAGAGAAAAGCACGAGACGGGGCATGAGTCATGTTGGCACGTGGCCTCTGCAGAGAGCCCTCGAGCAAAGAGGGCATGAAGTGAATTCCTTGCCAGGCAAAAAGCCTCTGGAACAAAAGGCAGCCCAAAATAGGCTCTGGAATACCTGTGTGCTCCGGCTCATCCCCAGCACACTCACCTGGGATGTGTTCCTTGCTGGCATCTGGTCATGCTTGACCAGGCCAGGAGCGCCCACAGCAGCCCCAGACCTCCAGCTAATCCTTGGGAAAGCTGCCTTCCCTCCCCAGAGGGGAGAGCTCTCCCCAAACAGCCAACACGGGCACTGCGGGTCTCCCACACTCGCACTCCCAGGGCAGAAATCCCGCTGCAGGCAGCGACTTTCCGTGCAGCCCATCCACACCTTCCCACCTGGGAGCTAAGGATGAGGGAGTTTTAAGCCAGGATCAAGAAACCAGCCCTCCCAGACCTTTGGGGAAAGCTTGGATCTGCAGGTGAGCAGCGTGGCTCCAGCTCTTGGTGCCGCCCGGGGATTGGGAAAGCCGGCGCTGAGGGTGTTCTCCCAGGAACACCCCAGCCCTCTGGAATCACAACAGCAGCTCCATTAGCTGTGGCTCTTCCTGCAGCCACAGCCGGTTCCCCACTTGGCTGAGGCTGGAGCCTGGCCAGGAGCCATCCTTCAGCTGCTGGATGGCTTGTTTCCACAAAGAAGGATCCAAAGCCCGGCTTTAGTTACCTTTCTCCTCTGTGCAAACAGCGTTTCTGCACGCTGGGGGGGTTAGATTTTAGGGAAACTTTGGCTGTTTGTGGGGGCCAAAAGTGTGGGGGAAGAGGACCTTTCTCTTTAGTGCTTGTAGAGCATCAGGTCCTGGCCTGAATTGTGGCCCCTGGAATGACAAACAGCAGGAGAAACAAGGTCATCAGGGAGACCCTCAGAGAACCTCAGTGGTGGGAAGTGCCCTACTCCACCCATCTCCACTGTATCAGCATCTCCTTCAGGGGCATCATAAGCATCCCTAAATATTCTAGCTTAAAAGCAAAACAAGGATTTTCAGCTCCCTTGCTCCTTCTTTCACAGCTGTGACTTCAGCAAAGCTGGAAGAGCCACCAACATCCACATCTCCAGCCACACGACACCGTCCCCAGGGTGGATTCCTTCCCAAGCTTGTGTGTCTCACACAGAAGTCTGGTGTCTCATCCAGAGATGCTTCTACCACCCCTTGGAGAAGGACACCATACCCATCCCCACCTCTCCAGCTTCTCCCTTGCCCAGAGTCACCACCAAAAAAAAAAATCCTGTAGGGACCAGAGAACAACCTCTCTGCTGCACAAACCCGCCCTCCACAGGGCAGGGAATAGGGATCAGCTCATTTCCCACTCCTTGTTTTGGGCACAACTCAACATTCCTCCCTAAAGCAGCTCAAGGGCAGCGTGAGACAAGCACGTGAAGCCCTGATCTGGGAGAACATCGGGGTATCAGCAGCAGGGCACGGGCACAGCCGAGTTAGAGCCTGCAGGGCACCGAATATCAGCTCGAGACGTGCTGGCAAAGCCACGTGGAAAGGGCACCCTGCCTACCTCGAACTCCTGACGCTTGTTCTGTGTTTGTACAAGCACATAATTCCCTCCCAGATGTTTGCAGAAGCTCAGGAACTTGGCACAGGAGCGAGGAGTTGGCCTTTAATTAACCAGAAGTCAAATACAAGAGGGACGTCAGAGCCCGGGAGCTGCTCTGCCCCCCCGATAGGGGCTCTCAGCTCTTCTGGGGTCTCACACATCCCTGTCTCTCCTTGGCACTCTCCTTTCATGTTAAAAAGGACTTTTCTGGTGCTGCTTTCCTGATCCCTTTGAGGGCACACCTTGGACTGAGCTCCACAGATGCATCTCCCACCCCTTCACACCTTGAGGACTCCAGTGTGCCCAGTGCCAGGCAGATGGAGAACCACCAGCACAGAAAAGCAGATCTGGGGACAACACAACCACCTCAACCACACCAGAAAGGCCATTTCCAGTGTCTGCTTCAGCCCCCACAGCAAACACTCCCCATCCATCCCCCATTTCACCAGGAACTGGAGGGACAGGACAAGGGGGAATGGCTTCCCACTAAAAGAGAATAGGTTTAGATTGGATATTGGGAAGGAATTCCTCCCTGTGAGGGTGGGCAGGCCCTGGCACAGGTTGCCCAGAGAAGCTGTGGCTGCCCCATCCCTGGAAGTGTCCAAGGCCAGGATGGACAGGACTTGGAGCAACCTGGGCTAGTGGAAGGTGTCCCTGCCCGTGGCAGGGGGTGGGAGGAAATGATCTTTAAGGTCCCTTCCCACCCAAACCATTCAAGGATTTCATGACCCTATCCACCCACAGTTTCCCCTGGATGCCACCCCACCAGCTGAGCTCACACACAGGCAGAACAAATCATAGAATCATAAAATGGTTTGGGCCAGAAGAGATCTTAAATCCCACCTCATTTCACCCCCTGCCAGGGGAAGGGACACCTCCCACTATCCCAGGTTGCCCCATCCAGCCTGTTCTTGAAGACTTCCAGGGATGGGACATCCAAAGCTCCCCTGGGCTGGACATTCTCTGCTCTGTCTCTCAAGGTGTGCAAATCTTGCCAAGCTGTCTCACCCCAACCCCCCTTCCCCCCACACACTCTCTCACCCCAGATTAACTCCACTTTCCATCACATGTATTTCAGAGAAGGACAGAAGTGCCAGAAACAGGCCATGACCATTGTCATCCTTGAACAGAGGGCTAACACAGCCTCTCCTGTCATTTGGCAAAGAGTCATTTCCTCCTCTTCCTCGGTGGTTTCTGCACCGTTTGCTCGGCTCTGGGGCCTCCTGGCAGGGATGAGCAGCAGGAATTACCTCCTGCTGCCCCCCTGAGGTGTCCGTGGGCTGCAGGGCTGGCCCCGGTGGATCTTCAGGTGTTTGGCTAAATGGTCACTGCGGGCAAACTTCTTCTCACAGGCAGCACATTGGTAGGGCTTCACCCCGGAGTGGGAGCGCTTGTGGCGGGAGAGCTCGTCCGACCGGGAGAACCTGCGGGAGAAGGGAACAGAGGTGGGGTCCAGCCTTCCCTGCTGGACAGGACGGGGGATATGGGCATCCTGGCACGGGGGAGGCTGAGCTCTGCCTCTGCCACGGCCTCCTGGATCACCCTAGACAGGTCACTCCTCTGCCCCATCCAACCTGCCAGGGAGGGCAGAGCTCCCGAAACAGACTCCTCCAGGTTTGGAAATAGGGTTTGGGATCCTGCTTGGAAATAGGAAGGGGGAAAGTAATTCACCCACTGAGATCTTAATTTCTCTCCACTGCTCTTTAAGGACACTGGCCACCTACTTCCTTCATTTGTTTTAACTTGCTGAAACGCAGGAGCTGAGAGCCCCGAGGCCAGACATGGTGAGACAGGGATTTTTGGGGCATCCTCCCAGGCTGGCAGTGCCTAAAGGACACACAGTCCAGGAGCCTGGGAGGGAAGGCTTTCCTGTAACTCCCCATGCAGCCCAGAGCTGTTGAGAGAAGGTTTGTTTTCCCTGAGGGTGTGGGTTCTCCCTGCAAACTCTGAGCATCCCCTTGTTCCTCCCAGTGGCAGCAAGTTTTCCTCGTCAGCTTGGGCTGGACTGGGAGCTGGGAAAAGGGAAGCTGCCTGGGAGCTGAGTTAAACACAGAGAAAAAGGGAGGAAAAGCAGACACAGCCAGCCTGGAGCACAGGGCAGAGGTTCCCAAGCCAAGGTGACTGTTGGTTCCGAGGATGCAGGAACAAGGACCACGGGAATACCCAGTGTCCACACTGCTGGTCTGTGTAACTCCCACACCCAGAGCAGATCAGCTGAACAGCCTGGGAAGTCCCTTTAACCACATTAAGTGTCCCCACTTAATTCCCCTGCACCTTCCTTCCACCTGGCACACACAGCTCCAGCCCTGGGGGCACGGGCAGCAGGTGGGTCACAGGTACTTTGAGTGCCACCCCCAAGGTCTCACAAGGCCTGGAGTGGCTCCAGGATGGCTTTGCATGTCAGGGCAGTGCTGGAGAGCAGGACCAGGCTGGATTTCCTCCTGCTCTGCCTGTGAGGAGCCAGCACAGATGGCAGGAGCATTAGGACGGGAGGGTTTTTCCATCTGGCTGAAACGTGCCCACGCAGAAAAGCACAAAGCAAAGAGCTTCAGCTGCAACCCCAGGCTCCTGTGAGAGGATTTCAGGCTCACACCTGGGCTGGGAAATCCTGTGGCTGCTCACAAAAACCTCTGTGGAAACCAGACGTGTCCCAAGGCCACCCTCAGGTCTTCCAGGAGAACCACTGACTTCTTTCCCAGCTTTGTGGAGAGAAGAGAGTTCCAAGGTCTCAGCTCCCCCATGAAGAGCAGGGCCAGGAGAAGGGACAGCTCTATTCAGAGTGAGGGACATGTCTAGAAAAGGGAGCACAGGCTGGAGAACCAGGTGAGTCCATCTGATAGCACAGCTGATGCTGTGGAGGGCGAGCAGAGCACAGCAGCCTGCAGGATGCTGTTGGACAGGCTGGCACCAGCCCTTTCCTCCTCCCCAGAGGGAAAAGTGATGCTTGTGTGGTTGCCACCGTCTCCTCCTCAATCCCCAGGCTCTGAGCAACAGGTACAGGAGGGTTCAGCACTCCTGGTTGGGACTGGAAAAGGAGCTGATGCTGATAAAGCTGTGCTGTGGTTGCAGCTGAAATGGAGGGACAGTTTCTGAGGGCAAAGGGGCAGCAAGAGGGAGCCCCAAAATTCAGATTAGTCTCACACCTTCCAGGGTTTCAGACACCATAAAACCATCCAGGGGAACGAGGCAGAGAGGGAAAGCCAGAACACTGTGTAAGAAAGCAGGAAAGCTCAGCTGCCAACACCAGTTCTGGGTGTGATACCCCTGGAGATCTGCTGATGGAAAGACCTGAGGACTGTCAGCCCTTCCTGCCAAAGGCTGTACGAGCATCCTGCCCCTCGGGACAGGCACCCAGCACCAGGAAGAGAACACTCCAGCAGAGCAGTAATCAGAGAAGTGCAGCCAGATTAAATAGCAGCGTTAATTTAGGGAGCAGGGCTCATTTAGGGAACACAGATCAAAGGAAACAACCACCACCATCATGTGCAGAGCAAACAAAAGTAAATGCAACATGGAGATACACCACAGGCCCACGGGGGTGTGAGGGATACGGGCAGCCAGGGCAGCAAACAGCAAGAGAAAGCAAAAGGTTGCAAAACAAACACAGAATTACACACTGGCTGCTGAGGAAGGACTGAGACTCCTGTTTCCTTGGATAAATATTAATGGGAGAAGCCACTTTTGGAGCCCCACTGCAGAAATTGTCCTGAGCTAGACACAGAAAGCTTCCAAGATGAACACATCACTTGGAAAAGGTCTATTGCCAGAGGGGGTTTAGGCACCCAGTTCAAGGAGGATTTGGGGTGCTGGGGAGAATATCAGCTACGTGTCCCCAGCTGGAGATTTTCAGTACTTTTGGACTGAGTGAAAACCACCCAAAACACTCCACAAGCTTCACTTCTCTGGGTCTCCTTCCAGCTCTCACCTATAAGTCACTCGGGAAAGAAAACAGGTGATTTTATGCTGGATTTTCACCAGCCAGGAGCTCTCCTTCCACCTCCCCAAGCCCTGGCAGGCCTTTTCCAAGGACCCCTGTCCCCCCAGAGCCCCCCACTCACCTCCAGCCACAGTTGGGCCAGGCACAGGTGTAGGGTTTCTCCCCCGTGTGCCGACGGAAATGAGCCTTCAGGTGGGAGCTCTTGGAATACACCTTGTCACAGCCCGGGTGGGAGCACTTGTGGATCCGGGAGAGGGCAGGGGGGCCCTGCTGATGCCCGGGGGCTGCCTCCACCTCCTGCACATCCCCTAGAGCCCCAGGCCTCGTGGGGACTGGCAGGGGGGCAATCCTGACGTATTTTTGGTCCACGGTGGTCACGGGGGGCTGGAGCTGAGGGAGGAGGGGGAGGTTTGGGCCCTGCAGGCTGATGACCAGCTGGGCCACCCTGACACCCTGTGGGTGGCTGTCCATCTGGAGAGGCTGGATTTGGAGGACAACAGGGATGCTCTGAGCAGCCACTGCCTGGTCCCCACCATCAGCTGTCCCTCCAGGCTGAGCAGTGCTTGAGGCATCTCCCTGCACACCGGAGACGGGCTGTTCCCCAGAGCCACCCGAGCTGACCTCGGGTTTGATGTCCCTCCCTCCTCCTTCATCTCTGAGGAACTCTGCCTTCTCCCTCAGGAACTCCTCGATCTCCTCCAGGGTGGGGATGAAGTCCTGGGAGAGGCTGCTGCAGAAGTCGGGCAGCCTGAGCTGAGCCTCGCAGACGGCGAGCTGGGCTTTGGGCTGTTCCCCCTTGGACAGCAGGACGCCTTCAGCGGGGCTAGTGCTGCCTGCCAGGAGGTGGCCAAAGCCCTCTGGGGGGCCAGATGTCCTCTCACTGCCATGTCCTGGCAGAAGGGACGGTGGCATCCTGCACTGCAGAGCACTGGTCAAGCTCTCGAGGCTGGTCAAGGAGGGCAGCAGCTCCTGGCAGCTCACAGAGACCATTTGTTGACTCACTACCCACAGGCAGCTCAGGAGCCTCTGGAATAGCTCAGCTGGGGAAGTCTTTGTTCATCTGCAAGGGAACACCACCAAGGTTATTTCCAAATTCAAAAAGCAAACATGAAAACCCTTTGAATAAAATGGACTGTGCGTGAAAAAGAAAACATCAGAACTAGTCAGTGGCCTTTGTTTTTAAAGAGTCTGTTGCTCAAAAAAAAACCCCACATGCTAACCACTTTCCTCTCCAGGGTGCCAGCAGGCTGCAAAGAGCCAGATTTCCCCCCAGAAGCAAACTTCTCTGGGGAGTTTATGAAGGTAAAAATACACAATGAAACCCTTCATCCCTCTTCCACCTACGCTGGAGGGCAGCTATGCACTGCTGGGTGGTGGAGGGGATGACTTGGGGCTTACAACCACGAGTTAATTGTGATCCAGGAGAGGGGGCTGGCTTCTCCACACTGCAAATGTGGTGCAACCACACCCTGACACAGACCTGGCCTGGCTGGATCCGAGCTCACTACCTGCACAGGTAACCAGACAGCTCGGAGGGTGCTGCTGCCAAAGTGCCCGCGGCCCTGGTGAGTGTTCACCCACTCTGTGGGTCCAGGGCCAGCAGTGCCTGAACAAGTCAGCTGGGAGGGACCCTGTTGGGGCAGGTCTGCCCAAACTCGGTCACACCTCCGGAGAGCAGCACAGCCAGCCTGTCTGGGGTCAGCTCCCAGGGCCCCTGAGGACACAAACACCACGGGAGAAGGAGCACAGTGTCGCCAGGTCAGACCTGTGTGCTCTCCAGAGGTGACTGGTCTCCCACGAGTCAACACCTCAGACCCCCCCAGGCCCTGCTGTGGCTCAGGGGGTTGTGAGTGAGGTGCCCAAGCACCCTCAGAGCAGCCACACACCATCCCTGCTCCTGTGAGATGTCAGCTTGGAGGCTGCATCCTGCTCCAGAGCACCCAAACCGCCCGAGGCATCAGGAGCTATTCACATTTAACACAGAAATCCTGCTTCCAAGGGAAGGAAAACCTATGTCCAAGTCCCTTTTCCAGAGCAAGTCCACGAGATTTCTGCAGAGCTGCAAACCAGTCAAGCCAGTCCTGGTTATCAGTGCTCTCAGAGCTGGGAGAGGGAATTTTTGAGAAGCAGTCTGGATGTGATATAAATGCTCTTACTCTTAAAAAAATAACCCCCACATCGTTTGAAACCTGCCCAGAGCAAGGTGCCACGTTGCTCAGGGGGCATTTGCAGCACTGCCCTCAGCATCTCACAGCTCTGCATCAGCAACTCGTGGTGAGCAGAGGCTGCCCCTGCTCACACACCAGGTAAGGAAGGTGTCTGGGCCAATCTCAGCCTTCAGGCTTCAAATTTTCAGCACAACACAAATTCCTGCTCTGAACCATCCCCTTCAAGGCAGCACCCAACTCCACTCCTTCCTCCACTCCAGTTTTATGATCTCTGGTCTCTGCTTCTCTTTCTGCAGGGAAAGCCTCCCCCCCTCTGGCTACCAAACACTTCTGTTTACCTCTTCCAGAAGGTCTTAAAACCTGATTTTCCAACCAGGTCTCCTTGCAGAGCAGCTCAGGAAGTCTCCATCCCTCCAGCACGTCCCCAGGACAACTGAATTGCACTATAAACTCCTTAGCTGGGGAGCCTCGTGTGGAACAACCCTTCTGTTGAACCGACAACAGGAATAAAAGCACGACCAGAGGGCAGGAAGGGCTGGTGGTTGAACTGCTGGCTCAGGACTGAGATCTGAGCAGGATCTCCAGCTCTGCTGCAGATTTCTCATGCAGCCTTGGAGTGCTCTGATCCTCATTTTCCCATCTGAGTGGGGGCAATTAGTGATGCCCCACCCGGCAGAGCAGTGACAGGGGGAAATGTGTTACCCGGTGGCATGTTCTGTGCCAACACACTCAGTGGGTACCTGTTGCAGGTGTCAGCGCCTTCTCAACCCAAGGCAATTTTGCAAAATGCCAACGGTGCTGTCACCCCAAAGCTACTGCAAGAGAACGGAGCCCTGGGTGGCCCTCTGGTCGCACTGCAAGGCTCTCGAGCTTCTCTTTGCACTTCCACTCCTACAGTTGTTCAACCCCCCTGAGAAGCACTCGAGTGCCGTCTGAAAGCAGCAGATGTGCAGCCTGAGCACACGGAGAAAAAGCGATTTCGCCCAAGGTCGGCCAACAGGCAGGAGCTGGGAACGCAGCCGAGGGTCAGGGCTCCGCTCCCGTGACCGAGCAACGTGAGCGAACGCCCGTGACCTGCCCGGGTGCCACACGCGGGGACAGCGGCGGCCACACGGCCACCGCCGGGGCCACGTGCGGCCGGTGCGACCCCGCCGCGATGAAGCGATGCCCGGGGACGAGCGAGCGGGAGCGGGGTCTGCTCCCGCTGCAGCCCCCAACCCCACCCGGGGGCATCCTGGGCGGGGATGGAAGCCCCCGGGAAACCCCCAGGGCCGGGGACGCCCAGGCTGGTTGTGCCACTCGCTTCATCCCCGAGGGAGCGAAGCCCACCCCGGCCCCGGCCGTGCCCCCCGGGAGCGCTGCAGGGCGGGACCCCCCGCGCCCCCCGCGCCCCTTACCCGGCTCGGTCCATGCGGGTCCCGCAGCTCCCGGCGGGGGCGGCTCCCGGCCCGCCCCGCCCCGCAGAGGGCTCGGCTCCGGCCGCCGATCCCATTGGCACGGGAACACCCGCCCCGGGAGGGGCACCGGGGGCTCGGGGTGTCCCCGCTCTGTCCCTGCCCGGGGCGGCTGGAGCTGCTCCCGGAGGAGATCCCGCAGCTCGCCGTGGTTTCCTTCCCCTGTTAATTTATACTGGAAACGGTCCAGGTTTCTCCAACATTTCTGGAAAAGAAGTTCGAGTCCCAGCAGGCAGCGGCGGCGACGGTTCCCGCTGGCATCCAGCGGGATACAGGTGTTCTTTCAGGAGGAACAGTTTTGGCGGGGCTGTAGGGTTCGGGTAAGGTGTGTGAGGTCTGTCCTTGTGTGGTTGCAGGTTTGTGGGCTCCTGAGGGAGTCCCTAAGGATGGCCTTGGGCTGCCTTTGACAGGGTGGGCTGAGCCCCTCTAAAATACCGCAAAGACTTGAGAGGGGATCTCGTCAATCCATACAAATATCTCCAGGGGGTGTCAGGATGGTGCCAGGCTCTGCTCAGTGGTGCCCAGTGGCAGGACAAGGAGCAACAGCCATAAACTAAAACACAAGTTCCACGTCAACACAAGGAAGAAAACCTTTCCACGGAGAATTGGAACAGCTGCCCAGAAAGGGTGTGGAATCTCCCTCTCTGGAGACATTCCAAACCCACCTGGATGGGTTCCTGTGTCACCTGCTCCGGGTGACCCTGCCTGGGCAGGGGGGTTGGACTGGGTGTTCTCCAGAGGTCCCTTCCAATCCTAATGATTCCGTGAGTGGACTCACGGGACATCTGGGAGCCGCCCCTGGGATCTGTGATTCTGTGGTTCTCATGTACCCCAACAAGCCCCGTGAAGCCAAGGCACAGAGTTACCTCTGCTTTGTGAGGAGCATGAGATTTTGGGCCTGAACAAAATGCCTGGGGCCAGAGCAAGGCTTCAAAGTTGGAAAAAACCCAAACAAATACAAACCAAAAAACCAATCCAGCAATGAAGGTGCACGGCAAGGTCACTCCACGGCTGTTCCTCTGATCGCTGCTGTGCCTCAGGGTGTCACTTACCTCGTGTCCCAGCTTCACAGCCCTTAATGTTACTGCTGACAATACTTATTAAAGTATTAAATACTTATTTAAGTATTAAAAAATTGTTAATAATTAATAATACTTATTTAAGTATTAAAGGAGGACTGGGAGGATCTCAGCTCCTCAAAATCCTTCGGTGCTTCCTACTGAGATGCTGCAGGGCCGAAACGCGAAGGGCTGCGCTTTACCCAAAAAATCCCCGGGGATAACGAACAGGGAGAAACTCCCGCGCGGGGTTTGCACAGCACCTGGCGGAGAGAGCGGGATGTTCACCGGGAACGGCGGGCGGCTGTGCGGGGGGAGGAGGTGCGGGAGAGCCCGTCCCTTCCCCGGCGAACCCCCGGCGGCGCTCGGAGCCCCTCCCCGGACCCCAAATCCCAGCCCTTCAGCCCATCCCAGCCCCGCATCCCGCCCGCACCCCCGGGACGGCCACGCCCACAGCACAGACCCCGCCCCTCAGTCCCACTGACCACGCCCCCGGCTTGTGGTCACGCCCATTCCCCCACCCCATCAATGACTCTGCCTTGGGCCCGCCCCTTGTTCCGTGACCACGCCCCCAGACACCGGCCTCTCCCACTCGTCACTGGCCCCGCCTTTGGCCCCGCCCCTCAGTCACAAACCCAACCCACAACCCTGCCCCTCCGTCTCTAGCCACGCCTCCTTAGTTGTTATCCCCGCCCCTTCATCGCTGACCACGCCCCAACACAGTCCACGCCCCCAACACAGTCCACGCCCCCAACACAGACCACGCCCCCGATCCCGCCCCTCGCCGCCGCGCTGGTGGCGCCCCCCAGCGGCCACAACAAACACACCATCGGCCCCTTTAAACGCCTTTTTATTTCCTCCTTTTCTCATAGAAATTTATAATAAAAGCCTTCCTCTCGCGTCGTATACAAAATATTTACTCTACCGAATAAATAAAACACGGACGTCTCACGGACAGGGGATGATCTCAACAGGAAAACCAGCATCCATCCATCCATCCATCCTTCCCTAACCTAGAGATTCACAACAGGCTCACAGGAACACCCTCCCTCCTCCCCGTGTCCACACTCAAAATCCCCCATGGCACAAAAGGTGAGGCAGGATTAGCCTGTGAGAGGAACACAGCAGTGCACCCACGAGCTGGGAGAGGAAAGTTCCACGTCTCCACCTCCAAGGAGTTTGTACCCAAACCTGTGGTCCCACAGCACGAGAACCCTGTGTTCTCACAGGCAACACCAGTAACAGCAGGAAAGGGATGTTCTTACCTTCACTAGAACTTCTCTTGTGGGCCACGTGTGATCCCCACAGAGAAGCTGCTCCCGGCAGAAGCCAGAAAGGCCAATCTTATAAATAAAGGAATTTCGGGAAAAATGCCTCCTTGAACCAGGGAGAAAAGGCTTTTGGTACCCACAGCACGCGGACAGGGCTGTTGGGGTGACAGCAACATCCCCTGGGCTTTGGGAAGGCAGCTGGGAGAGCCCAGCTCAAACCTGAGCTCAGCCTACCCAGCCAGCTCTTGGACGTGGCTGGGGTTGTGCTGGCACAACTTGCAAGGATGAAGGGGTTTGAAGGGTTTTATGGACAGTGTGAGGCCACAAAGAGGGGCTCCCACCCACCACAGGGCAGCCCAGTTGCAGCCAGTGCCCCACACCAGTCCCTCCCATAGCTACAACATCCAATTTTCCCTGCACCCCCTCTTCCTCCTGCTCTCTCACCCTGATCTCTTGTCTAAAACCCAGCTGTCTGCCCCTCTAACCCTCTGCTTTATCACTTGGGTGTCTGTAATGAAGCATTTAAGGCCCTTATCACCAAACCCATGCACCTCAAGCTTGGTGTGCAAGCACTTTAGGCACTTAAACAAATGGCTCAATTATCAAAAGCACTTGACCACCCCAAAAGCCTCCACGTGTGAAGGTTCCCCACATTTTACCTAGGAAAAAAATAAAAATAAAGGATTCTTCAGCACACCTGCTTGAAAAATCGTTCATTCAAGAAACACCCCAGCTTTGGCAGCAACATTTTGCCCCAAAGCCTTTCCTGCTCCAGCCTGCAGTGGCCGGAGCCCAGGGTGGGAAGTACAGACCCAAAACTGTTTCCGTAAGTGGTTAAGCAACTGCCAAATCCATCCCCAAAACAGCTGCATTTCAGCACACAAACCTTGTTGTGGGAAAGGGAGGCTGGCAGGCATATAATTTGAGAAGGAGTAACACAAAAACAGTGACCCCTGACGGGAAAGAAGCTTTTAAAGAGCTGAGCAGCCCCTCTGAGGGCCCGTCTCAGACGGCAGGGGAGTCACCCAGCCCTCTGTGCCAAGGAACAGGCTGACAAGACTCTGCCAAAATAGCAACATTTTGCCCTTCAGCCGAACCTCACAAGTGCATCTCGCTGCCCACACACCTCCACAGAAAATTACTCACAAACAGCTTGTCTGGCCCAGCCGAAGTCAAGGACTTTTTGTGCGCTGGCAGGACCAGCTCAGCCTCCCCTCTCCGCACTGTCACAGAGTTTGGATCGTTCCAAAGCCCAAGCGCTGACTGGGGGCCAGGACCTCGCCTCCTGCTTGGTGTGTGGGTAGTCCTTGAGTGGTAGAAACCTGCCATCAGCAGAATTATTCCAGCTGCTCCGCTCGGATGGGGGAATGGGACTGGCCAGAAGGACTCACAGCTGCAGCCACTCTGCTGCCAGTGGGAGATTCCTCAGAGCTGGGAGCCAAACAGCCTGGAAAACCCAGGAGGATTTGGTCCCAGCACAAGGTGCTTTGCCTTACTCTGACAGGTAACTGGGTTTTTGCTCTGCCTCAGGAGAATCTGGAGTCCTGTCTGGAAATAAAATAATTTTTAGGAAAACCCAAACAGCCACAGGCAGTGATAGCTCCACATACCCACTGCAGCAGAGACCAATCCTGAGTTCAACTCCTCATTCCTTCAGCATCCCCAGGCCTGGCACACCTGTTCCCAGGTAGCCTTGCAGGAGAGCTCTTCCTGTTCTACTTCGCTGTCACAGGACTGAAAACCCTCTGAGAATATTTCCCTTGTGTACAGCAGCATCTTTTAGGGGCCAGGTGTGGAAGAGGCACAACAGGCTGGAGCTTTTAGGGGAGAGAGCAGGAGGCAGGTCCAGGCACTGAGGGGAGGGGTGAGAGGTCAGAGTTGCTGAGAACTGTGTGAAGAAAGCTAAAAACAATCATTAAAAAAAAAAAAAAAGCTCAGAAGTCTTTTGTATCTGATGCAACCTGGTACATAGGTAAAAGGTAAGTCACCTTTTGGAACTGGTCCTAGTGGAACGTTACTTGTTTTTCCAAAACAAGATGTAGTGACTTTTCTCCTGGATGGTTTCTCCCAGCCAGAGCCGAGGTGGGGAAGGACAGAAGTGTTTGTGCACCTGAGTGCACCCCCTTGGCTCCGTGGCCAAACTTTCACCACCTATCTGTTTTTTTTTTTTTTTCCCCAAGGAAATCTCCTCCCACTGTCCCATTTGCCCAAGTATTGCTCAAGAAGTTGGGTAAAACTACCACAGGCAGGGGGAGAAGGATACAGCTGTGAGCTGAGAACAGGAGGGGCAATGATTTATCCCCTCCTTGGACCCAGCTGCTGCTCCTGCTCACAGACACGACCTGTTATTAGAGGGAAAGTCCAGTTCCTCCCTCTCCCTGCCACAACCCCTTTGGTGCTGCCTGTGCCGTGCTCCCTTTTGCTAAAGGCACCTCTGGAAAGCACTGCTGGCCCCAAGCACAATGCCCTGATGGCTCATATTTACACCTGAGATTAGCCCCGTCCTGCCCCCGGCCCCAGAACCACCCCCGGGGCCGCAGCGACAGCTCGGGGACGGCGGGTGCCACACGAGGCTCCCCACGAGTGGCCCTGTGGGCACACACACACACACCCCCCTCATCTCACCACGTGCAGGGCCCCCCACGTGCCCCCCACGTCACACGGAGTACTTGGCCATGTCGCTCTTGTCAAAGACGACTTTGGTGGCGAAGTAAATGGCGACCAGGCCGAAGCCGGCGGCCGACACCATGTAGGCGGTGACCGACTGCGTGAACTGCACGATGGAGCCCATGAAGAGGGAGGGCACGACCTGAGAGAGCAGGAAGGCGCTGTCCAGGATGGCCAGGTCCAGGCAGATCCCCCTGCCGGGGGCCGCCGGGTCCGGCTCCCCCACCATCATCATGAGCGAGACGTCGCAGGAGGAGCTGACGCAGAGAGCGGAGCTGGGGGCGGCAGGAGGGGACGAAGGGGAGGAGGAGGAGGAGGAGAAGAGGCTCCCAGTGTGGCCGTTCTGGTAAGGCAGCTTCTGGCTGGAGAGGAGGCCTTTAGAGAAGGCTGATTTCTTGTCCAGTAGAGCTGCGTCTTCCTCCTCTTTGCTCTTGTATTTATGCAAAAACACCTACGGGGAGGAAGGAGGCACGTGAGGATGGAGCGAGGTTGGGGGGCAGAGGGACCCTGGGTTTTGGGTGAGGCAGCAAAACCAGTGTGGCTCTGTGCGTTGTTGGGGTGGGGAGTGCCAGCCTGAGCCTGGCCCACACGAGGTGGCCTCCAGGAGCCAGGATGGCTTTTTCTGACTGGCACGGGGTTCAAAGCAGCCCTGACTCACCGGGGGAACCTGGCCAAGTGGGGCCTTTGCTGTGCTGAAGCTCTGGGGCTCAGCAGGCTGCTGCAGCCCAAAGCCAGCCTGGGCTCTGCCTGGGCACAATTCGTGCTGGTTGTCACCTCCTCAGTGGGTGCCAAGGGGAGCTGGGCTCACCCCGTCCTGAGATCACCTGAAGCAGGGCAGGAGTGAAGGGCCAGAGTCCACTCTGGAATATCACACAGCCACACAGCCCACTCCAGTGCAAACAGGAGTGTTTGTAGAGTGGGTGGCTGGGAGCCCAAACCCTTCCTGCACGAGAGCCCAGAGGGCAGATGATCAGCCCAGAGCCCTGGATGAGTGGCCAGTCTCATCTGGGACACTTCAAAGTGACACCAGCTGGGATGGCACAGTGCTGGGAACTCAGGGCAGGGCTCTTTTCTCAGCTCTGCAACAAACCTCAGAGCTGAAGAGTTGCTTCATCGGCCTGCCCTGAGCCTCCTCACTCCAGCTGGAAAAGGGGGGTGGTGGGGAAGCAAAATCTTTTTCTTCTCGCCCTTTTTTGCCTGGCTCTGCTCAAGCTGTGAGATCTCTGGGCATGGCTGGCTCCAGAGCATGCACACAGAAGATTTGGATGGAAAAGCTCTCCACGTTAACACCAACAAACCATGGGCAGTCATGTGCAGGCAGGGAAAATGCTGCTTTCAAGCTCCAGAGTATTTGCAATTATGCACAACCCCTGGTCTGCAGGGGGTAGGGCAGATAACCAAGGACATGTCAATCCATTATCTGCATGGAGATTGAACAAACAAAGCAAATAAAAGAGAAAAAAAGAGCACCTGTTTGGGATCAGAGAGCTGTACCCACTGCAGGCTCAGAGGGGAACTGTCCTCCCTTGTGCAGGAGGGACCGGGACATGGACCAAGAGGAGGGAACTGGTGCAGGACGTGGGCACCCCAGCTCTGCTGCAGGTCATCCCAAAGCTCTCAGCAGCCTTGGCACACTTAAAATGCATCAATATGGGCTGTCACTTATCTTTCTGGAGTCTAAAAATCCTCCCACAGGCCTCCCATTGCCATCAAACTTCAAAGCAACTCCAAACCCAGCACAGGAAGGGCATTGTGTGAGCCAAACCAGGAGGTCCCTCATTTTCTTGGTTTCTATACTGATCCAGGCTAAGAACTTCAGCGATATGAGTTTTGGGAGGTGTGTCTGAATATCTAGTGAGGAGAATTAATTTATATCTAGAGAAAATTACTTAAACATAGAGGAATGGGCTTAGTGAGAACTTGGCTTTCAAACCACCCCAAACCAAAATGCTGACAGACTTCAACAGCGGGAAAAAAAGAACAGAAATGGGAAAGATGGAGGATTTCCTAAAAAAGGCTTTTTAGGGACTTCTTGTGGGGTCTCCCACAAAGGAGTGGGTAAAGGAAGGAGGAACTTCCAGGGATGACAGCAGAGAGACCAGCCCCAGCTGTGCCCCTCACTCCTTGTACTCCCAGTGTTTCCCTGTCGAGCCTTTGGCAAACAGTGGGGCACGTGGCCTTCCCATTCCCAGCCTGTGGAGTTTGGGTTTCATTCCACTGATAATTCATCCATGGGAGATCCCAGCCAAGCTGAAGCTTTTGCAAAGCTGAACGTTCCCTCATCCCCTCCTTACTGCCTGGTGCCAACTGGGATGGGTTGGTCCCGAGGATTTGTTCAATGTGAACATCTGGATGCCTGTGGTAACAACTCCTACTTATTCCACTGCACAGCCAACCACTGCTGCTGGGATGAAAGAGCTGCTCTCAAACCACAAATTAATTCTGCATTTGCAGCACAAGAGAAACTCCTATTAATCCAGTGTGCAACTCAGGAACCTCCTAGGACTGCTCCACAAGGATAGCATCTGTGGGACGGGGTTACGAGCTTTTGTGTTGGTGTCACAAGTTTCACAAGGTTGATTTTTCTTGGAGCTGAGGGCATGGGAAGACCCTCAGTTTTCATTTTACTGATCTTGGTGCTCTGAAAAGCTGGAAAGCAGGACCTCTAAGGGCTAAAAATTCTTGGGTTTTATAGCACCTCAGGCTGGCAGAGCTGCAGAGATGTGACTTGGCTGAGGAATGTACACAGGGGTAGCTAACCTGAACCAGTTTCCCTAAAAATATGCAGGACACAGAGGAACAGGGAACACCCCTTTTGATACACCCATCCTGGCTAATTCCTGCTGTCTTACCCACTCCTCACTTTTAAAAAATGGACAATGCTTGTGGTGAGCAGGGGATCCTTAAGGAGGGAGATGCTAAACTCTCATCTCCATTTCAGACGAGTCTTCAGAGAAGACACAGCTTGGGGACAGGTGGAAAACCTTCGGATACAGGCGTGTGTTTCTCTTCCACGGGCCGGACTGGCCACAGGTGGCCGTGCCGGGGCAGATCCCTACCTGTTTGTCGTGGTGGTAGAGGGATGCCAGGGTGTAGGGCAGGATCTGGAGCGCGGAGAAGGTGAAGCCCGTGAGGGCCGCGGAGATGGTGACGACGGTGACGCTGTGGGAGAGGCACATGACGAAGGCGGCCCCGGGGAAGAACACCACGCTGGCCAGGTACACTGCCCGGGTGCCAAACTGCTTCACCAGCCGGTCCATGATTGTCGAGAAGAAGATGGAGGTGATGCACTGCAGGAAGAGGCCCAAGCTGCCCATCCGCACACCTGCAGGCAAGCAGAGGGGGGTGAGAGGCACTGCCCGGGCTTCACCTTGGGAAATCATAGAATCACAGAATCAGCTGGGTTGGAAGGGACCTCCGAGATCATCCAGTCCAACCCTTGATCCAACCCCGCTGTGGTTCCCAGCCCATGGCACTGATGCCACATCCAGTCTGTCCTTAAACACCTCCAGGGATGGAGAATCCACCCCTTCCCTGGGCAGCCCATTCCAATGGCTGAGCACCCTCTCTGCAAAGAAATTCTTTCTAATCTCCAACCTAAACCTCCCCTGGCACAGCTTAAGACCCAGCCCTCTTGTCTTGCTGAGAGTTGCCTGGGAAAAGAGACCAACCCCCACCTGGCTTCCCCCTCCTGTCAGGGAGTTGCAGAGAGTGAGGAGGTCTCCCCTGAGCCTCCTCTTCTCCAGGCTGAACAGCCCCAGCTCCCTCAGCCTCTCCTCATAGGACTTGCGCTCCAGTCCCTTCCCCAGCCTTGTTGCTCTTCTCTGGACCTGCTCCAGCCCCTCCATGTCCTTCCTGAGCTGAGGGCCCAGAACTGGACACAGCACTCCAGGGGTGGCCTCACCAGTGCTGAGTGCAGGGGAAGAATCACTTCCCTGGACCTGTTGGCCACACTGTTCCTGAGCCAGACCAGGATCCATTGGCCTTCTTGTCCCCCTGGGCACACTCTGGCTCCTGTTCAGCCTCCTGTCAAATCCTTCCCTCTCCTTCAGTTCCAAGCTCCAAACAGTCCACACACAGCATGGCACAGCCACAAACAGCCTGGCTGGGACAGGAAGCAGAGCAGCATCACCTCACAAATCCCAGCCTGCCCCCTCCACCAGCCCTGCTCCCGGGCATCCTGGGCTGACTGAAGGGAGTCCAAATGCCAGAGGGGAATCCAAATGCCACTCTTGTCTTTGGAAGTCATTGTTTGCACCTTCCTGCTCTTGCCCCAGGACCTGTCACCTGCTCATGAACCAGGATCTGTTCTCACCTGATGCCAAAAGCCAGCAGCAGAACAAAAGGAACAAGGAACTGTGCTCAAGCCAAAGCAAAGTATAGAACATCCACTAAACCACTGCAGTATCCGGTAGCAATCCCGGACCTTACCCTCTGCAAAGATCTATCAGATTTCAGGGAATTAAAACCATTAACTCTTTGGAGCAAGGATCATTACTCAACATGTGTTTCTATGACAGCCAGCACAATGCAGTGCTGACCTGCTGGGAGCTAAACGGTGCAAGTGTTAAATAATAATTAAGCTCCCTGTAAGTTAAACAGACACCCAAGCACAAAGAGGCAGTGTGCTTGCGGAGGGCAAGATATACAGCTGCAGGACGAGGGCCAGGAAGGTGCCTCCCAGAATAAAAGATTAGGGAGAGGAAGAGGAGGGTTAGGCAGCCAGTAAGGCTCTGGCACAACCCAGCAGCCAAAATGGGACAGCAGGAACCCCAGAGAGCAGGTAACGTGCTGCTGGGAGCTCTGTCCTGGGATGGGGACGTGGCAGCTCCAGGCTTGTGGTCGGCACTGAAGCACTGGAGAGAGGGCTGAGAACTGGGGGAGCTGCTTGAGGGCTCCCCAGATACAGCTGTGAGATGGGAATCTCATAGTAGCCGGGAAGGAAGGTGCAGCAAATCCCACCTCAGTGCTACAGAGCACGTCCTGGCTTTCCAACCCCGGCTCTCCTAGGGATGGGGAGCACCATTCCCACCCGTTTAAAAAGGAGGGAAGAGCACTGAAAGGACCTGGCAGCAGCAACCACAGCTTGCAGGCAGAGCCGGATCCATCCTGTTCAGCGCACAACCTGCCAGACCGTTCTGCCACTTAACAATCCAGCCCCAGGCCAGGGCTGCCCTGCCAGATCTGACTCTGCTCTGGGAAGCTCAGAGAACAAGGAGGTGTTTCCCAGTTTGGCCCCCCACCCCGTGCCACGCTCCGGGGGCCACGGGACAATGTTTTTTTCCTGCAGAAAGTCACGTTTCCCGTAACTTTTTTTTTTTTGGCATTAGTAGCAGAGCTGAGCTCCCAGAAAACACTCCTGCCCAGGGGGAGAACGGGCGCCGCAGCCTCAGAGCAGCCGGTTCCCGCCTCACCTTCATCGTAGTGCCGCCTGGCATCCGTGCCCGGCTTGGCCCTGGGCACGCCGTGGTACAGCCCTTCCCCGACAAAGTCGGTGTAGAACAGCATGAAAGTCATGAGGGCCATCCAGCTGCAGAGCTCGGCCACGAAGAGGCGGCGGATGACGCGGGGGATGCGGCAGTAGAGGCCGTGCAGCCGCGGCACCAGCGAGCACAGGTTCCTCAGGGCCTGCAGCGCCCGCCTGGCCTGCAGCAGGCAGGAGCCCCGGGACAGCTGGCAGGAGCAGCGGGCAGGGGAGGGCTTCGGGGACGTGTCCTTCAGCGCCGGGCCATCCAGAGCGTCCCCCTGGGCGGCCGCCTCCTCCGTCACGAAGAGCGTGGCCAGCACGCAGCCGAGGAAGATGAGGGCGAGGAGGCTGAAGAGGCAGGTCTCCTGCCCTCCCAGGTAGGGGGCCAGGAAGCTGCCCCCCCAGTCGATGGCTGGCAGCAGGTACCCGATGCAGCCCCCCAGGCTGATCATGAAGGCGTACATGGAGAAGGCCTGGCGGCAGTTGTCCGGCTCCTGGAAGAGGTCGGAGAGCAGGGCCTCCAGGGGAGTGAAGCACACCTGGCCGCAGAAATCCAGCAGCCCGATGCCCAGGATGAGGAAGGCGATCTCCAGGGGGCGAGGGTTGAGGGCAAAGAGGCTGGCCAGGCTGCTGGCGTGGGGGATCACGAAGAGGCTCAGCAGGACTCCCAGGCAAAGCATCCAGATGAAAGGTCTCCTCCGGCCGTAGCTGCTGTGCCAGTGGTCGCTGGCAGATCCGATCAGAGGGACAAAAACCAAGCCAAGGACTGGTCCTATCCCTGGAAAAGAGAAAGAGGTGGCGTTAAGAAGACAGATCCGGAGGACGCTGGTTTGTACACACTCTACAAAGCCTGGGATGTTTCAAGAACTTGGGAGGCTTCAGTGGCTCACGGCCCCCTCCTCCAAACACAAGGCTGCCCTTGATAGAAGAGTAGCCCTGCGACCACCAGGCCTGTATTCATTCACCCCTGCCCTCCAGGCTCAAAGGGGAAACAAGCACCTCAAAGAGGAGATAAAAGCTGCCTACCCAAAACCATGGTCATGAACTTCTCCTCCACGCCCACCTCGAGCAGCAGCGGTGGCACGTAGGTGATCCCTGCAGCCAGGCACACCTCCAGCCCGAAGGTCAGCGAGTTGACCAGCAGCAGCTGGGTCCTGCGGCTCTGGAAGAACATGCTGCCCCCCCAGCCCCCCGAGCCACGCTGCCCTGACCCCTCACTGGCACAGGGCTGTGTCCATCCGGCGGCAGCACTGCCAGGGACGCCCCCGGAGCTCCCCTTCCCAGGTTGCTGGATAGATGCTGCTTCCCATTTTTAGCAGTGGTGGCTGAACTGTCTTTTCCTCTTCCTCTTACTGCGAGATGTGGCCCCAGCAGTGTCGAGTCCAGGCGTGGGCAGGCAGGGATCCCACTCCAGGCTTCCCCTGCCGCTCACATGCTGTGGGCTGTGAGAAGAGAGAGGTTGTTAGACACAGCAGGGTTGAGGGCTGAAACCAGGTATCACAGACACCTCATCCCTGAAAGGGACAGTCCCCATCCCCATGGGCTTGCAGGCGTGGGAGGATCTGGGACAGAGGCAGGGTTAAAGGACACAAACCACACTGGTGCCAAGTTTCTCTCCAGGGGTTTGTGACAGGTGAGACGCACACCTGTCAGACATGGTTTGGGAAAATCCAATCCTGCCTTCGGGCTAAGGGAGGTCTAATGGCCTCTCAGTGTCCTGTCCAGCCTTATCTTAGAGCTGGCCAGTTGTAGCAGAGACAAAGGATTTGGGGTCCCCTCTCCCAGTGAAATCAATTAAGGGCCCCCTCTGAGGATCAGGGCTGCAGGCACTTCCCTACAGCCACACAGGGTCACCTCCAGAGACCCACACCCCTGCCTAATGACCAGGACATCTCCTGTGCTGCTCCACAGCCTCCCAGGGAAGCAGTTTCACCCAAATCCCATCTCCAGCCCCTGAGACGGGGCACAGAGAACAGATGGTGCCTCCATGGAGTTTCACAAACAAACCTGACCCACTTTAGCCTCATCTAACAGTGAATGGCAATTACCTTACTCATTAGACTGAGTCATTTATTTGCCCTGTAACCTGCTCCCTCTCTCCAGCTTCTTCAGAGGGGAGAGGCCACCAGACCAGGACAGGGGCTGAGCAGGAGGCAGCAGATGCCTCTCAGTAACCTGTTATGAGCCTGTCACTGTGTCAGTCCCAAAGGAAAGGAATCCTGCAGGGTTACCAACACCCAGCCCACCAAACTGCTGCTTTGCTAACAGCACCTCGGGAAGGTGGCCCGTGGTTATTCTGGGAAAGGCAGACGGGTTAGCAAGACATTAAGCTCCTTCACAAACACTAATTTAGGAGTAAAACCATCTGTTGCCTCATTCTCAGGGTTGATGTGCTCTGACTTCTCACCCCCAAGGGAGAGGGACAGACCTGGCAGAGCTGGAAGTGCTGCTCGTCAGAGGGATGAGCAGAATGCAGGAGATGGTTGGATTTGACGATCTTAAAGGTTTTCTCCAACCTTGACAATTCCAGGGCCCTGCCACAGCTACACTGGACAGGGATCAAACTCCCCATTATCACCCAATGAGGTGCTAATTAGTGACCCCTGACTTCACAGAGCATGTGTTTGACCCCCATCACTGCACAGGTGTTAAGAGACAGGTACAGATGGGACAGTTTTGTGACTTTTCTTTCTTCCCCTCAGCCAGATAACCCACGGGGGAGTGACTGGGTGAAGCTGCCAGTGTGGGGATGAGGTTTAGGCATCGCTCTGCCTCCTGCTGCTGCAGAGGAGAGGCACCACCCCAGAGCTCAGGAGTTGTCAGGCTGCCAATTACACGCAATAAGTACCAATTATTTCCCTTCTGGGATCCTTCACCTTCCCCCTCCACGCGCTCACCGAGACCTCAACTGTCGCGGAACATCCCTCCTTTTAACAACTGCGAACATTTAAGCGACTTGCCCAAGGTCAAATAGCAAACAGAGGGGGAACAGCACCGGTTTTTTCCTTTAATCACCAGAGATGGCTTCAAAGGAACCCTCAGCCATGCTGAGCATCACTTCAGTGCTCTGGGTCTGCAAGGAAGGGATGGGGGCAGCGACCACCTTGCTCAGATGTGGGTTAGACACAGGATGTCTCGGCTGGGATGGGTGCCCAGCTGGCTCACAGCCCTGGGGGAGGAATTTAAGCTGCAGCCCTACAGCTCCAGCAGCACAAGCCTGGGTGCTGCTCGCTGGAGGAAGCAGAGTCACAAGGCAAAATTAACTGAGCCACCACCACTCCGGGTTAGACCTCAAAGGGAGATGTAACGGCCACTGGCTGCTCTAGTCTGGGGTCTGGAGAGCTTAGAGAGGGGGATTTATCTCGAGAGAAACCCCAAACCTCGAGTAAAAGATGTCTCTCACACACACAGGGATTAAAAATTATTTCCTTCCTTTTTTACTGCTGTGACATCCCGAGCACTGAGGAGGCAGCAGGAATCTGCCCATCCCCACTGCCTGAGAATTTCAGTTTGGAGGCAAAGGCTGAATTTCTTATCAGGAGGTAGGAAAAGACCCGTCTCTCTTCCCCCTCCACACCCTCAGAGGGCTTCTAACGAGAAAATAAATCCCAGTGTACCCAGAAGCAAGACCAGCCAGAGGTGAGAAGCTGTCAACAGCAACCCAGCTGTAGATACAGTAGCAGCAAATGATGAGCTTCTCTGTTTAAACTGCATTTTGTCCCAATACCTACTTCTTAATTCTGTTCACCGAATACACAGACATGGATTGGCTCAGTTGGAAAGAAATGCCAGTGCAGACACGGAAAATCCCCTGAACTGCTGATCTGTGAGGACAGGCGATGGAAAAGGAAGATTTGGGAGGCTCACAGAGCCAGGACTCACCTCCTCCCCACGGTGGCAGGTGATCCCTGCAGCGCCCAGCCCGGGAACTGCAGCATTCAGGAAAAGCTACTTAAGTAGTTTGCAGGCAAGCAGAGGTGGAACCGAGCTGGGACAGACACAGCTTTGGTTTCAGGGCCCTCCCTGCCTGCTGATAACAGGTGTGTTCTCAGCACCAAACCACTCCTGCGCCCGGGCCCCTCACCCAGAGCAAACACAGCCTGCCAGCACCACCCCTGAGAACCCCCAGCTCGCTCAGTGCTGCCCCAAAACCTGCCCAGACACAAAGCCCAGCTCTGGGCTCACACCTGAGCTTGGCCCAAAGCCCCATCCTGGTGTTAAAACCTTCCCTCACCGATCTGCTGTTTCACAACACCCAGCAGAGATTTAGGACGTGGCATTACTATTATTATTATTATTGTCTTTTTAATGCCAGCAAGATGTTCCCCACAGCTTTGCAGGTAACAGTCCCAGCTGCAAGGCACTTCCCTTAATCCACTAATCTAATCCCTTCCAGGACAATTTATCCCGTGGAATATGCGGGAGGACTGGTTTGGCTTTGGGGCTCTGTAGCTTTGCCCTGGTGTGGAAGGAATCAGGCAAAACCTTCTCCCAGGTGAGCTGGCAGCACTTTGTCCATCCCAGTGGGATTTGGCATTTTGGGGAGACCTTTCCCAGCCAGATGTGGGGTGTCTGGTCCACATGACAACAGGCACTTCTTGCCCTTTGGCCTCAGTTTCCCCAAACTTCTACAACAGGGACAGTGTTTGTCCTTGCAATGCCAAGCACCTTGGCAAGGACAACAGCCAGCCCCCCAAAAGGGACACAGGAGCCCTTCTGTGGAAGGTTTCCTGCCCACAGAAGCAGAAGGGAGCCACATGTGGGGCTTTCCCACAGCTGCTCTCCGAGCTGTCGTGCCATGGGGACATCAGCTGCTGCTGTTTATGCTCTTGCTCTGCTCTTCCTTTCCCTCCCCAGGGAAAATTAAACATCTTCAGACCCAGGGTTTCCGTTTTACTTTTCAGCTTGCAAACCAAACTTTTCCTTTCCTTTCTCTGCAGAGAAACAACAGATCAACTCCCAGAGGCTGGTTCACCTGGCAGCCAGGTAGGAGGGCGGGTCTGGGGGCAGGAGCAGAGCAGAGCATTGCTGGACAAAGGCAGGAGAGGGCTCCCTGTCACCCACAGGGACAGCAGTGGCAACCAAAAAAGAACCAAAGCAGAAAGGACTGCACCCCTCGGAGCCCTGGCCTCTCCTGCCCAAGCACTCAGGAGCACAGGGAAGAAGGCAGGCAGGCAACTCAGCCAGCAGCACCCACAGGGAGTGAGGATGAGGAGCAGGGATGAAGCCAAGGAGAGCAGCTTCCCAAGAGACTCTTTCTCTAAAGGCAGTGGGGCACAGACTGGATTCTCACATTTCCCCTGCTCTGTTCACTTACTACAGAAAGAGTTTTGACAAACACCTCCCTGTGCTCGATGTGGCAGCCAGGGAACCCCAGAAAACAGGGATTGTGAGTGGGAGAGAAGCACAGACACACATGGAAACAGGACTGGATGTCCTGGTGATGGCAGAGGCACGGACTCCCTGCCATGGAACAACACCATCACCAGTTCAAGTTCACTTCCCGCTTCCTCTGTGTGCCCTCACTCATGAACTCAGGATCACATCTCCTGCTTTGAGGAGGAACAAACCCCAAGACACCTGGAGAAGGTGGATAATGTGCAGGGCACCCATGGACACACATAAGCAAAGACTTCTTGTAGTCCCTCCCCCTCCCAATCTCCTCAAATCTTTCCAACCCGGGATCTTACAAGTCATCCCATCTCATTAGTGCTTGGAATGAAGATTGAGGGAAGAACATTTTCCAAAAATAAAATTTGGGTGTATTTACATGGCAGAGAAAAACTCATTTATTCCTAGAAGAATCCATATCCTGCTACTCCATAATCCTCCCAGTCTCTCACATGGGTGCAAAAAGGGACAAGAAATGATATTAAATGTGGTTGCAGGCTTTGATTTATACCAGTCATGCACCTGCTCAATAGTTCAACCCCAGCAGTGAGCAGACAACAGAGATTTAGATCCAAGGTGAGGGTGGGGAGGCCCTGGCACAGGTTGCCCAGAGAAGCTGTGGCTGCCCCTGGATCCCTGGAAGTGTCCAAGGCCAGGTTTGACAGGGCTTGGAGCAACCTGGGCTAGTGGAAGGTGTCCCTGCCCATGGCAGGGGGTGGAATGAGATGAGCTTTAAGGTCCCTTCCAACCCAAACCATTCCATGATTCTATTATCAACTTTTTTTGACCTGTCATGTCTGTCTTATACAGAAAAAAATATTACCCCACGAAAGCCTTTGCCTTGGGAAAGGAAAAGCTTTAACTCAGGCAGGGGCTGCTCCTGTTCAGCAGTTCCCAGGTGACATGGATGGATCCTCACCTTCCCTTCCCATGGCACGGCAGGTTTGATGCACAAACCCATTCCCAAGGGGCAGCAGAGAGAGAGAGAGAGGAGGGCAGAGGGTCCTGCAAGCCACTGGGTTTCCATCCCTAACCCCAAAATCACATTTCCAACCTTCCGAGGGGCTCTTTATGAACGTTATTAATTCCCCGCTCCCTGGAAGCCCTCTGGAAGAAAGGATGGGAGAGAGCACAAGGGGGAGTGCTTAGGGAAGGGCTGTTCATGCGGTGCCAGAGCCTTTCACAGCTATCAGTGTCCATTCAGGGCCGCTGAATGTAAAATCCACCATGGAGAATAGCTCTGGCAGGGCCGGGCGGGATGCAATGGAAAACTCACCTGACCTCTCCTGACCCTCTCCCCTTCCCCCTCCCCTCCCAAATCTCCTTGACCCTCATTCACAGCGTGGGGAGAGGGGAGTGGTCATAAAGCAGGGATGGGAGAACGGGCATTTATTTAGTCTCTGAATTAACTCTGCGTTTCCTTTGAGCTCCATTATACCAGCCCGGCTTAGGGGAAGAGCAGCAGCGGGTGGAAATCCCCCCAGAGGAGAACAACAAGGCAGACCTGGGCACCCCAGTCCATTTGAAATGCCCTCCCCCACCCCACAGGGCAGTGTCCAGCAGCCAGGATATATTAATCCAGGACAAATGGGAGATGCTACAGGGGAGGGGGGGTTCCCAATGACAGCTCCGACTCCTGCACGGTTTGGTTCAAAGGGAGATGCTTGAATTTGTCCCAACTGGGGGTTGGTTCTTTCCTGCCTCGCTGCAACCTCTTCATTGCAGCACCCACAGCAGGATCATCCTGCTCTCAGGGCTCTCCAAAAGCCAGAGCTCTTCAGAGCCTTTTGTGCTCCCCCCACTCCCGAGGCACAGACGGATCCCTGGCCTGCTCACTGCCATCTCCATGTGGGAACTGCCAGCACAGAGAGGATGCTCTCCAGGCTCTGTCCCCCTTCCCCTTCACACCTCTGCTATCCCACGTGCCAACAGCTCTAGGGATGCTTTATCCTCACCCCACAACACGAACATCACACAGACAGCAGAGCAGCCCCAGACTCCACCGACGTCCTGTCCCACAACCTGCCTCTTCCTCTGGCAAAGGAATTGCTCCTGCCAGGAGGTTTCTCCCAGCCTTTGGCTGCTTTAGCTCCCATGCCTGACTGTTTGACCACAGGAAAGATACAGCAGCAAAGAGTGGCCAGTTCCAGCAAGTCCTTCTCCTCCTCCTCCTCCTCCTCCTCCTCCTCCTCCCCTCCCGTTACAAACAGGAACCGCCTGTCTGACTAACGGGGTCACTGACTCAGTGGAGGCCACGCTGACATTTTCGGAGCTCTCAGAGGGACAGACATGAGCCCAGAGCCCACAGTGGTGCCAGAGGGTGTCATTAACTCCCCTGTGCTTGGCAGGCAGCAGCACCAGGCTTCAGCCTGCCTGGGAGATCCATGGGAGGAGCATGGACAACGATGGGGCACAGATTAGAGCTGGGCACCCGGATTTCTGCAGCAAGCAAGGTCCAAGGCTGACAGGCTGACCCTCACCTTGCTGGTCTGTAGCTCAGCCCTGTTTCCATCACAGACACTCCAAAAGAACTGCACTGATGTGGGGAAGGACCGAGCGCCCCAACAAACACCTCACTGCAGAGGGATCTCCACACTGGGCTGGAGGAGCCACAACGGGACTTGTGCCTGGCACACAGGGTGGTCTCCCAGAATTTTACCTGCTCAGGGCTGGCATCTCCTCACCACACTCCATTAAGCACCCAGAGGCCTCACAAACTCCAAAACACACACAATGCACCCGCCCCAACAGCCTCGCTCCCTCCGGTCACGCTTTCCTGAGCCGGCGTCAGGCCTGCTGCAAACAGCTCAAGACCTCCAGACAAGGTTGGCTGGCTCTCCATCAGAGCCACAGCTTTGTTTTGCTGCTGCACGGCCCGAGCTCTTGCTTTTATTCACGAGAGGAGCCCCCGTTTTGGAGCGGGAGGGGAAATGAGATGATCTGCTTCTGCTTTTCACTGCAGCTCATTTCTGGCGTTTAAATACCGTGCCCGTCACCCCGGCATTTGATCCAGATCAACCTCTCCCCCACCCCGGCCTTTCTTCTCCGTTTATTATTTTTAGCAGAAGAATAAAAATGTAAATTGAACTGGAAAGGGGGGGAAAAAAAAAAATAAGCCCCCTCCAGGTGCCCCCTTCTCCACGGCGTGGTAACGGGCACAGATTATATCCGGCACCACATGACCAGGGCCCGTATTTATATGTCAGCGTGTAAAACCCACCCTGCTGAGCTGCCTTTTCTCTGCCTGGGGCTGGGGGCTTCTGCTCCTCGTCTCGTCAAACAGCCCCACAAAGGGGATTAAGGAGAGCCCCTCAGCCCCGCAGAGTAATCCATCAAATTATCCCTTGTTGGCGTTGCTGTCCTCTTCAGGGGGAAAAAAAAAAAAAAAGAGCCCTCCAAAGGCTTTTAAAGGCACTGAAATTACACTTGAGCCTGAAACACTCCACCCAGCTGCCCTAGCCCACAGCACAATGGGCTGGTTGTAAAGGGAATACCGGGAAGTGAGGAGCAAGGAAAAAGAGGGGGACGCTGTTAAAAAGGGCTGAAACTCCAACAGGTGGTTCTGACTCCCCCCATTCCCGGGATCCTGCGGCACAGCCGGCCCAGTAACACCACCTGCACGTCCCAGTTACTCACCATTCCCTGCAGAGGTGGGATCTGGGGCTCTGGGATGGGTTGGCTGTGCCCAGAGGGACCCCCGGGCACGTCCTCAGCAGAGATGAGGCTTGCAAAGGTCAGCAGTGGTGGAGGAGCATCCAAACCTCTCCAGCCAGGGAATCCTGCTGGAGGCTGGCAGTGCCACAGACCACAGGCTGCAGCACTGTCACCCCACGTACCTACCCTGTCCCCAGAGCCCTGAGGCTGGACAGTCCTCCAAAACCCCTGCAGAACACCCACCACACGCACCAAGGCTCAGGGCACCCTCACCAGTGTCCCCACAGGCAAAGCCAAGGCAAAGGCAGGAGCACACTCACCAAAATCCTGTGAATACCTGCCTGGAATCTGCATTTCCTTCCACTGCAGATCCCTGAATTGCACAGGAACTTTTCTGCTGGTCATCACCACCTCATTTTGAGGTAGAAGTCCTCTGTCCACCAGCCCTGCCTGAGCAAGCACATGGGATTTCACAGGTTTGCACTGCTGGAATCCTTAGGGAATAATGATCACCAGGAGTGAAACAGGGAAAGCAGATCATAAAGCACTTATTTACCCCAACGACCTGGAACTGGCAAAGAGAAGAGCAAACTAGTGCTGGTGGAAGGATGTCAGGGCACACAGAGAACACACACATGGGGCACCTCAGCACTGAAAGCACTGACACACAACTTCTGAGTTCTCATCACTAGTGATGAGTGAAGGAAGAATTATTTCCCCTTCTGTAACAGAGAAAGAGATGAGGAGGCAGAAGCCCTTATGGCTTTACTGTGTCCACTTTGCATTGCCCGTCCACAGGGCTGGGAAAACGGGAAGTGAAACTGGAACTTGTTGTTTCCAACTAAAGCACAGGGGCTGTGTAACGGGACATCTGACCCCTCAGCAAGGCACAGCCAGCTTCAGCTCCTCCTGCTCCAGCACACCGTGGCTCCAAGGCAGCTCCAGGACTTCTTTCCCACAGCTTCATCATTCCCAGCTTTATCTGGAAAGCTGTGGCAGTCACGGGGCCAGCAGAGTCTCAGGACCGGCCTTGGGGTGGAGAGGACAGTCCTGATGTATGAGAGGTCAGAGCAAAGACCACGGGTGGCACAGACCCCTGAGACTGTAAATCCAGCCCCTGGCCCATGGATGAGGCAGGAGCAACCCAGGAACAAACTGCTGAGCCCTGGGAGGGCTGGAGGGGTGTTCATTCCCCCAAACTGTACCCCCACAGGCTGCTAAAGCAGCAGTGAGGGGGCTGGCAAATTTAAGCCCAGTGGGAGCTGCTATCACCCAACACTGACAACTCTGAGCTTCCCTCTTTCACCAGAAGAGTTTGTGCCTTAGGAAAAAGGAGGAGAGCAACCCAATCTCCACACAGAGGGCACCAGGCACACACTTACACAGCCCCTTTTGCTTCAAGTTTTGGGAGCGTGACCTCATGCTCTCCCTCAAAGGACACACTTTGAGTCCTGGACACACACAGAACTAATGGGCCCTTTTGTAATCACATGGTAGTTAGTCCATTTTTCCATGGTAATTTTCTGGTCTGCAATCCCAGTTATTTGTGTCCCTGCCCCAGAAGTTTGATGCTGACATATCTCTCAGCAGAGCCCTTTGACCTCCGCTGGCAGGTCGGTGGGTTTTTCTCCCTCTCTGTTTTCTGTCTGTAAAACGAGGTCATGGCTTTGAACGAGACAAAGAGCCTTTGGCAGCGTGAGGAACAGCCCCGAGAGGCAGCTGTGAGTGCAGAACCCCCATCAGTCACATCAGCCCCTCCTGGGCACACCGGGCTTTGCCCAGCGCCGGGAACACTCGGAGCCAGCACAGGGATGGACGTGGGATGGGCACTCCCCCACGGTGGGAGCGTGCAAAGGGGGAGGGAATGAAGCAAAACTCTTTAAAAATGCTAAACTGGGAGTTGCTGTAAGGGGAGGTTGTCCCAGTCACCCACCACTTCCACCCTTCCAGTCGCCCCTCTGGCCGGAGGTGGGTTTGTGCCACAATTCCAGGCACCTTCATGTTTCCATCACAGACACTCCAAAAGAACTGCACTGGAGGGCTCAGTTCAGCTCTGATGAGGGGAAGGACTGAGCACCCCAATAAACACCCCACAGCTGAGCTCAGCTGCAGAGGGATCTCCACACTGGGCTGGAGGAACCACAGCAGGACTCGTGCCTGGCACACAGGGTGGTCTCAGAGTTTTACCTGCTCAGGACTGGCATCTCCTCACCACACTCCATTAAGCACCCAGAGCCCTCACAAACTCCAAAACACACCCAGCCAGCCCCCTCTGCCAAAGGGGCAGGTGCACAGGGAACAACAGGAATTTTCCCCGGTTCTCTAAGGGCACAGTCCACGGATCAAAGTCACCAGAAGAGCAGTTTTCACGTGCCTGGGGCAGCAAAAGCTGCTCCAGCTCTGCCTTTCTCCCTGCACCCGACTCCTCCGGGTTAATGAGGGCCCTCAGATCGCTGCTGGAGCACAGAGAGCCTTTTCCTTATCACGACAGACCAGCCACGGGGCCCGGGTCTGAAAACGTGGGGTTCTATGATTTTATTCCTGCCCAAAATTGTCTGGATAATTGCAAAGATAAGAAGCGATCAGATTTTATTTCTTGAGGCAGATAAGTTTCACTGGAAGGTCATTATGGGAAACTTAAAAAGCTTTTTTTTTCCCCCTTTCCTCATTCTCACTATCAGAGCATGCAGGGGTTTAATATTCCCACATGGAATATCTGGAAGGGGAGTTTTCCACCTTTCAGAAAGCAAGGCTCAAAGCTGCCATTTCTACAGGAGGTGACCAGAGTGAGGCATTTTTGCCACCCCACTCACTCCCCACCCTGTGTCTCCTTACAAACAGGACCCTCACTTCTATTTTGAGCCCTGGAGAGAATATCAGCCCTAAATTATTAGATTTTTAGTAACCAAGCGTGGAGTTCAGGTTCAAAGCTGCCTGGATTTTGCAGAGCCCTCTGAGCAGGGGTGCTCAGGGATTTTGTGGCACAGGTTTAAGCTGGTGCAGAGCACAGACTGCATCTGTCAGGGAGGACAGGCAGGAAAGTGGTCTGGGAGCTGAAAAAGTCTCAGAGAGAGTCTGTTGTAACAGCAGAGGATAAATGACAGTTTGTGCATTGAAGGCTTAAGTAGAGAGGCAGGATTTTCTCTCCACACAGGTCTCTCTCTCTTGCCATTATTTACTGGAGTAAAGTTCAGTGAGCTACAAATGAAGCAGAAGGACCTCTGATATTCCTGTAACATGCTCTGGGCTGCCTTGGGCAAACAGCCAGGGCACCTCGGGCAGGCACAGAGCTGGCTCTGCCCAGTAAGGGCTGGGAAAGGGCTTATCCCCAGCACCGTCCTGGGCCATCCTGGCTGTGCATCAGCATGTGCTGACTGGCCTTGGATGCAGGGTTTAGCCCAGGGACAGCCAGCATTCCCTGCTCTTGCCCAAAAGGCTCCTGCTCCGCTATCAGCATTGGCCACAGACAGTGATGAATGGGAGGATCTGGGGGCAGCACAAACGCAGACTGTTCGCAGGAATCAAAGCTGAAAGAGGCCCTGTTGAATCATCTTCCCCGGGGCTGCTGCAGGACTGCTCCCAACAGCACATTCTCCAGTGATTTGTCCAGCCTGAATGGATGGGTCTCAAGCACTGAGGTTGCAAGAATTTCCCCTGAAACAATATCCATGGGCTACAAGATTTAATAGCTGGGAAGCGTCCTTCCTTCCTTCCTTCCTTCCCTCCCTCCAGTTATCCCCCTGTGTTAATTCCTGTGCTCTCCTTTCTACATGCACGGTCAGACCCCTCCCCAGACGACGTTCAGCCACTCTCCCAAACCCAGCTCTCAGTCAATTCTCATGAAAAGCCACCCTTCCAGGCCCATTAATTGCTCAGTCGGCCTTGGCTGTAGCACAGCAGCCTTTTGTTCCAGCGCTGCTCCAGCTGCTCCCACCGCCCCTCACACACAGGAATCGTTTGTCATAAACATTCCCAAACGCACCTCTGGAGTCCAACAGCAACAGTGGCTGCACAAAGCCCTCCCCTGTCACGCCACGAGCCAGTACCTGGTACCACAGCCTTGGAAGCCACTGTCATCTCCTTGTCCCTTTGTGCTCCATCTCTTTGTATTTATGAAGTGCCTCCCGCCACAGACCTACAAGGAAGCTCTCTCTCTCTCCCTCTCTCTCTCTCTCTCTCTGTGGCCACAACAATCCTTTATTCTCTTTGCACAGCTCTGAAGGGAGAATTTATTGGTTTACTCCAGAATCCAGAGCAAGGTAGCACGGTGATAACAGGGAGAGAACTAACAGGACACTCAGCGACAGCTCGGGTCTTGTGGGTGACTGACACTTTGGGTGCCCCCTCCCCAGAGTGATGTGGCACCACAGCCCTGGGCAGAGGGGAGAGAGAGCAGCAAAGCACTCTGGAGCAGTGGCAGATGCTTCTCCAGCTCAACATTCCCAGACAGGGCACTGGTGATGGAAAAGGTACAAAATCACCACCAGGGACTTCACTCACAGGGTGCAGTTAGTGGGGAGGGGTTTGGTGTCTGTGCAGAGCACAGAGGATGGAGAGGGGACACTCAGAGACACTTCAAACCGAACCCAAGAGCCAGCTCTGCCCACTGCTCTTGAATTAGGAGCAGGCAACGGGGAGGAGATGGCAAAATAGCACCAGAGTTGAGGTTTGATCACCACCTCAGTCTCTTTGATGCCCCGAGTCAGACCCCAGCAGGATTCACTCCTCCACCTGGTGATGAAAGTGTGATCCACGGATTTCCTTGCAGGCACCACTTCACCCAGAGCCTCAACCCATAAATCTGAGGCCAGATTTCGATGTTATCCACAGCTATGTGCGCATTATTCCCAAAAGTTGGCTCCAGCCTGCTCTGCAAGAACATTAATGCCTTTCGAGTGCTGACAACTTGCATGGATTTGAGACACTGCACTCATTAGATTTGTGTTTTTCTTGAAGTCCCAGCTCCTGGAGACAAACCACCACAGAGAACTTCAGCTCCCACCCAAATGAAGGTGGAAAAAAAACCTGTTCCCTTGATTGAGGGGGAAAAACTTTACACCTCACAAACCAAGCCCAGCGCCCAGCGTTGTTTTAAGTTTCTATTTTCAAATAAACCTCATTATTTTGCCAGAGGCCATCCTTACACCTCCTGAGCGTTATGAATTATGAGAATTCATCTGCAAGTCACCAGAAGCTGGTTCTGAAATCAGGGCTAATTTCATGTTTTATTCAAACGGAGTTTCCCTGGATGTAAGGCAGGGCCAGGTCCTTGGGATCTGGACTAACAGCACTCTCTTTTAGCTCCTGTACAGCAACAAGGAGGAAGAAAAAATGGTTCAGAGCTGCAAATCAAGCACCTGCTTATTGCTGTGTGTGTTCCAGTGCCTCCAGCCCCGAGACAAAGAAGCCATTGGAACCACATTCCTACATTACAGTCCCTTATTTTGCCAGACAATATTCACGGGGGTCTGTTTCTCCTCTTCTGCAGGCTGGCAAAATGTTAAGCAAATATTTTTGGACTGCAAGAGGAACTGACATTTTAGGATATGAAAACAAGGAGGAAGGGCACAAATTAGAGGACCTCCAAGGAACAGCGTGCACACAAACAACAACCATGAAATGGTGCCCTTATAGTTCCACTCAGCTCTGTTTTCTGAACCAGCAACTCGATAGCTCGGAGGGTTGGACACATCAGCAGCTCCAAAACACAAGGTCAGGCTCAGATTCTTCCAGCAGTGAGGAGCAACAGCAGCACAAGAAGGAGAACAGGTTTCAAGGGATAAATATCAATCCTAGTTGTAACTGACCGACACAAGCACTGGGACAGGGAGATGTATATAAATAATCCTTTAGTTTATTATTTTCCTATTGCTTTGTTTGTGGTGAGTGCAAGATTTGCTTTATGCTGTGCAGCCCATGTTTACAGACAGTCTGCCATGAGCTCACACATTGCTGGACCACCTTGCAGAGACAGCTTTAAAATCCCCCCCCTGCTTATTACAAGCAAGGATGAGGGTCTCCAACCCCTTTCTCAGCCAAGCCTGAGGGTTCCTGTTCTCCCATGAACAGTTTTGGTTCCCGATATTAAGCATTCAGAACTCGAGTCAACGCTGAGAGTTGCTGACAGGCTGCTCACAAGCCTCTCATGACTCCCTTGCTCCACTCCCAGCCTTGACCATGGGTTCAGCTGCACGGCTGAGGGATCACAAGACTTCCCAGGTTGGGTTTAGTGAGGAATAGCTGTCCTGGGCTGACTGCCCCCACCTCCTGCAGGAGCCACAGCACACCATCACATGATGGAATTATTTGCAATAGAGGCGAGTGGAGGAGATTCACCAGACAAGACTCTTCTGGGTTTCAGTGTCTCCATCCCACCTGTCTCTCACTGCTCAAGGCTTTACCCCTTTCATTCATTACCTGCTCACCCTGACCACTGCCTGCAGCTCCTTTCTCTTCTGCTCCCCCTGAGCCTCGAATCCACCACAAACCTCCCCAACTTTCACCCAACGGTCAAGAGTTTTGCTTTGATGTTGCCCCAGCCAAGACAAGGAGGCAGCAACTTGCACATTAAAAAAACCCTAAAACAGCTACCACAACAAGACACTCCTTGGGTGAACTGCTCCAAGGTAGAGAAAGGTGGAAGATAAACACAAACACCTTACTCACACCACTTAGAGCTGGTCTGAAAGATCCCACTGTGACAAAAGTGGGGCAAAATTCTGAAGGGAGTAAAGCCAGAGGAGGAAAAAAAAAGCCATGGAGAAAAAGAGAGACCATCAGCATATTATTTTGTAATGCCTGTTCTGTGTTTTTTCCTGTTATTTGAAAGCAGGCTCTGAGCACTGGCTCCAGCCTGGGACCAGACCTGACAGACTCACAGGCAGCTTGAATGAAACCAACTGCCAGAAGTGTCCACACAAGCCCTGAAGTTCTCTGCCACATCCCCATCCACAGAACTCCTGGCGAAGGGAGGAGTCAGGGAAACACCACAGGCACAACTTTCCAGGCTTTTTTTTGTCCTGGTAAAACCGTGGAAGCCGAAGTGGATTGGAAATATCACATATAAACACTGCTTTTACAGAACACCAAGCTTTGTCTGCCTTTGCCTTTGCACATTCCTCAGGAGTCATTTGCAAACCCTGAGAGCTTCTCGTGGGTCCAACACAAGGGGCCCTGGTTAAGATTTTCAGTGATGCAGGAACTCTGCTCCCAGGTATTTCCAAAGAGGCTTTACCAGAAGACATGTGAGGAGACCCACAGAGTTATGTTCAAAGAGTAGTTTTTGCCCCATCACTTCATCACACAATGGATTTGATGCTTTCAGGGCCAGCTTTGTTGGTTCAAACTTAAAGCAAAGCTTCTACTTGCAGCTTTGGCACAAAACTGGGCAGTTAAGATTATTTCTTTTTATTTTTAAGAGCGTGCAGCCCTAATGCCATCAGCCACAGGAGTCCAGCCATCACCCTAAGCTCCATATGGAGTTGAAGAGCAGAGATACGAAACTCAGGGAGAAAAAAAAAAAAAACCAAGAACACCCCCTTCCCCCCACCCCAACCCTGCCACTTGAGTGCTCCAGCGAGATAAACAGTTTGGGGAAAAGGTTACCAAGAGTTTATGCTAAACATCATTTCCGAGGAACTCTGGCAAAGATAAAGAGACCAAGGGCTGTATTTCTTAGCTCAGTGATCAGCCCAGTGATTTCAGCTTCTCCCACCCTGGATGTAACGTGGATACATCCAGACACTGCTGACAAAAATCTGACTGTACACCTTAGGAATGCTGCTGCTGGAGTTTGTCTGGAGGACACTGAGGCATCTACTACCACCTTACTACAGGGATGACAGCCTGTGAAACCACTGCTCTGTTCACAGGTGATGTCACTCTTATCCTTGGGCAGGTTCTGCACAAAACCAGGTGCTTTGGGCCTTCCAGAAACAACCTGATGTTGGGAAACACCTGGAGGCTCAGGCACTTGAATTGACACAAGACTCAGAGATCCCTGCACAGGCCGTGTCTGTAACAGCCTGCAGGGGAATATCCACCAGCAGCCAGTGTGAGCAAAACCTCCCTGCAAGGAGAAGTTTCCTCCTAAATCCCAAGATCTGCTTATGCCCTGAAATACAGGGATTTATACCCCTCATACAGCTCTCATTTAATTTGCTATTAATTCTGCAGATTCTCGTTATCCATATCAGATTTCTAATCCTTTTTTTTTCCTTCCCCCCTCCCTCTCAAATCCCATAAGCCAAGAGCTCTTGGCTTCCACCATGGCTTGGTGGTAATAAGTTCCAGAGTTTTTTGGGCACCGCCTGGAATCCCAGAGCAGGGCTGGCAATCTGGCTTTCCTGGCTCTGCCACTCCCCACGAGTGGAAGGGTAGAGGGCTGATGCCAGAAAGTCCAGAGGTAGCATCACACATTTAAAAATGAAAAAAAAAAAAAAAAAAAAAAAAAAAAAAAAGAAAGAAAGAAAGAAAATTGCAGGTGGGGCAAATAATAGAAAAGGTTTAAAGG
>NW_016690379.1:502743-510097 GCF_001604755.1 Lepidothrix coronata | reverse complement strand
GGGGAAAAAGAAAAAGAAGAGCTTTTTTGGCACTCCAGATGCAGGAACTCGGTAACAAAAAAATCCAAACCCAACAAAAAGCGCTGGAGAGCTGGGCTATGACTTCAGCTGGGGAAGTGCCAGAATCCAAATTTGGGTGGGGAGAACTGCCCCTGTTTTCGAGGCAGAGAAGTTCACGAGCAATTTAATAGCTATTAGTGCTGGTCGTCTGGGTTTTTTTTTTCTCTCTCTTCTCCTCCCTCTCTTGCACTGGAGCAGATGACTGTCCCTAGGTGGATTCCCAAATGCCCACACGGAGCAGGAGGAGCTGGGCACTGCTGGGCTCAGTGGTCAGACGAGCAGCCTGAACTGCAGTTTCCTCTCTTCTATTCCCGGCTCTGAGTCACTGTGTGATCTTGGTTCGGGCCCAGGCAGCCAGTTTTGAAGCAGAAATTGCAGGCTGTGGTGCTGGACACTCCTGGATGTCACTGAGAGGAAGCTCTGCTCATCCCACTGGGACACTGGCACTGGGGACCTCAGAGCTCTACACGTATCCACACCAACAACAGGGGCTGGGGCAGGGCATAGAAAACCTTGTTTCTCTCAAAAGTCACGGGATAAATTAACATTTAGTGTTTCACACCAGTACAGAAGACCAAAACCTCTTGGAGGTGCAGAGGGTTTGCTCAGAATCACAAAATCACTGAGGTTGGAAAAGACCCCCAAGACCCTTGAGTCCACCCTGTGCCCGATCCCCACCTTGTCACCCAGCCCAGAGCACTGAGGGCCACCTCCAGTCCTTCCTTGAACCACCAAGCTTTGCCTGCAGGGTCTCAGTGGGGAGAACACATCACCACAGACACAACATACAGCCACACACTGGTGGAACTTCCACTCCTCCCTCCTTGGGCCCTTCCTTCCTTCCGGGTGACACGTCCCCAGAACTGAGCAAAACCAAAAGAACTTGGCATTTCCAGCCACTGGAGATCCCACCCCGAGTTCCCAGGAGCACTTTGGCAAGAGCTCAGTTGGGATCTTCAGTGGGATCAGCAGCTCTGAAAATTTAGACCATGAACTAAACCATGTACCTAAACACAGCAATAACAGCCTGACCTTGGTTATTCTCTGGTTTCATTGGATCCAGTCCTGGGCTTATAAATGGGCCTAATAATTGATTCTGAAGCAGGATCAGAAGCTTCAGAATAATGCAGGATTGAGCCATCATGGGAATCTGCAAACCAGAATTATCTATCAAGCAGGGGAAATACGGAGTCAACTGCCATCCCAGCTGCTCGTGCCTGATTAGATCATGGCACAGATTTGCCCTGGTCTTATCTAAATCTCATGTACCCAGCCAGGCAGAGCTCGTGGTATCGACCAGAATACTGACAGGGGCTGGGAAGCACCACGTGTGGCAAAGAAAACAAGGAGCCAGGGAGCAGGAGACCTGCCAGCTTCACCTGGGCACAGGATGAGCTGTGACAGCTCAGCTTCCTCTGCTGCAGCCCCACAGAGAGAATGCACGACCCTGATCCCCTCCAGAGATGAATTTCATGGGTGCTCTGACCGACTCTGGGAGCCCCAGGCTGGCCTAAGGGTGGCTTTGAGCCCGTTTTGTGCTTAATTACAGAAAATGCAAGTCCTGACCTTGATTGCAGAGCAGCTGCTGACTCACAACCCAAACCTTTCTCTCCCTGTGAGCCGAGAACACAAACCCAACCTCAGCACCCCACCCAGGGAGGCTGAGTGATATTTACAGAGAACTCAGTCACCAAAGGTGGAAAAGTGTCAGAGAAATGCCTGTAGGAACACACTTTGGTGGCGCTTGGTGCTGCTGCCCCCAGAACAAAGGTGGGAATTCACACAGGGGGCTTTTAGAGGGACCTTCCCCGACAAGTTGACGCTTCTAAAACTCTTGTGCCTGTCAGGAGTGATGCTGCCAGGAGATGGACTTGGTATAATTGTGTTTAATGGACCTTTAGAGAGAAAAAGGCACTGGAACAAGGACAGGCAGCACGGGCTGTTTGTATTTGAGGTACCAGAGCAGGCGGCCGCACTTTGGGGCTGATCTTCGCTCTCTCTCTAAACAGGAAATGTATTTTTGTCTCAGGCACTTCAGGAGAAGCCACCAGGCTACAACTTTCAGAGCGTGGGGTGCCCCAAAAAAGAGCATTTTGACTCCCTGACGAGGCCTGAGAGGCAGTGGGTGGCTGCCCAGAGCAGCAGGGCCTGGAGCGACAGGGACCCTCCAACACGTCCGGGTGGAAAATCGAGGGATGGGAAAGGGAGCTGCAAAGTCAGCTCTTGCACAGGCAAAAACTGCCACAGTCAGCACCACTGAGGAGGGAGAATCTGGGGCAGGGAAACGGCAGGGATTGCATTTTTCATGCCTTGGTAGAGGCACAGGTTGGATGGAGCTCCGAGCAAGGTGGAAGGTGTCCCTTCCCAGGGCAGGGGGTGGGATGACACGAGCTTTAAGGTCCCCTCCTGCCAAAATCATGCCGGGATTCTGTGATTGGCTGGAGCAGTGCCAGGCTGGAAGGTGCCCATTCCTGGGGGGGGGCTGAAGGGAACAGCACAACGTTCTTGCTTCCTCTCCAACAGCAAAGCCAAGCTGCAACATCCCACAGCCTCACTCTGTCCTTCCTCGGTGTCACAACCCCCAGCTAACGGTGCAGGCAGCTGGTTTTCCCTTGGTGAGGCAGCAGGGAGGACACTGGATCAGCCCTCTATCAGCTTTGCATAATTTTTATCTCCCCTAAGTTTCACAATATTTAGTTTTGGAGCGGTTGCAGTCATGGATTTTTTTTTTCTTTTCTTTTAAATTATTTTTCTTTTTTTTAAAAAAATATCCATTTCCTCGTGTTTTGGTCGTAAGGAAAAAGGAGAGAAAAAAAAAAAAAAAGAGCTCGGAAACATCACCAGCCACAAACAGCCCAAACCAGGAAGCCATTTATTTATTTGCTTTTAATTGTGAGCCTCGAGCCCAAGAAACAACCTCATGGTTTTGAGCCTCTGCAAAGCCTGTCTCACATGAGAACCCATCAGGGAGATTTTGTTGCCTGGTGGGGAGATGGGGTCACCGTGTACCACTCACTGCATCCCAAGGCCTTTTGCAGCCAAGCAAACAAACTTGTCAAACCCCCTTATTGATCCTGGCCTGGCTCCCACTGTTTGCTGCTCAGCACCAGCCTTGCTGCCTCTGCAGGCGGCACAGAGGGGGAAGAGCTGAAAATCTGGGCATGCCCGCTCTGTTTACAGAGAGCAGGACAAACACTCGGTCCCTGGGCTGCATCCTTAACCCCTGTGTGCTCCAGCCAACCCCCCCTGCCCCGGGCTCCACGTGCTGCTCGGGGGGTTCTGAGCGGTGCCACCGGCCTGGCAAAGCTGGGGTTGCCCCCTGGTCCTGCCAGGAGGCCACGGAGGAGCCCGGCAGGGAGGGATGTCTTTGCTGCGGGTGCCCGAGGAGAAACGGGCGAGCACAAGGGCAGCGTGAAATCCAGACGGCTCCGAACAGCTCCCCCCGGGAGAGGAACGGGACAAACGGCTCCTCCTCTGCCCCCGGCGCTGCTCCGCTGGTTGCTGGGCTGTCACCCCCGGGCTGCAGGTAAAGCCACGTTTCCCACGGGTGCAGAGGAAGCCCCAGCTCTGTTTTGGTGCCCTGTGACAGCAGCCACAGGCTGCAGAGCACAGGCTCCAGCTCTCTGAACTTTAATCCCGAGCGTTGCAGAGCTCCCCGCTCTGGCCCCAGAGGGCTCTTTAACCCTCTGCACCCCAAGGACAGCCCAGCACCACTCAGGGAGGCCGCTGGGAAGAGAAAGGGCGCTTTGCACCACCTTATTCTACAGCCTGCAGTGCAGCTTCTGTACCAGCCTGCCTCTCCTCCCTCCCAGCACATCACTCCTCGCCCACCTCAGTCCTACAAACAAGGCAGGGAAGAATTTCCTGGCCAGTGCCTGGTAGATGCCAGTTTGGGATGGGTCCCACCCTCCTCTGAAAGGCCTTTTCCTCACCAGAGCATCAGATAATTGCTCACATCCCACTCACTCCCTCCCACTCTTACCCCAAGGGGGTAAATTTGATTTCACTGCAGCCCAGAATCACTTTGCCACGGGGCAAAGCAGCCAACTCCAGTGTCAGTTTACAATTTCCAGCTCGAGGCACAAGATTTGAGGCTCTTCCTTGTGAAAACAGCCTATTTTGATTCAAATCTGGTCAGAGAAAGCTGCCTATGGATTGAACTCTTTCCCACCCTGCACATTTGGTACCAGCAGCTTAAAGCCACCCCGTGCCTTGCTTGCCCTTTAGTTCTGCTGAGCAAGAAACAAAGCCATGGATTTCTTTCTGGTTCGGGTGCCAAGGAAACTGTCAGCTCCCATTCAGTCTTCCCAGCCTTTCCCTGCAACACATTTGCTCAGCCACTTGCAAATGATGCACCCCATGAGCCATCCACTCGATTTCCCAGGGCAGCGTCAGCCCCGAGCTCTGCCCGTGGCACCCGGGGGGCTTTGGGTGGGACACAGCCCAAACCAGGGGCCCTGCTGACCTTAACTGAACAATAACTCACTGATCCAAGTCCCTCCTGACCAGGGACAACTAGAAGAAAAAGCAGGTCTGGCTGTTTGCTCCAGTCAGGGGCCATCTCGTTCCTTTGGGGAAACTCTGCTCATCTGCAAAGGGACGTAAAAAGTTCCAGTTGCTTGGATAAAGCAGGGCCTAAACAATGGGAATTCTTTGATTCTAAATCCAAACCCTTTCTCCAGGCAGCACCTAAAGCCACACTGGAGGTGTCCCCAGACTCCTCCTGACAGCGCCCTTGACTTTTCTTCCCCGCTCACAATTTTTTCCCCTCCCGCCCCTGTTTCTCCCACAGAGCCACAATCCTTCCACAGTTCTTCCAGTCCGTGTCCTTGTCTTGGGTGGCACTTCTCAGCTCTGCCAGGCAGTTTTCTGAGGAACTTGGGGTCAGTTCTTTCAGAAAACTGCCCCAATTCATCATTACTGGGTGAAGCAGGAAACCCAAAACAGAAAATAACTGTAAAACGTTTCCAGAACCCACCCCAGCCCCATTCGCTGGAAAAGACAGTTCTCGTCAAACCAGTCGATCAAGAATAATTATCTATGAAACTTCAGGAGATTAAAATTGTGCCTTTCCTTGACTATTTTATGATCCAGTTGAGGGGTGGATGTTTGCTGCAGGTAAACAACGGGCACCCTGTTACGGGACACAGAGCAAATATTTCCCAGTGTGTTTATTCTCCTGCACGGGCAGGAAGGGGTTGCAGAATAAAGACACCCAAGCTCTGCTCCTTTCCAGCTGTAAGAGAAGATCCATCTCTTTTTTTGGAGGATGAATCCTGCCTTGGAGTAGCTGAGGGTGGAGGAGGACGAACCCCTACACCTGCCTGCAAACAAACAGGGAAGTGGCCCTTTAGGGTTGGGAGAACCTTAATGATTTCATTAATTAACAACAACAAAAAAAAGGACCATCAAAAGAATAATGAGAGTTTTCCACTCAAATCTCATCATGACAGAACAGGGCAAACGTGGCTGTCATGGCTTGATGATTCTATCTCACTTTTTTTACCATCATCCCAGGTTTTTGTGTCTCTCCCTTTCCTGCCTCTAAAAGTTATTTTCCTTTCTGTGTCACACTTCTCTAGGATTTTTATGGCTATTCCAGCACCAGGAGGTATCCTAGAACCACCCAAGGCAGCAAATCCTTTGCTCCTGCTGCTCCCAAAAGAAATAAAAACTATCAATAGCCCAGATGCATTGATAACTTTGCAATTAATTTGATTAATTCCAATCAGCCTCACTCTCTGAAACCCCGGGGGGGCTGACTTTGACCTGAATGTTAAAAAATGTTGCTCCACCACGAACTCCCCCAGATATCATTATTGACAATTCCCTGTCACTCCCAGCCCTGGCAGCTCAGGAGACTCGCTGAGGGGTCACTGGCATTCCACAAATCACTGGATTAACGAGGGAAGAATGGAAGGATTGCCCGGGGTCAAGACACACAAACAGCACTGGAGACATTTCCCCAGCAGTGGGCCCAGACAGGGTCCCCCGTGTCCCCTATGGAAGAGTGAGCACCCAAATGTGATGTAATGAGCCCTGTCATAATGGGATCAACTCCAGAGGATGATCTACTACCCCCCTCCCCCTTATTCCTTTTTTTTTTTTGCCTTTAAGGAGCCAGGAAACCTCTCCTGGAGTGGGTTGGGCTGTCACTTGTCTTGCTTTTTACAGAGGGAATTTTTTTTTCCCGTCCTGGTTTTTTTTTGTAGCGGAGTTTTTCCTCTTGCGGGAGCCTGAACAGGGGAGCTGGAAGAGATCAGAGTTAATTCTGCACCTGGATGAACAGAGCTGTTGCTGTGCCTCCCCTGCAGCCCAGAACCACCAGCTGATGGGTCACCTCTCCCTGAAACCCTGAAGGAACAATCCAAGGTGCTCCAGCTGTGTCCAGAGACACGTGGAGAGGTGCACGAGTCCCTCAGCATCCTCCTCCTTGAGGTTTTTCCCCCCTCTCCCTTTTCCTCACTTTTACACAACATTTCTCAACGTTCCCCCCACGTTACAAAGAGAGCAGCTTCTCCTTCCTTCAGCTGTAAAAGGGCTGACAGCAAATCTCAGTGACATGGAAAAGATCCCCAAAACCACAAGTAACTGCCTTCAACTGGCTTTTCCTTTCGGTCAGGATAACTCCAGCCATAATAAGAACTCCAGGATAACTCCAGCCATAATAAGAACTCCAGGATAACTGCAGCCATTGAGAAATGTCAAGGAAAAGGAGGTGGCAGCTTTATTTATTTATTTATTTCTAAAAGTCTGTTTGCCAACAGCTTCCCCTGCCAGCTAGGCCAGGCTTAGCTTTAAACCTGGGTTATTTGTTTTGGTGGCAGCGACGCCTTCCAGCACTTCAAAAGTCTTGGGAATTTTTGTTTCTGTTAATTAGCACAGTCTTCTACCCTCAGATCAGAGACCTGGGCTCTTCCTCCTTGGGTTTGAACCCCTTTAATGACTGGAGGTGCAAAGGGAGCAATTCCCCAGAGCCTCCTTCCCACGCTCCGCCCGCTGCTCTTTCCAGCCCTGTGGAATTCTGCTCCAGGGGCACCTGCCCAGTGTCCTACCTGGGCAATCCAACAGTGGCACAGGTTTCCCAGAGAAGCTGCGGCTGCCCCAGCCCTGGAAGTGTCCAAGGCCAGGTTGGAGCAACCTGGTTCCCCATGGAAGGTGTCCCTGGTATCCCATGGAAGGTGTCCCTGGTATCCCAAGGAAGGTGTCCCTGGTCCCCCATGGAAGGTGTCCCTGGTATCCCATAGAAGGTGTCGCTGGTGTCCCTTGGAAGGTGTCCCTGGTGTCCCATGGA
>NW_016690379.1:497724-502442 GCF_001604755.1 Lepidothrix coronata | reverse complement strand
GGAAGGTGTCCCTGGTGCCCCATGGAAGGTGTCCCATGGAAGGTGTCCCTGGTGCCCCTTGGAAGGTGTCCCTGGTGTCCCTTGGAAGGTGTCCCTGGTGTCCCATGGAAGGTGTCCCTGGTGTCCCATGGAAGGTGTCCCTGGTGTCCCTTGGAAGGTGTCCCTGGTGTCCCATGGAAGGTGTCCCTGGTCCCCCATGGAAGGTGTCCCTGGTGTCCCTTGGAAGGTGTCCCTGCCCAGGGCAGGGGGTGGCACTGGGTGATGTTTAAGATCCCTCCCAACCCAACCCATTCCACAGTTCCGTGATTTTGTGTTAAAACATTTATGTTTGCACTTACCTCACGTGGGAAGACGCAATATAAGAGGCACCACAAGTCGTTAAACTCTGCAACTTGCTCTTTTTTACACTCAAAAGCCCTTGGGGGGAAAGAAGGAGAATCAAGAGTGAGAACAAGGATTTGCACCCAAGGATATTTTCTTTTTCCTTCTGGCACCTTGCTCTACAAAAGAAGGAAATGGGAGAAATGTTTAAAAGTCACTTAAGTGGTTTTTTTATGCATTTAAAGGTGTAAAACCAGTTTAATGTGAATGAGACTGAAAGAACATGAGTCACTTCCAAATGTGAGGCCTGGTCTGCCTTTGAGAAATGTGTTACTTATTAGTTTAAAACTAATGTACTGAACTGGTTCTGGGAACAGAAACTGTTTCAAATGCAGTATCATAATCAGCAGTGAAGTTAAAAAAAAAAATAAATAAAATTTAAAATTAAATTTTAATTACAAAAAAAATCAAAATAAGCCCAGTTTAAGGAAAAAGAAATGACAGCTCTATGTAGTAAATAGGATTATACTCAAACTATTCCTTCCCTTCATTTGAGAAGTGAAGCAGAAACACTACAATAATATCCTCTTTATAAAACATTCAGAAACATTTAGCCAAAAAAAAAATAAAAATAGAAATCCAAGCAGAGACTGTTAAAAAAAAAAAAAAATCAGTACTGACTTCATTTCACAAGAGGAAGAAGACAGAAGTTCTCAGACATAAAACACTGCAATTAATCAAAAATGTTTGAAAGGGTTTGCAACAACCAAAGGCAACAGACCCCCCTGTTAAGGAAAGGCACTAATTGATAATGCAACCCCAAACCTCCTACCAAGGCCAAGGGCTCAGTGAGAAATGCTTAAGGATAAAGATACTGTGACAGCAGGAAATGTAGTTCTGCTGGAACTGTTATCTACTCAAAACACAAATGTTATTCAACCTGAAAGACGAGCGATTATTCAAATAAATATTCAAATAAAGCCCCAGCTCCTCTTCGAGCTGCACAACTCACGAGTGAATATAAAGCAGAACCTTGAATACAAAACCCAAATTTATCCTGTTGGAGGGTAAATGAAATGTTCTGGAAGGGGCAGAGGAGGAAATGGCTTTGACTTTGTGCAGGGTTGTTTGTGTTTGGTGTCCATCGAGCCCATGCCCACGCAGGAGGGAGAACTGAGACCATGGTTTGAGGCCAAGGGCTCAGCCTGACCTAGAAAATTCAGCTCAGCATCCACAGGAGCAGGAACTGTCCCTTCCTGGTCTGGATCCACGGGGGGAGTGCATTCCAGGGCTGCCCACAGCGGGAGAACTGCACTTGAACTTGACCTCTGCAGGAAAAAAAACCCCACCAAAACACACAAAACCATTTCCTGGGCTACAGAAAACTGCGAGGCTGGAGATGTGTGTGAGCCCCGGATGTGGGTCTGAGCCCACAGAGCAGAGTGAATCCGTCAGATCACACGGCCCAGAGCCCCAGGGCTCTTCAATCAGTGCACGAGGGGCAGACACAGACACCTCCAGAGCTCTCCTGCACCCCTGGACAGCAGGAATTTAAATTAGTAGTGATATCTGTGCTTGATTTATCACACTGTGTGGGACACAGACCTCAAATACCAGTGAAAGAAGTAAAAACTCCAAACCTGTTCACTTGCAATTTGCTGCATCAAACTGACACCTAAAAACATGCTTTTGAAGTGCAGGGAATCTACTGGGAAAACCCAGTGTTCAACATGTAGGATGGGCAAGAACAGAATCATGGAATGCCCTGAGCTGGAAGGACCCACAGGGATCGTCCAGTCCAGCTTCTGGCCCTGCACAGACATCCCAAAATCCCACCTTGTCCCTGAGAGCGTTGTCCAAACCCTCCTGGAGCTCTGGCAGCCTTGGGGCCGTGCCCACTGCCCTGGGGAGCCTGGTCAGTGCCCAACCACCCTCTGGGGGAAGAACCTTTCCCTGAGATCCAACCTAAACCTTCCTGACTCAGTTCCAGCCATTCCCTGGGTCCTGTCCTTGCTCTGCTCAGAACAGCAGCTCTTCAAACCAACCCTATTCCCTCTTCCAAGGACACCTGTAGGGCCCAAACAAGCTGTGCTGCCACAAACAGATCCCACCTTGAATTCCACCTTTGGACTTGATTTTCGTCCTCGAACCAAATGCTACCAAAAAGGAACACAAACAGGATATTCCCCAGGCAAAATTCTCTCAGATTAAAACTTGACAGCGAGGATTGTTTGCCAAGGGGATCTTATTCCCCTGCTTTGGCAGCACTTGCTGGAGTTACTAAACCTTATCCGTGTCCACTGCTCAGATGCACGTCCAGTAAATCCAGAAACAAATCGTTTGTTTCTGGTATTAATTCCCTGCAAACGCCACAAAGCCAATGGGAACTTTTGTTAGGGAAGTTTCTTTAAGTTATGCTGGCAAAGCATCTGCCAACAGGCTGGAGCAGTCAGGAAATGCACTGGGCTCCAAAGAGCAAAGCTGAGGAGAAAAGCAGCCTAAAAGGGAAGTAGTGCAGCAGGACCTGAAGGAAACTCAGCTCCAGGATCAAGAATCCACGTCAAGACTGCAGCACAGGACTGCAGATGCCAGAGCAGTGAGGTAGAAGTACCTGGCAAGGTTAATTGGCTGCCCTGTTCAGAAGGAAAAGACAGGAATGCCATAAGCTGTGTGATTAAACCACTCCATTCCCATCATTAAAACACCCCCGTTCCAAAAGCCTGGACCATCACTGTCAGCAGCAGCATCCAAACACTCCCGGGTTACAGAACCCCATTTTACCACCCTGTGGGATAAAATAAAGGGAATAGGTAGAGAACCTGCAGCCAGACACGGAGATGACATTTCATAAAGTAATAATCTCTAAAAGCAAATATATTAATTAACCATCCCCTGTTCTCCTGTCCCACTGCTCCGAGACCACGACTTCATTTTAATTGAGGGTCCTGCTGATCTGGGGCAAGGAGAACACATCCCATTTATAGGGCCACAAGCATGTTTTGCCATCCCAAACCTTTCAGGAAAACATGTTCCCAAAAGCAGCTTCAGCTTCATCCCTGTGAGGAACAAACAATTCCGGGTGTTTATCCTGATGAACCGCCTCGGTTTTTAACAAACACGCACAAATAAAACACAAACCAAACTGCAGCATCCACCGTTTATGGCACAGCATTCCGGGGTGTTATTCCAGAGCCTTTCCCAGCTCATCCCAAGGGAAGGAGGGATGGGATGAGGCGCCGTCCCTGCGCGCCCTCTCCCGGCGCGGCGCGGGCAGGACACCAAAAAACGAGCCAAAATGGGTAAAAACGGCTCTGAACTTACCGGGCTCCCACCGATTCTGCAGGAAACGGGATGGAATGTGCTCTAATGGATTTATCAAGAGCACAGACGATGGATCGCGACCTCCCGGGTGGGACAACACACGGAGAAACACCCCGTGCCCGGAGCAACCCTCCCCGCTGGCATGACAACCAGCCAGGCAGGATTTCGGGGATTTATCCCATATTCCCAAGGAATATGGACAGGTGTCCTCTTCCAGGAGCTGTGGGGCTGCTGCCACTGCTGGGACACACGTGGGGGACACAAAACGCTCTCGGCTGCTCAGGGGAGGCTCCTGGAGGGGAAGGTGACGTGCAAAGGGCTTGGTCCCTCCTTGTCATGGCTCAAAGTGGGTTTGAGCCCTAAAGCCCCAACTCACGGCTCTCCTGGAACAGTGGGAAAGCACAGGTCGGGCTTTTCACAGCCAACATGACTCAGTTTGGAACTTGTCCCCCCTCACCTCACAGGTAGGGAGGGGAAGGTCACACCTGCCCAACTCTTCTGGCCAAAACCCGACTTCCCCTCCTCAGAGAACACACGAGCTTTCCAAGGAATTAATCCCCAAACCCACCACACATCCTGGAAGATAAACACATTTTACACCTCGCTGACATTCACAGAAAACCAACCACAGGAGGGTGATACCTTCAAACGGCAGAAGAATTACACAACTCGTGTTTATGGGTTATAAAAGCCCTTTTATAAAGCCATTTTTAAACAAAACCGAAAAGTTTACAAAAGAAAATAAAAGATACAGAAGAATGAGTTGCTTAATATATTCCAAAAAGGAGAAAAATAAAAGAGGGGACACAATTCCAACATGCTGAACAATAAAGGGTTCTTTTTCCTCGTGGTTCTTTTTTTTTTTTTTTTAATACAAAATACAAGCGAAGGATACACATACTTAAAACAGAGCTCAGGAGCAGGTATGCAGTCCTGGGAACCCTTTCAATAAAAGCAAAGCGGGGTTTTGTTATTTATTTTTTTTTTTTCTTTCTTTGCAGGTACATACAGAGACTGGAATATGTAAAATTAAGTAGCACAAAAGACCATCACACAATTCTACCAATGAATGTTGC
>NW_016690379.1:477391-496906 GCF_001604755.1 Lepidothrix coronata | reverse complement strand
CCCCCCCCAAAATATATATATAAAAAACCCCCTCGCCCCCAATATACAAAGCATTATGCACAAGGGTGTTTGCAGTCACACTGAGCATGCTGGACCAGCTGCAGGGGCAGGAAGGCTGGAGTCGGGGCCAACAGTGGTTGATACAGAGTCAGCACGTGGCAGGACTTGACTAGACTTAGAGATCTGAGTCGTGGTTTGATTTGAGTAGAAAGAGTTCAGTGGAAAGACATTCAAATGCCAGTCAACTACTGAAGTGGGGAGTCTGAAACGAGGGCGCACCTGACTTTTGGGGAGGCCTCGAGAGGACACTGTCGGCTCTCGGAGCTCTGATGCTCCTCAGAGCACTTAAGAGACAAAAAGTCACCTTGGACAGCAAGAACAGAACAGTTAGTGTTGCTTCCTATTTGATCAGAACTTCTATTTGAACCTCCCAAAACTGTAGGAGAATACTCGAAAGCTCAGGGAACATTTTTCTATTTGATCATGTACATATAGAATATATAATTTCCACATATAGGTGTGACCCCCCCCCAAACTAACATCTCCTATATGCCAGCAACTACCTCGTGACAGTGTCCCTTTAAACATCCATCTGCTTCATTTTCACATCCTGCCTCCCCCCAACAGATGAACGTCCACTTCTCAACCAAGTATTAAACTCACGGAGATCAGTTTGTAAGATTTGAAGAACCATGTGTTCAACAATATGATCTGTTATAAAAATAAACACTTCACAGACAAATTACATAAAGCAAAGCACCAGTTTCTACAGCTCAAAAGCTTCCAGCATGTTACAGTTTTGCTTCCCTCCCTCCTCAAACCTGGGTGCCTCAGTGTCTATTGTACCTTTGTGACCATCACCAGTGGAGGGAAAAAAAAAAGAAAAAAAGGAGGAAAAAAAGGAAAAAAAAAGGAAAAAAACAGGAATTCCAGCACATCTTCTGCCACTATCCCTGGTTGTCCATCACCTCCTGTGCTGGCACAGGAGCTGAGCAGGCTCAGAACCATTACCTGGCACTGGTGAGTCACCCCAGGTGTGCTGCTGCTTCTCTCCCCTCACACTCTTCTGCTTTGATGAAGTTAAAACCAAATTAAAAGCTTCTCAGCTGCCCCGTTTTTGACAGGCTCTCCCCCCCAGTCCATCAGAAACCCGTTCAGCTCAGCATGGTTGGCATTCCCATGCTGATCAGAAACTGAAGTAAATCACCTTTAATATAAAATTCCGACCCAAACTGCCAATTATGACTGATCAAACCTCCTTCAAGGCAGGACTACTGGCATAAACTGCAAAACTCAGCGTGGTGGTGTGGATTTAGAATCTCCAAAAGAATATATAATACAAGTTACAAACTACTATTTTTTAATGGTAAGATCAGGGCAGAACTCGAGACTAACTAAAACTCTGGAATAAATCCATTTACCTCTCTGCAGAGGCTCCAAAACTACAGCAATGGAACAAGATTTTCAAAGCCTCCCGTGAACAAAACTTTCTGCTCCACGAAGAACCACTCATGCTCCCAAAGAAAGGCATTTGCACAGCTTTCCTCCAAGAAATCAGGATGCTTAACACAAATTAATGAAGAAAGGACACCGAAAAATGTGAAGCTGCTGCCGCTGCTGCTGAAAAATGGGGTGTGCTAAAATTAATTAAATGTAATAAAAATATGAATGTAAACTGCTGCACTGCTCACAGAGCAGCCAAGAGACCATCAGGGCTTAGTGTTTGCATAAATCAGCAAGACAGGAAGATTCAGAAAAAGTTCCCAAATCCCCAAAGCATGGGATTTACAGTGTTTGGGAAAGGGACAAACTCAGAAAATAAGCATCGTGGGACGGCCACGAGAAATGAACGTGTGAGGAAAACAAACAAAAAAAAAGAACAGTTCTGTGAGATAAAGGGTCAAACTTGCCAGGCATAAAACAATCCAGTCCCAAAACCTGAGCTGAGAGCAACGGAAACAGATTTTTTCACAGCCTTGACTTTTCTTAACCGTGTTGGGGGGAAAAAAAAAGGACCCCAAAAATATGTATTTTAAGTGGAACTTACAAAATATACTCTTCAGAAAAGACCTGGTCCAGCAGGTGAAGAACCAGCTGTTTGACCAGATGAACTGGAATAATCCTTGCACATTTTAATACCAAAAAAAACCCCCTAAGAACCCAATGGGCAAGAGTAGCTTGAAACACAGTCTGGATTGAAGGGGAACAACTCTGTGAACCAAACACTTGCAAGAGTGTTTGCTACCCCCCAAAATGGTATTTAAAATATGGCCATTTCTTTTCCCATATTCCCCCAGAAGCACAGGACTAGGAGCAGAGGGAATGCAAGAGACTCTGCTCTCCCAGAAATCAGGGAAGAGGTGCGGGAGAGGAGATTTTACATTCACTTCTTTTTTTTTTTCAAGATTGGTACTTCACTCCAGCCTTAAGCTGCTCTGGAAATTTGAACCACTTCGAAAATGAAAGATTTACAATCGAAACAACGATCATCTTTATTGGAACGGCAACAGTAGTTTCATGAGAGTAAAGAACGTTAAGAGAACTTGAAATTTTTATAAGCCAAGGTAAAGTAATTTACCAGCCTCAATAAAAACCAGGGCTATGAACCACACAAGACAAATCACTCGGCTGCTGCATTAATATTCCATTCCCCATCTGAGGCTCCACACTGTGCTCAGCATCCTCAGGCTCCCTATGGATTCAGCCAAGTGTCCTTCCTGATCATATTAGTGTATCACATCTAAGAGCTCTCTAGAATCCAAACAGGATTACGAATCTGGTAGCATGTGCTACCAGAAATCCAACTAATTAGCTGCCTTATGTTACCTTCAAGAGGCTGGTTACAAAATGTGTAGTTCTGTGACCAAAAAAAAAAACAAAACAAAAAAAAAACAACAAACAAACAAAAAAATAGGATGCAAAAGCTTGTCAGCTGGAAGATAACTGTGAGCAACCAACAGAAGCACAAAGGGTTTAAAGGAAACAAAAAAAATAGAGAGAAAAATGGCAGGTCCAGTTTTCAGTATTTCCACCAACAAACATGGCAGCAACCTCTGCTATCAGGGTTTGAAAACCCAGGCTTGGGTAGTTTAATGGAGGTTTAAAAACGAACATAAAGCGACGACAAAAAAAGGACGTGGCTGCTTTGATAAAAGCACGTTAAAATGCCACCACACACATCTCGAGGGTCTCGCTTCGAGGGACATCCTGCTTGCCACCTAAAACAGTCCTGCTTCCAACACTCCACTTCCAACACTCCCTCCCAGCTCCATCCTTGGCCACTGTTCCCTACCCAGCGCTTCCCAGGCTCAGGGAGCTGGACAGCAGACGTGTGGCCGTGGGAGCAAAGGATGAAGGGATGGGAGGATGAGGACATGGAGGTGGGATGGGGGGGGGTGTTCACTGCCTGCTGTCCCACCCTGAGGGATGGAAGGATGAAGGATGTGGAGGTGGGATGGGGGGCATGGTCACTGCCTGCTGTCCCACACTGAGGGATGGAAGGATGAGGGTGTGGAGTTGGGATGAGGGGATGCTTCCTGCCTGTGTCCCATGCTGGGGGATGGAAGGACAGGGGGATGCTCCCTGCCTGCTGTCCCATGCTGAAGGATGGAAGGATGAAGGACATGGAGGTGGGATGGATGGGGAGGGGATGGTCACTGCCTGCTGTCCCACGGTGAGGGATGGAAGGAAGAGGGTGTGGAGTTGGGATGAGGGGGATGCTCCCTGCCTGCTGTCCCACACTGAGGGATGGAAGGATGAAGGACATGGAGGTGGGATGAGGGGATGCTCCCTGCCTGCTGTCCCACTCTGGGGGATGGAAGGATGAAGGACATGGAGGTGGGATGAGGGGATGCTCCCTGCCTGCTGTCCCACGCTGCGGCTGGAGAGGGCTGAGGGATCACTGGAGCTTTTCTGAGGACAGATGGAGGGAGAGAAGAGAAACACTAAAGCCTGACTCATGGGATCCGAGACTGACCAGAGCACTGCAGAATCCTTTGCTTCACATTTACACACAGACATCCCTCGCCCCAAAACCTAAAGAATTTTAAGTTTTTTACACTATCCGTTAATTTATTTCTTTTTTTTTTCTCCTTGGAAAAGAACTCTAAAGACGTATTTTCCACAGTAACCAAATGGAAACCGGTTTTAAAAGTTGTTTGCAATTTCTCTTCCTTGTTCTGCCCATCTACAGCCAACCCTGAAGAAATCAAGTGGAGTTAATGGATGTGGGAAGCTTGTAAGTTGTAAATCTGGGTTTGCAGAGAATGGGCTGCAATTTGCCTACAGCAGAAGAGTTTTTTTTATCCAGCAAAGACAAAAAAAAAAAAAATCTCCCATCCTAATTGGAGGGTCTTTTCTAAATCAAAGACACTGGACCATCTCTGGGTCTCTTGATTGCTTTCCATGAAAAACGTGCCTGAATCCAAGAAACACAGGTTTCCTCCCTGTGTCTCCTTTTCCTCCACTGGAATTATATCAACTACATTTTTTCTGAGAGTGAACTTGTCTCAACAAAAGTCTGTTAAAGCATAGGTTCTTTTTTTTTTTTTTTTCTCTCCATATATTCAAATACAGAATAATAGTTTTAAACAACTCTTACCAGCACTGGGAAAAAAATCTATTCTACTTAAGGATTTTTTTCAGTATGGTTTCCACATATCAGTCCTCAAACCTTATTGCTTCACAACTGCAATATCCCTTGGAAAAAAAAAATATATTTAATGGTCTGTTAATTTGTCTCAAATGGCTTTCAGATTTGGTGGGGGAGGGAGAACGGAATGGCCAACAGAGAACATTGACTTCAAAATATTACTGTATAAGGGTTTCCTCTTATTAAAAAAGGATACACTGTATTAAACAGCTGAAAGTAAAGACAGCATTCAAAGCCCATGAGTCAAGCCACAGCCAAAACCGTGTTCTACCCCTAAGTATGTTTTTCTTTTCCTTTTTCTTTTTTTTTTCTCTTTTTTTTTTTAACCAAAGGTTTCCTCAACTGCCATTTTTTAATCTTCACCAGAGGGTGCTTCGTCTTCAGATCCCTCATCCCCTGACTTCTCTGGTGGAGGGCTGGCTGATTTTTTCTTTTCTGGGGGGCTTTCAGGCTCTTCATCCTCTTCTTTGGGGGATGGGGTCTTTTCTTTCGTTGCCTTGGAGGCTGTGGGACGACCTCCCTTCCCTTTGCCTTTCACTGGACTGGGGGTCACTGAAACAAGAGAAAGCTTGTAAAACTTATCAGCAGCAAAGGCAAAAAAAAACCCCAAAAAAGTCACATGGTGTTACACAAACAGGATTTACAAGTCCCTTCAGCAGCAGCTTTTGTTTTGCTTTGACCCCACAGATTGCTTTTTGCACCCCCTGTTAGCAAAGCTGAACTGCAAATTAGCTAACGAGGTTTTAAAGCTATTTCATTGCAGGTCCTGACTAATTACTGGATGTGACATCATGAATGAACACAGCCCTTTGTCAAACCAGAACATACATCACTATTAAACTTCAAACTTCCTGCAGAAATGCAGCCACTTCTCCTTTGGTTCAGATTTCCCCACCTTCCTCCAGCCTGAAAACACCACAGAGTCCCAAACAAAGCCACAAACTGTATTATTTGGCTACGAGACAGAAAAAGTCAGAATGCAGCACCTCAACAGGGAAGGGTTTGAATACTGTGTAGTTTTTACCAACAAGATAAATTCAATCCCTAAAGTAAGAATTAAAGCCACCTTATTATTTCATATTTATGCTTTAAATCATGGCATTTTAGCCCTTCAACATTTAGGTGGATATCTACTGACTCACCTGTAGCCTTTAGCCTGGGCTTGGGCATTTTCTTTTCTTTCCTCTCTGGCTTGGATTTCTTGGAGACCTTCTTATTCTTCTTTTTTGAACTGCCATAATCACTGTCATCATCATCTTCCATGAGGAAGTCTTCATCACTTCCTGAATCTGCTGGAAGCATAAAGAAATTTAAGTTTTTTGGGGGCAAAGAGGAAAGGGAGCAGAAGGTGAGAGATCTGCCAGCGAGACAGGACACAGACTGAGACCCTCTGAGCTTCCACTGTCTACTGGGGTAAAACATTTGTCTTGGTTTTTACATCATCTGAGAGGAGCATCAACGCCTTAAAACCAGAGGGACAGCAAGAAGCAGCGAAAGCTTTACAATAACCCTTTAGGGTTGCTTACAGAAACAGGCATCTGCAAACTTTGAGCACAAATTCTAGGTGTGAAAACCCAAAAGCTTGGTCTTTTGGACAGTAAAAAGTAAAATACTAAGAGGGACAATTGATGCCTTCAGTGTCACGGTGAAAAAGCAAATTGTTCCTTTTGCTGTGTGGCCAGACCCATAAACTCCCATCTGCTACTGAACCCAGTTCAATCCCATTTACTCACTCTCCTGGAACTGGGCCTCATCATCCTCTTGCTCTTCCTCCTCACTGCCCACGTCATCCATGAGCATCTCCCGCTGTTTAGAAGCTGCTTTGGACGCCGCCTGTCGCTGCTGACGGACGTTTTTGTGATCCTCCTTCTCGTCCTCGCTGTCCTCTGCAGCAAAAGCCACCAGGTTATGAGGGATACACAACACAGACCCCCTGTCCTGAGGCAGCAAGTCATTCATAAGAGAGGAAATCAAGACATTCACTGATAACTGGTAACATTTGACATATTAAACACCTTCCTGCAGTCACCCAACTACCAGGAACCTCTTTTTTTTTTGATTTTTCTTTTTTTTTTTACCTGCAGGCCTTTTCCTGGATTTGGAGGCTGCTCTCTTGTTCTTGTCTGGTTTAGCCTTTTTTCCTTTTTTGCTTTTTTGAGAGCTCTCATAGTCACTGTCAGCTTTGCCATCGTCTGCTCCTATATCATCATCTTCACTGCCAAAATCCTCATCTGGAAGGAAAAGGGACCAAGATGAAGTTTCTTGAATCATTCTGAAATAGGGATGAAAACTACAGGGAAGAGATTAACAAGTCCATCCACCTGTGAAGACAAACTTTATAGAACCACCACATTACACCAAAAAAAATCCAACCACATTATCCCAAATCAGGGTGGGAAGTAACAGCAGGAGAGGTAGAATCCAACTTAAGGTGAGTGGATTGGAGAAGTGCTGCTCCTCTAATCAGAACTATGTCAAATCCTACTCCTGCAACTCTCACAAACTGCTTTTGAAGAGACACTGCTTGTTTTGAAGATGTATCAGTAAAATGTAGTTACCTGCTGAGTGTGAATCATCTTTCTTAGTCTTCACATCTTTGTCTTCTGAATCCTCACTGAAAATGAGAGAAATACAAAGTTTGCCTGCTGTTCTAACTTTGATTTCAGTCACTGTTGTGCGGAAAATAACGATTTTTGAAGAGCAAACTGATGTCTAGGCTGGGAACATGCACTTTTCCTGGACATTACCACCTTATACTTCAGGATTCCTCTGGTGTATGTGCAGTTATCACAGCTAGAAAGGTAATGTTCAAACCCAATCACATAATAAACTTATATGGTGCCAAGTGAACCAAGGCAATAATCAGGGTGAGGTGAAAAAGCTTCACTCTGAAAGCTACCAATGGCTTCCATTTTATCTAGAATTTTGATTTGGCTTATATGCTGAGTCTATAAAGGGAATAAAGGTTGATTCTGAATAGATTTATAGTCACTGTTTAGATCCCACTCTGTGCACGTTGCTGTACAGCTCTGAACTGGCACAGGTTTGGTCCAAATGATCTGATCTCTGATGGAGAGTAAGAGACACCTTGGGGTTACAGGACAAGAAGCAGCTGGCAGAACCTCCACCCCTGAAGCTGATGTCTGCCATGAAAACAGAGAAATGATTTAATAGGTGGCAATTATGGCAATTATTTGGGGGCCACAGTTGGTGTGAAATGGAAGATACCCTGCTGAGGGAAGGTTTGCTGCAGAGTCAAGGTATCTCTGAGCACTGAGTCCTTCCACACTGCTGGAGCAACTTGGTTATCAGGACAGGTTTATGAATGAAACAAAACGAGGAAAAAAAGAACCACAAAACTAACAAATGGCCCCTGCACCATCCCACTTCACCTGTAAGGCCAGGAGTGCCCTGAGCACTCTGCAAACGTGGAAAATGAACTGCATCTCCCCACCAACTTACCTGGAGAATCGTCCCAGCTGCCAACCTTTGTAACTCGGATCATATTCCTCCCCATTCCAACTGTCTGGCTCTGGAAAGCTATTTCAGTGATGAAGCACCAGTGACAAGTGCTTCACACATGATTTCTCTGTCTACTCAGATAAGGAAGAACCAGCTCACTGTCTAAGCTGGTTATGCAAGTTCTGAGCCTGAGAGCTCCCAGTCTCACCCTGTGCACTCGAATTCCACCTTCCGTCACTCCTCGTGCAGGATCCCGCTCCCCACAGGCAGGACAAGGTTTGGAGACACGTTCCCAAGACATGAAGTGGTTCTTTTTTACCTGTCCTCCTGAGAATTCTTCCCAGATCGCCTCTTATTTTTGGCCTCTCGGGGAGACGAGCGGATTTTCTTGGAGGGGGGACCTGAATCTCTTCCATAATCTTCATCTGGACGGGACAGTACAAAATGGGTTTGAATCAAACTCCTACTTGCCAGCAAACTGCCTTCCTCAGCTCTAACTTAAACTGATCATTTCATGCACAACAAAAAGAAGGCCCTTCGGAAAAAAAAAAAAAAACAAACAAAAAAATAAAAACAAACAAACAAAACAAGATCACAAAGCTTCAAAGGAGATTTTTATAGAAGCAAAGTCCCGTCTTAAACTTGTGATTTTACCTTTTGTGGGGCCAACAAGCACAATAAAAATGCTGTGTTAAGAAACATAAAAACCTCACAAGAGGAAACATTATCTCGTTTTACACCTAGTCAGTTATTATATAATCCTATTAAAAATTAACTTCCATACATATTTCACCTTGCTTTTAACAGCAAACACTATTTACTGTCCTATGGTGGGGGAAAGTATGGCATTATATAGGAGTTTACAGCACAACTTTTTACAACTCTTACACAATACCTTATTAACAGAGCTGCAATTAAGAACCAGGCATATTTGTTTCATATTAATTATCAGTGTAATCTGATAAACAAACAGCAGCACTGTGTCTGTCTTCTAAGAACTCAAAACATTTTCCATATGGCTCCCAGAAAATTTCCTTCAATTCACACAGAATGTAAAGGTTATATTTTTTTTAAGATGCTATTCCTCAAAGTGCCTGATATTATGGGCTCAACTAGAGTCCACTAAAATAAATGGAAAACATATTTTCCTGCAGGAAAAAAAGTGGCATTAGGGAGATTCAGGACATAACATAGACCAAGGAAGGAAGTTATGCCAAGAGCCTCAAGGCACTACAACAATACAAGCATTAAATAATAAGATTTCTATCACCATTGTTTGTTTAATACAGAACATGTGAAAATCATTACATTTTCAAAAACTTATTAACAGTTTGGGCTGTGAAGAGCAGGATCTCCTCAGAATTTGAGTTTAAGACAAACAATTAATACACAAGGCAGTAATGAACTGCTCTACCCCAGAATATGATACTGTTAAGAAAAAAAAAAAAGTCATTTACCAGCATCATCTGATTCCTGAAACTGGGAGTAATCGACCACCTTCCTGTTCCTGGGAAAAAGCAGGGGGGAAAAAAGAAAAATCAATTAGGAATTTGTAATTACAGAGATACAAAAGCTTTCTCTAAGAAACAAGGAAGTGCCATATCCTCGCTTCCAGTGCTGGATTTGTAGCCCAAAAATATCCCATGGAAACTCTCATCATCAGCCTCTGAAGTCAGAAGTGAACACACAGTATATCCCAGCATTTTCCTGAAGTGATATTATAATAGTCTGGATTATAATCTCAGAGTCTGGAAAAAGCTTTTTGGTAAGTACACAAATATCACCATTAACAAACATTTCTCAGCTGCTCTGTTTTGTACTTCTGCTTCTCACAGCTCAATACACCCCACCGAAATTCTCCTGGAATGTTTGTTTTCCTGTGTGATCCCCGTTTCTAAAGCATTTTAAAGGTTTCCCTGGGAGTTTTTTCCAGGAGTTCCACGAGGAAGATGCCAGAGCTGTGCCACTGCTCAGCTCTATCACTGGGCACAACAAAAAAACCCAGACACACATTTCACCCAATTTGGGTTTTTTTCAGTGAATCAACCTGTATTTCTTTACTTTATCAGCACCTCCTCTGCTCTTTGGCCAAAGTGAGAGAGGCACTGAGGGGTCAGGAACAGTGCAAATGCAATGGCCAGTTCCACACAAAATTAGTTATTTACACAAGCAGCTGTTACTGACACTGAAGCCTCACTGGTCAAGAAAATTAGATCTGCTTCTCTAACTTACTGAAAGCTCAAAAATTAAATGAGATGTGAGGAATTGGTGGATATTTTATCAGCACCTTGTCAATGGAGGTCCAAGTGCTTTATTGACGAGACATAACTGCCCTGTTATGCAGCTACTAGAGGGAACCAAGACAGACACATAAACGAATTATATTTGAGATAACTGATAATGTCTCAGCCAAACTCAGGCTCCAAACCCTTCCTGTAAGCACTCACATGGAATGGGAGGAGGAGGCACAGCTGGAAAAGGCCCCAGAGGTTTCAACACCCCTCCCTTCACAGTCACTTTTTACAATCCTTTTGGCCCGAAGCCAAGGAGAAATTTGATTTTCCAGGAATCATCCCGTGAGCTCACTTGTACAGCTCAAAAAGCCAGGAAAGCACTGCTGAAGTGCCCTACCCAGCACCTCAGGCCTGAGGACTGCAAAGGGAAGGCAAGACCAGCTCCATCCACACATGGATCCATCCACACATGGATCCAGCCTTCCCCTCTCCTGCTCTGCAGGGCACGACTGGGCAACTTCACATCCAGCTCCCACGGCTGAGCTGCACCTTGGCATTAACATCAGGCACTGCTGATAAAACTGTTTCGCTGAAAGACACCCAAAATCATCACTGCTCTGGCTGCTGATCCCTTTCCAATCAATCTGAAGTTGCCCTCCTGTACAGGTACCTCGAACTCATGGCTTAGAGCACCAGCCTTCCAAAGGGGAAAGAGCAAAATTCCATCTCAGCCCCACACCAGGACTCTTAAAACAATTATGCGGCAAAAAATGAAACCAATCTCTCAAAAGAAAAAAAACCAAAACAAATCAAAAAAAAAAAAATCAAATAGGCAAATAAAAGGAAGGCAGGAGCAGTGGTTGGATTTCTCCAGGCTGAATCCCATCCAAGCCTCAGAGCACGTGTGAGTGGGACAAAGTACAAGAGCACCGTGGGGCAGAGCACTGCTCACTCACTCCCAGCCTGAGCACGGTAAAATACCAATTTAGGAACACAATGATTGGCAAGGCTTGTTATGGCTCATCATCCAGGGGTTTACATTCCTATTCCAACAGGTATAGTGCCTCCTGACCCACCTCACGTGGGAAAACACTGATTTTTATCCTGGTGAGCAGTTATGCCAAACCAAACATCTTATTTAGTAAGTACCAAATATTACAGGGTTTTTTTTTCCCCTCCAAAGGTATAAATGGAAAAAAAAAAAAAAGGCAAAATTTCCACATATTCTGTTCCAGCAGCTTTGTAAAACAACAGTTTTGGACACCTCTAATCTAACAAACAAGATGGAAATTGCAATCCTGCCACCTTGGAAGTTGGTCATGCTCAGTTCCATCTTGGTTCCTTCAGTCAGACACACATTAAATCAGGCAGTGAAAATGCAACAGTGCCAGCTAAAACATTAACAAAAACACTGTCCCCATGGAAAACATCCTTTCTCCAAGCACTGCCCCTTGTGTTTGCAGCTGGGAAGTAAATCCTGCTTTCCCTACCTGGTGACCAGCTGTGGTATTTGTATTAAAAAAACCATAAATCACTATTTCAGAAGCCAACAGAAGAGAAGGCTCTTTCCTTGTGCCATCTTATTTTGCAGGGCAAGGAGAGGGGGGATAAAGAAGGAATAAAAATCTGCTGGGTCCCAACAGAACCAGAGAAGCTCAGAGGCACAGAGACACCAACCAACCTGCTCCTGCCCTTCTCCTCCCTTTATCCTCATCATTCAGCTCATTTGGATCAACTGATGGTTTTATTTAGAACTGTCAACAGCACTGATAATTAATTATGAGTTTGCAACGTTTCTTACACCGAGGAGATAAAAACACACTGTGTAAGTTCACTGCAAGAGCCAGAAAAAGGGATTGCTGGTGCTGTCAGTGAAGAGGCTCTTTGCCACGAGCAAAATCTAGAAGATGGGAAGGCAAGCAACCAGACATAAAAATAAACTCTTTGTTAAATTCAGTTAGACTGAGCATAAAAAGACAGGCTAGTGGACAGCTGGGATGGGTATTGTTCAATCTGGCTTCAAATATGCACTGAAATTTAAAGATAACTTCCCTGCTAATTCAGCTTAACATTTAAAGTGTGTGTGTGAAGGAACTGGGGGACAAAAGGTACAGAGAGAGGTCTAAGAGCATAAGTTTTAATAACACTCAGTCCAGTATTTTTGGAATAAACAGCAACTCATCTAGCAAGTCATCAACATGTTGGGATGGAAGCACTTGGCAAAGTAATAAGTAATTTAAATACAACTCAGAAATGCAGAGTAATTCTTGCAACCTCTACTCGATGGTGACCAAACAGCTATTTTGAAATTATGAGAAGTAATGTCAACGTGTAAAAGGATCACTAAATGCCTCTAAAACTGAGCAGGGATTGTGTAGTAGTATTTTATCTTCAGCTAGTGAGGTCCCTAAAGCCTCAGTCTTTGGAAGTCAACACATCAGAACAGACACTATAATCAGGGAGAAATATTTGGGTTTTTTTAAAGGGAATGCTTAGATCCCCAGGTATTTCTGCAGGCATTAAAATCCACAGATGAAGCCCAAGTTTTTTAAAAAAACCCCCCAACACATACTCCTGAAAAGCAGTGCTAAAAGGAGCCTTCAAAAATCGAGTCACTGCTTTGAGTCTCATCCTGCACTGAAGAGGAATGTTCAGGTCAAATGACAACCAGCAGAAGCAACAACCTCTAATACAACACAGCAAGGGAAGTGAATGGGATTAAATGGTTGCTGTACATCATTTATCCACAGCATTTAACCAATATAACCATCAAACCAAGCATTTGTGAACAAAGCTACAGCCCCTCCCTCACCTCAGGGCTGGGGCAGTTCTGGTCAGTGGGGCTTCACCTTCTGGTTCTCATTCTCAAAGGTGTCTGTCCCCTTTTAGGCCAACATTGTTAATAAATACTGCCATGAAAAGCACCTTTTTTCTGCACAGAAAACGAAAATACCTGCAAGAAACACTTCTGGCTGTCATTTTTTAAAGCAGTGCTGGATTTGGGCCTTCCATGACCGTGGACTTACAATCCCCAACAGAAGCTGGCACGTGGTGACAGTGGTGGACCCAAACCGTGCCACTGTGGGGTCAGTCTGTGTAAAAACGGGCACAGCCATGCCCAGACAGGGCTCACCCACGAGAGGTGCCCAATTACAGAGGTCAGTGTTTGGGGCTGGGCCTGGTGTAAGTCCCCATGTCTGTAAGACCAGGCACTGCTCATGGTACCCACAGAATTTTTAGGGATACACACGACTTGGAACTCCATCAAACAGTGACATGATTTATGCAGCAACGGTTCAAGCAGCCTCGTGCCCGTTCTCCAGTGGAATCCAACTGTAATTGAGAAGCTTTTAATACAGAAATGTTCTGGTGCAGAGCAGGGGAGGGGGAACCAAACCCAAACCCCCACCCAAATCACTTCTGCAACCTGTGTTGTCCCTGGGATTTTGATCTTTTTTGTACCTCTACCTTCTCTCTGTTTCTCTTTAGACTGAGAGAGCAAAGATCAGCTTTTCACAGTGCCCACACCTATCTCTGGACCACCACACAGCATCACTCAGGTTTTATTAACTGCCAAGCCCCAAGGAACTGTTGCTTTCCTGCTTCCTGGGGAAGTTTGTCCAGAATCAAAACATTTATGCTCTAAATTGCCCAAGTACAACACTGGCAACAAGTTATATTTAATAGATAAATATATTTCTTCCTGCTGGTAAAATTTTACCCTTCCACTGCAGTGCCAACAGGAGACTGGGATTCGAATCCAGGAAAATTAAGGATGTAAAGCCTTGAAGCACTGAGATCAATTCCTGACTGGCTTTAATCTTAAAATGAATCACCAAAAAAACCCCTGGGATTTCCATACCTGCCCACAGCATCTCAGTTTGCAATGACTCCAGGAAAGGACCAGCAAGTGGCAGTGACCAGTGAGGAAAAGCAGAAGCAAACTCCATTAAAAGTCAAAATTCTGACTTAAAACACGTTAATTGATTGATGATGTATATAAAAAAGTGGTTTGAAGTATTTAATTTAATTTATTATATCCCTCTAATATTTTATATTATGGGATATAATGTCACCACCAGCCCCAGCTGCTCTTTGCAGTTCTCAGGTGAGGTACCCACAAGATGCAGAGGTTCAGTAATTTCATGTTCTTTTACTTTTTACTTCTTGTCTTTTTACAACAATAGTGCAAATACCATCATTATCCATCCAGGTGAAATTTAATTGTGTAGAAAGTACTTGGCACAGGAAGCCTGTAAATACCAGCACTTTATTACTACTCCTTAACAATTTTAAGGAACTGACTTCAACAACCAGACTCAGTTTTAAGGCAGCATTCCATGACAAGTGCAGTAAAAACTGGGGATATACGGTGGATTTTATTAACTTCACTGTTTTAGGTGCATATATTCACCAGAAACCAGCAGACATCATAAATTAGTTCAAAGAACACTGACCAGAGGAAAACTTTTCCAACACTAAATCTCACTCTGATGAAGAGCCTTTCACCAGGCTGCCACACCATCACCAACCACAAGCTGAGACAGCCAGAAAAAATCCATTTCAGAATTAATTTATTAATGGATTTCAATCTATTAGCAGAGTTCTCCAGTTAATACTGAGTAGAGCAATAAATATAATGTAGCAGCCCCTGTGTATTTACCTTTTTCCCCCCTGGAAGGGCTGTTAAATACAGGTAGACAGAGGACTGTTACATCCCTCCTGACACGTGCCCAACAGGTTTTGTGCTCCCAACAACCTGCTGGACTTTGGTGCTTTATTTCTCTGGAGACCTGGGCCTGTCAGCTGAGGGTGAGACAACTCAAACCTTTCACAACACTGCAGGCCTGGGTGGGGGAGGTTTATTTCAATTATTTTTTAGGAATTGTTGCAAAGTTATTTTCACACCAGCAAGCTCAGAAGCTCTGCTTTTAGAGACACAGCCCTTCCCTGACCTGTTAGCAAGACTCCAGTGCTGGCAAGAGAACCACCAGCATTTCAAGTGTCCCCCTCAAGCAGCAGAGTGACACCACCACTGATCTGGGCACACGGGCACTGCCACTCAGGGGCAGACCACTGGTCCATCCAGCACAACATCCTGCCCTGCAAAAGGCCAAAACCTGATGTTTCAGAGCAGGGTACACACAGTGCCATTAATGCACCTTTTGGATCCCAGACAACTCCCCAAGGGAGCTTCATTTGCCCTTCCCTCTCCATGCAGGAAGACACTGTTGGTCAAAAAAAACGAGCTATGAAACAATTGTACCACCAATCACTTCCCTACTTAGCAAAGTACCCCTGGTTTCCATCTACTTTTTAAATTCTCACATTTTAGAGATGTCACTTAAACATCAAGTATATCATCCATAAATATACATATGTATGATAGCCACAATTAATTATTATTTAGAATATCCAAAATATCCACACATCCACACTCCAGACCAGGCTTACTGGGAATGAAAACACAACCAGTGACCGAAGTACCCTGAGAATGAAAAAATTTCAGAGCATCAAGAGAGCACCTTGAGAAACCTCTTTCCTTTTCTATAAAAACAACTTAAATCGCAAATTCACTCTCTAAAATCACAAGTTCGCTCTCTTTGCAGAGAAGAGTAAAAAGGAAGACACTCCCCCCCCCCCCCCTAAAACTTTCAGCGACAAGGCAAGTTCACAGAATCACAGAATTCATACAGAATGTCCCAAGCTGGAAGGGACCCACAGGGATCATCCAGTCCAACCCCTGACCCTGCACAGACACCCCAAAATCCCCCCTGTCCCTGAGAGCGTTGTCCAAACCCTCCTGGAGCTCTGGCAGCCTTGGGGCCGTGCCCACTGCCCTGGGGAGCCTGGTCAGTGCCAACCACCCTCTGGGGGAAGAACCTTTTGCTGAGATCCGCTTAAACCCTCCTGGCCACAGCTCCAGCCGTTCCAGGGGCACCAATTCCCCCGAGCTGCAGATCCTCAAACCCACCACGACGCACCACCAGCTCAGCCCACCCCCGGCAGCTCCTCGAGGCCCAGCAGCGCTCAACTACAGACACAAACACCACACCTACCTCTGCGAGCACACAGCTCGCCAACAGCACCGCCAAAAAAGCTTTTTCTCTCCTCCACGACCCAACCCCTCTCTGGGATAGGTGCTGGGAGGGGGGGACACACACACACCAGCAGGAAAACGACCCTGGAGCGCTGCTGGCGGGCGGGCGGGAGGAGCAGGGCGTGTGTCCTCCTCCTCCTCCTCTTCCTCCTCCTCCCGGCGGCTCCTCCCCTCAGCGTGGTTCCCCAGCACAGCCCCCGTGGCCCGGACCCCCCTCGGGGCGGCCCCGCGCCCCCTCCCCGGGCGGCGGGGCAGGGGCAGCGGCCGCGGATGGCGAGCGAGCGCCGCCGGGCCCGCGCCAAGTGGGTCACGGCGAGAATTCCCTCTTCCCCCCCCCCCGGTACAAAATGTGGGACAAGCGCACGCAGGGGCCGAACACCCCCCACACGCCCACCCGCCCCCGGCCCCGCGCGAGGCGCGCGGTGCGGAACGCCGTGTTTACTGCGGTAAATACGCGCGGCTACCGGGGGGGAAACAAGGGGAAATAGAGGAGAAAATGGGCACGGCCCTCCCCGAAGCGCGGCCTGCGCGGGGCCGCGGCCGGGGCGAGCGGCGCGGGAGCGGCGGCTCCGCGACTCACCTGACGGGCCGGGACATCTTCCCGGCGGGTTCGTGCCGCCCCCGGGGGTGGGCGCGGAGGGAACGGGGGACGCTGAGGCCGCCGAGGCCGCCGGGGCCGCCCGGAGCGAGCGGGAGCGCTGGGCCCAGCGCCTCAGGCCGCGCTGCCGGAGCCGCCGCTGCTGCCGCCGCCGCTGCTCCCCCCTCCAGGCGCCGCCGCCGCCCCCGCTGCCGCTTCCCGCTGCCGCTCCCTGCCGGCGCTCCCGGGTGCCGGTGTCGCTGCCCCGCTCCCGGCCCGCGGTCCCGGTGTCCGCCCCGGTCCCGCTCCCGCCGATCCCCCCCGCAAAATGGTCGCGCTCGCCCCGCCGAGAGGATGCGAGCGAGGGGAGGGCGGCCCCGCCCCCCGCGCCGGGCCCCGCCCCCGCCGCGCGCCGATTGGCCGCGCCGGCCGCCGGCCCTGCCGCCATTGGCCCGTTCGAACCATCACGGCCGCGCAGGGCCCCGCCCACTGCCCCCGCGGGGAGGGCGGCGCGCGCGGCCCCGCACGCGGCGGAGCCGCAGCGGCAGATTCGCCACGGGGCCCCCGCGGCCCCGTCCCGCGCACCCCGCACATCCCGCACGTCCCGCACCGCCCGGCGGGCCCCGACACCGCCCGGGCACCGCTGGGTTTTTTTTCCTTTTCCTCCGGCGATTTTTTCGGGGCGCGGCGGGGGCCTCGGGGCCCGTCCCGCAGATTCGCCGCGCGGGCCCGGCGCGGTTTTGGAGGGAAAAACGCGGCCCCGGGAGCAGGTTCAGTGCCGGTAATTTTTATTAGCAAAAAACGCAGGAAATCGCTCTCAGCCGTCGATTTTGTCGTCGGCACTGATGTCACCACCACCACTTTCCCTGTGCTAGTCAGCAGTTAAGGACATGCACAATTTATGCAAAGTCCACTGAAGATAGTTGGGGGTTTTTTTACGCTTCGAATTCCCTAGAAACGCCAAAATCACTCATTTTGTTTAGAAAAGGAGCTGCTTTAACCATGGAAAAATTACATGTATTCCACAGTCATTAAAATGGCAGCTTCTACAATAACAACTCACTTTTGCTTTGCACTTGGATCTTTAGAGACTCATCCTTCCATTTTATTTAAAAAAACTTTTAAAAACGTATTTTTATATGTTGGGTTCCCTGAAAATACTGTTTTGACAATACAAATATGCTTTACAGCAGTAATTGCAATTAAAGGATAATTTGAGTTCATTTAATGCCCTCCTTGAGCTTCATTTGTCTCCTTTGGAATTATTGCCATTTTTCTGCCCAATCCAGCTGTGCCCTGTCCTTTGTGCCAGTCGATACTCATGAAAATCGAGCTGATCAGGGGAAAAAAAAGAGTCCCTTGGAGCAACTGCCTGCACATCCAGCCCCAAAATACACTGAATTAACAAGCCCCGAGGGGGAAGGTGCAGTAACCACATCAAGGAATTCTTTGCTCTCTGCTCTGAGCTGGATATATTGGATTAAAAGCCACTCTGGCTGACTCGCAGATGCACAAGTTTTGCATGTTTATAGCTCAATAAAACTCCGGTAATTGGGGGGGTTTGGGTGGAAAGGCCCCGGGTTCCTTTGGCTGCGTTTTGTCCATCCCCTGTGGTGCCTATCCCGATTTAGGCAGCCAGGTTAGGGCAGGCTGATCCCAGCCCGGGGGGATTCCAGCCCCGCAGCCCCTTTGTCATGGAATTCTTCCCAGACTTCAGAGGATCCACCCTGGGAACACACAGCAGGCATTATTACCCCGTGAGAGCCCTGCCAGGAACAAACACCCCCCGAGGGGGGACAGTGACAGCCAGCCCTGGCACCACGGAATTCCACTGGAATTCCATTGGATTTACCACATTATTCCCTCTTACTCCTTCACCTTGGGTCAAACAGCACCTCCCGTGCTCCAGGGCGACCCCCAAACCGGGGTAGGTCACGTCACTGGATTAAATTTGTAATAATCTACACACTTTACCAACACTTGGGTTGTTTTATCGCACCGATCAGGGTTCAGTGGGATTCAATTTTACTACGAAAAAACGCAGAAAATTAATTTCAGCAGTAGATTTTATCATCAGCCCCTTGATTTCATCCCCACACTGCTCAGCACACGGGCACGCCAAATTCATGCAAAGCCCGCTGAAGATGTTTGATTTTTAGGCCATGAATTCAGAAACCCCCCCAAAATGACTCATTTTGTTTAGAAAAGGAGCTGCTTTAACCATGGAAAAATTAAATGTCATTAAAATGGCAGCTTCTTCTACAATAACAACTCACTTTCGCTTCGCACTTGGATCTTTAAAAGAGACTCATCCTTCCATTTTGTTAAAAAGAGCACTTAAAAAGGTATTTTTATATGTTGGGTTCTCTGAAAATACTGGTTTGGCAATACAAACATGGTCAGCTTTACAGCAGTAATTATAATTAAAGGATAATTTGAGTTCATTTAATGCCCTGCTTGAGCTTCATTTGTCTCCTTTGGAATTATTGCC
>NW_016690379.1:471575-476122 GCF_001604755.1 Lepidothrix coronata | reverse complement strand
ACTTCGTTTCAAACGGTTTTCTTGGTTGTTTTTTTTTTTTTTTTCCCTTCCCTTTCAGTTGTTTTAAAAACAAGACTTAATTCCAGCTGGCACAGCCCGTGCCCACGTCCCTTCCACGCTGCCCAGCCCAGAAAGAGCACCTTTGACGGGGCTTTTTGAACCTGTTTTTACCAAACTAAATCCAGGGGGTTGCTGGGTTTGTTTTGCCTGGGTTTTTTTTAAGCCCCCTGTGCCCCAGAGAGATCTCTGCAAACACACACATCTGCACAGGGAAATCGTTTTCCTGTCTGCTTGGGGTTTCACGTGAGCAACGGCTGTTTCTGGTGTGCAGCTTGGGGGGTTTTTTTTTTTTTTAAACATTTGTCTCCCGTGTCAGATGTTAACCAACAGTAAGTGTGCAAAATAAACCCCCCCCCCCAAAGGCTCACACCGGGACTGGAAACCACTGGGCAAACAGAAATGATGCAGAAGAGGAAAAAAAAACCCAACACACCTTCCTTTGGCTTTTTGCTCGAGTCTTAAAGGCACTTCTGAAAGAAAAGGTGCAGGTTAAAGGTTCAGGCACCAAAGAGGCACTGGTGGGTATTAAAGTGAAAGGTGTAGAGAGGTTTTTCTGGCCAGGAATTCCCTGTGAGGGTGGCACAGGTTGCCCAGAGAAGCTGTGGCTGCCCCAGCCCTGGAAGTGTCCAAGGCCACCTTGGATAAACTTGGAGCAACCTGGGCTAGTGGAAGGTGTCCCTGCCCGTGGGAGGAGATGAGCTGAGCTTTAAGGTCCCTTCCAACCCAAACCATCCTGGGATTCTATAACTGGACAGAACAGGAACTGGGAATTTCCAGTGCCAAGCTGGGCTGAGCAGTGGGTGAGTCCTGGGCAGGGGTTTCTCCACCTTTCAGGCTCCAAGACTTGGTCTCTTTGCCAAAACACTTTAAGGTGCACGTACAAAAAAATCAATAAATAACACCTGAATCTTAACAGTTTCGTGACAGACCCTTTAAAAACTCAGGCACGTCTCCTCATGTTCCACAAAGAACTAGAAATATTTATAGGATTAAAACCCATTTTCTTTCCTATTTCTTTTTTTTTTTTTTTAAACACAGCAAAGTAAAATTCAGCAAGGCACTTCAATTTTGTTGCTAGCCAGTTCTCCATGTTTCTACAGTGAAAACAGCAGCACAGAAAAGGGGGTATTTAAGCACCCCTAGCCCCAAATTTGGCAATATTTGCATGACACAATTCTAGCCCAGGTATTTCAGCTTTTAATTAAAACAGCGGAGCACTGGTTTTAAATTTCTTAACCCTCACTGTTCACTCATCAATTATTTTCAGCTTCAGAGAAGGAAAACTCAGATTTTTTTATGCTCAGTGAAGGCAATTGGTTCCTGTTCTACCACCTTCTCCCTCCATAGATTACACAGAGTAAGAAAAGACAGGCAGGAGGAATAATTTGCCAAAGAAAACCAGTCCTAATTCACCAGGAATCAGGACAGAGCAATTTATAGCCCTGTTTTCAAGGGAAAAACGTCACTGAAGGCCATTTGCTGAAATCCAAACCTAAAACATGGGCAGGACAATTCTGTAGCATCCCAGGGTCATGGAATATCAAAACCATCTCAAACCCACGCAGCATTTTAACTCCAGCCCTGCAGGCTGAGTTTCCTCCTCGCTCTCCTGACACCTCTGCTGTGCTTGTACCAATTTTTGGGCACCAGTTTTTTCCCCACAACCAGTACCTGGGGTACGTGGGGGGGGGAAGGAGGCACCAAAGAGAAGTAGGGGAGGGGTTTCTTCATTTCCTTTTTGTCCCACAAAGTCTGCTCCTCCTCTTCTCCCCCACTCTAAAAGCAACGGGGGGGTTTGCAGGGAGCTGTTTCCTACACCAGCCCTGCCACCAAATCCCCCCCTGGCTGCAGGATAATGGTGGGAAGGCAATTCATCAGCAGTTGCAAGGCTGTTTGGGGTGGTGTGGGGATACAGGGAGTGCTAAAAGTGCAAAAAGGACTCTTGTTCTGGCACACAAAGGGGTTTACAGCCCATCCCTCCTCCAGCTCCCCGTGCCCCAATAAAGGGACGGCACAGCAGGATAATGGGATTGTGCCAGAGGGGGAGAGAGGAGGGAGGACAGGAGGCAGCTGGGCAGTTCCTGACTGGAATTTGGGGTCTCTGCTGTTGAACAGCACAGTCAGAAGGCAGGACAGTGAGGGGCTGTGCTGCACCACCTCCCAAATTCCCCCTGGTACCTTCACAGCTCCACGGGCACCACGGTGATCCACATCCCCCTTCACACCTTCAGGATGACGATGGGATGTGTTGGGTCTCTCCAGGGGAGACTCTGTAATTCCAGGGCACGGAGGAAGGAGCTGGAATCCCACGCTGGGAATCCACAGGGAATCCACAGGGAATCCTCCTGGACTCTGTGTGTGGGCCAAGGTCACTGCAGTGCCTTGGGCTGCTGCCTCTGGGTGTGGGGGTGCAGGTGGTGGGGGATAAAGGTGCAACAGTATTAAAAACACACCTTCAGCAGCCCAGGATGGGCCAGCACCTGGCAGAAGGTGAAGTGCTTGAAAATTTAAAAAAAAACAAATGTAATCCAAGCCCTGAGCTTGGACATGGACTGTGCTGCATCAGAGCTCCAGCTACGCTGGGAAAAAAGAGGAATCTTCCCACTCCTTTCCACTCCTCACTCCAGTCACTGTAGCAATGCTCTGCTGAGACAGAATATTCACTATATAGAAACAGCCCATGAGCTTGTAAAAAACCACCCCAAAACCAGCGAGAGCCAGTTCAGGGAGAAATGATGACGATGATGATAAAAGGACCATCACTGCTAGACCCCAGGAGATGGTGTGTCAGGGGCTCTAACAGCACGCCCAGCCTGGTGGGGAGGTCTCTTTTAAGTTAATATAATCCCCACTCCCAGCAGTGGAGGAACTTCCATCACCTGTGGATGAGGACATCATCTTTTCAATCAGCACTCTGCAAGAGAAACATTCTTGTTGAAGAAAAAGAGAAATTTAATCTAATGTCAATATGTAGAAGAGATAGTTGTTACCTATATATATATATGTTACCTATATATATGTATATAAATAAACCTTGCAAGTATTTTCCCCTTCCCCCAATGCTGAGTAACTGTGTTTTGTCTGAAAACCCTCTCACACTAAAGCAAATTGTGGGAGGGGGGCTTGAACCTGGAAATTGGATTTTTGAGGGGTCTCAAACCACCACAGGGAGTTTGGTTTGTGGGTTTGTTTGGGTTTTTTTTAACCAGCAGCATTGGGGGGCACAAAGCTTTTCAGCAGTGCAGAAAAGAAACAGCAGTTCAGGTCAGAAGGACACAAAACTACAGCAAAATGATTTAAAAATCAGGTTAAGGGACTTCATAGCACTGAGAAGAGGATTCCTAAGATTACCTGGCAGCATCAGGAGGCTCTGCAGTGACTGGATAACTCACAACACCTACTGCAACCACCTCAGCTCTGGTCCTGTTAAGGACTGGGACACATCAACAGACCCCCTGGGTACCACCTGCCCAAGCTCAACATGAGCTGTGAACACCCAGACTAGGTTTAGATTAGACACAAGGAAAAAATTCTTCATGGAAAGGGTTGTAAAGCCCTGGAAGGGGCTGCTCAGGGCAGTGGTGGAGTCACCATCCCTGGAAGTGCTCAAAAAATGTGTGGATGTGGCACTTGGGGACATGGTTTAGTGGTGAACATGATGGTGGTGATGTTTTGGATTGGATGATCTTAAAGGTCTTTTCCAACCTTAATGATTCCATGATTCCCATGCCCTTCAGAAAAGGCCAAATTCTGCACTAAAGGATTGGTGCATCACCAGAGAAATTCTGATCTCTTTGCACAAGAACTCCCATCCTCCTGGAAGAGGCCAGCACGTGAAAAAACACCCCTGGTGCTGTTCAAAGGATTTGTCTCCACAACCACGTCAGAGCTGATCCGAGGAGGGATGAACTTGTGACCTCTCAGAATTCAGGTTCCTTTTGGGAGATTTATTGTGTGTTTTTGCTGCTATTTGTTCCTCACTGACAGCACCTCCCTCACTGTGTTGGAAAAGATCACAGGATCAGGGAATCACAGGATGGTTTGAGTTGGAAGAGACATTAAAGCTCATCCAGTTCCACCCTCTGGCCATGGGCAGGGACACCTTAAACTAGCCCAGGTTGCTCCAAGTTTATCCAACCTGGCCTTGGACAATTCCAGGAATGGGGAGACCAAAACCTCTCTGTGCAGGGAATTAACTCTTGGATGCATCACCAGGCACTGTTCCTACCTCATGGACTCATTGATATTCTTGTTTTCCTTGACAGAAGTCTCCACCCATCCCGAAAAGCCATTTTCCTTGCTGAACCGATCCACTTCTTCTCTTGTCACTGCCCAGGGGGAAAGGTCACACTGGAAAACAGGAATCAGGCATTTCAGAATCACAGAATCATTAAATGATTTCAGCTGGAAGGGAACTTAAACATCATGTCATTCCTCCCCCCTGCCCTGGGCCTGGACACCTTCCACCAGCCCAGGTTGCTCCAAGC
>NW_016690379.1:313323-469366 GCF_001604755.1 Lepidothrix coronata | reverse complement strand
CCAAAGACACCCAAAGACAGCCAAAGACACCCAGAGCTCCTCACCTTGTTGGCCAGCAGCAGGCAGGGCACGGGATTCCCATCTGGCAGCAGGAGCTTGCTGTCCAAATCCTGCTTCCACTTCTGGCTGTTGCTGAAGGTGCTGATGTTGGTGACATCAAACATGATGACACAGGCTGAGGCCTCCCTGTAGTACAGGCGGGTCATGGATGTGAAACGTTCCTGTCCTTCGGGATCAAAGGGGAAAAAAATCACCCCCCAGGGTTACTATTTTGGGATTTGTTCGTGCAAATAATGTGTTTATTGAGGTCCATCCTTTTCTCAGCTGACACTGATGGTCCCCACTCAAGTAATGAGGAAATACAGGCACTCCAGTTTGATCCAGTGGTGGGGCTGGAGCAAACTGGGCAGCTCTGAATGCCAGCACTCAGATCATAAAGTTATGGAATCCCAGACTGGTTTGGGTTGGCAGGGAAATTAAAGCTCATCTCATCCCACCCCCTGCCGTGGGCAGGGACACCTCCCACTAGCCCAGGTTGCTCCAAGCCCTGTCCAACCTGGCCTTGGACACTTCCAGGGATGGAGCAACCATAATATTTGCATTATTCCTGGTGTAACTTGGAGTCCCTTCAAGCCACCCCTGTGTCCCCACACACCTCTGAGGTGCTGGGGATGCCCAGGGACCGTCAGCTCGGGCATCTCCTTCTCTTGGGGCACAACAAGGGCACGGTGCCAGCCTGGCCCCCCTGCTTTCCACATCTCAAAAGCCTTTTTTTTTTTTGTGCCAAAACCGAAACCAGTTTCTTGCTGCAATCCTCCTGCTGCCAACTTCTCCTTCCTGTTGCCTTTTTAAGGATTCCAGGCACGGGCGGCCGAGCAGCGAAACGGGAGGAAACCACAGCCCTGTTTTTCTCATCTCTCCGGATCCAGAGGTGCCATTTTAGAGACGCTGCTGCCCTGTCCTGGTGCCAGGGAATTTGGGAGCCACGTTTTCCTGCAGCTCTCCGGGGAGCAGGGGCTCCTCACTCCACCTCAGCACACGGAACACTGTCCCCTGGAGTGTGTCCTCCTCCCATCCTGGTGCCCTCACCTCGGGGGCACCCAACAGTCTCCTCTTGCCATGCCTGCTCCTGAGGGATCCACTGGCCCTGCTCCCACAGCTCATGGAGCAGCCAGATCCCAATCCTGGCAGCCAAAGCAGTCTAAGGTCCATGAGGCTGCTCCATGCAAGGCTCAGGATTCCTGGCTGTCATGCCAGAAATCCAGGTTTTTAACACAAGATCTGGAGCTGAGAAGTCACACATCCAGCTACAGATGAGCCTGTTTCCCATTCCCTCTGCTCTGGCTCTGAAGCCAAAAGGAAATGCTCATCAGGAATTACTGTCTTTGCTGCTGAGCTCCTTGCAAATGGGCTTTTAATTAAATATTTAAATTACTATGGCAGGCTAGAGCCAGCCCTGCAAACCAGAGCAGTCACACCCCTGGAATCCACAGGCTTCTGGGATTTATTTTGGGAGCAGAAGGAAAAGGAAAAAAAAATGAAGAGGAAGAGGAAGGGGGAAAGGAAGAGGAAGGGGAAAAGAAAAAGGAAGGGGGAAAAGGAAGAGGAAAAGGGAAGGGGAAAAGGGCCAAGCCATTGAGAACTTTAAATTCTGCTCCTGTTTCCTGGTCCCTGTGGACTCACCTGCGATGTCCCAGAGCTGCAGCCGCACCGTCTCCGACTCCGACCACTGAACCACCTTCAGGGCAAAATCCACTGGGGAATCCCAAAAAAAAGAAAGGAAACCTCGTCAGGGGTGCTCTGCACCACAGAGCTCATTCCTCCACAGCCTCTCCCCATCTCCCAGCACAGGCCAAATCGTGGGACCTTCCAGAACCCCGAACCAGTGGGTTTGTAACCAGCCCACCCACAACTCCAGGTTGGACGGGGCTTGGAGCAACCTGGGCTAGTGGAAGGTGTCCCTGCCCATGGGCAGGGGGTGGAAGGAGATGAGCTTTAAGGTCCCTTCCATCATTCCATGATTTGATTTAACCAATGCAGTGAGTCAGAAGGGGAAACCCTGTGCCCCTCAGATTCTGATGGGTCAGGGTTTCTCCACAGGGGAAAACCTGTGTGGCGCTGCTGGCAGCCACCCTCAGCAGGGCTGGGACTTACCAAAACCAGGAACTAAGGAAAAAAAAAAAAAAAGAAGAAAAAAGTCTGCAGCTCTTCCTGCTGGGAGTGACCATGGGCACAGCCCGGTGCTCTGCCCACTGGGATGTGGCTCTCCAGTGTTTTCCACTTTTAATCCATCCCCTCCTCTATTTCTGAATAAGAAGACTTAAACAGCTCTGCTTGGCCCCCACTATTTTGGGCCCCTGGGGAGATTTCCTGGGAAAAGCCTTGTCAGCTCCTGCTCCTTCCAGGTTATTCATTTACACTGGTGCAGAACAAAGAACCACAACCCCACTCAGCCCCATTCCCAGACCTGTCGCTGCCCCACCACCTTCCCAAACACCAACACCCCGGTGGTGGTTCCAGGCTGTTAAATTCATGCCAAACCATTAATTAATGCTGCTGGTTTTGCTGGGAAGAGCTGAGCCTGTAACCTCAGACCGTCCAGCTCCTGGGGGTCGTTACTCCCAGGAGGGGGGAGAAGGATGGGGCACCCCGGGGAATGAGCCGGGCGGAGGGACAGGAACCCCCGGGGGGCTCAGGGAAGAGGCTCTGGGAGCTGCTGCGGGAGATGCTCAACAAACCACCGATGGGAGCTTGTTCCTTTCCCAAATTCCCGCTCCCACGGCTGCAGGGGGAGCAGGACGAGCATCCCACGGGCGAGGGGCGGCGGTCCCGGGGGCTCGGCCGAGGGTGGGGGGTCCCGGGGCGCTCCGGGACGGAGCCGAGAGGGCTCGGGATGCGAACCGGGGACAGACCCGGTGGAGAGGTCGGTGCCGGGGGAGGGTACCAGGACCCCGGGGGGGACCCCGGGACCCCGGGGAGAGCACTGGGACCCCGGGAAGAGCACTGGGACCCCGGGGAGAGCACTGGGACCCCAGGGAGAGCCCTGGGACCCCGGGGAGAGCCTCGACACCCCAGGAAGGGCACCGGGACTCCCTGGAGAACATCAGGACCCCGGGGAATCTACAGAAACCCCGGGAAGACCCCTGGAGCCCCCGGGGATGGCACCGGCACCCCCGGGAAGCCCCCGAGTCCCCGGGGAGGAGCCCGGGGATGGCACCAGGATGCCCGGGCAGCCCCCGGGCAGGGCAGGGTGCCCCCGCTCACCTCCCACGGTGGATTTGTAGTGCCGGTTGAAGCTGTCGTTCGCGTAGCGCTGCACCAGCGATGTTTTGCCCACCGTGGCGTCCCCGACCACCAGCACCTTGAACATGCGATCACGCTGCCCCATCCCGGCCCCGGCCCCGGCCCCGCCGGTCATGTGAGAGGGTCAGGTGGGGCAGCGGCGGAACCGCGCCGGGGCTGCCGGGACTTGTAGTTCGCTCGGCCGGGACCGGCCCTGCCTGTCCCGGGCACCTCCGGACCCAGCCCTGTGCATCCCCTGCACCCCCGGATCCAGCCCTCTGCACCCCCAGATCCAGCTCTGTGCTTCCCCTGCATCCCCGGACCCAGCTCTGTGCATCCCCTGCACCCCCAGATCCAGCCCTGTGCATCCCCTGCACCCCCGGATCCAGCCCTCTGCACCCCTAGATCCAGCTCTGTGCATCCCCTGCACCCCCAGATCCAGCTCTGTGCATGCCCTGCACCCCCAGATCCAGCTCTGTGCATCCCCTGTACCCCTGGTCCGAGCTCTGTGCACCCCCAGATCCAGCCCTGTGCATCCCCTGTACCCCTGGTCCGAGCTCTGTGCACCCCTGGACCCAGCCCTGTGCATCCCCTGCACCCCTGGTCCGAGCTCTGTGCACCCCTAGATCCAGCTCTGTGCATCCCCTGCACCCCCGGACTCAGCTCTGTGCATCCCCTGCACGCCTGGACCAAGCTCTGTGTACCCCCAGATCCAGCTCTGTGCATCCCCTTCACCCCCAGATCCAGCTCTGTGCATCCCCTGCACCCCCAGATCCAGCTCTGTGCATCCCCTGCACCCCCGGACCCAGCTCTGTGCACCCCCAGATCCAGCTCTGTGCATCCCCTTCACCCCCAGATCCAGCCCTGTTCATCCCCTTCACCCCCAGATCCAGCTCTGTGCATCCCCTGCACCCCTGGACCGAGCTCTATGCAGCTCCAGATCCAGCTCTGTGCATCCCCTGCACCCCCCGACCCTGCCCTCTGCACCCCCAGCCATGCTCTGGGCATCCCCTGCACCCCCAGATCCAGCCCCATGCACCCCCAGCCCCATGTGCTCCTGTACCCCCAGATCCAGCTCCATGCACCCCCAGATCCCGCCACATGCACCCCAACACCCCCAGCCCCTGCTCTCTGCACCCCCAGCCCCGGGCACCCCTGCACCTCCAGCCCCTTTGCAACCCACAGATCAACAAAAAGACTCCACAACACGCACACACACACATTAATATATTTTATTTCTTCAGAGCCTTCACGCCCCAGTGTTTCTCTCTGCAACTAGAAAAGGCCAACACACCCCTCCCCTCTCCAGGAGACCAGGGTGAGGTCGATATTCAGTGTGTGGGACGTGAGCCAGCAGGGGCTGAGCGGCTGCTCCCCCATCTCTGCCACTGCCAGGGCTTTGTTTTGGGATTCTGCACCAAGATCCTTGTTTGGTTGAGCCTGAGGCACAGCCCTGCAGGGAATCAGCCCCCAGCAGCACATCCCGCAGCTGGGGAGCATGGGGGTCCTTCCACAGCCAGCAATTCCTGCAAATCCAGGGGCTCAGGGTGCCTCAAAAGCTGCAGAACCTTTTTGACCCACAAACCTTCATCAACAGGCACGGGCAGAGGCCACGTGTAGGCAGCACTCAGGGAGCCAGGGCTGGGCTCTGTATCCAGAACAAACACCCAGATTCCTGCTGGGACCCCCCACGAGCTCCTGGGACCTGACCAAGGCCAGGTCCAGGTACCCTGGCACTTACACTAATCCCACTTCGCTTCATGCCGAGCAATTTAATTGCTTTTCATAACTCTCCTGCCACTGTGTGTCAAAGGAGCTTCAGCCTGAACTAAAATAAGCTGCAAAACATGAGAGGGACCTTGAACCAAGCAGAGGCATAAGGAGGAAACGCACTGCAGTCCACATAAATAAATGTAATCTTTATTTAACCAAATATAATTTATCAGTTAAGTTGACATCTGTCAGTTATAGGAACTATAAATAATTAAGACAGTCCTTTTTCCTTTAATAAAAGAATAGACCAGGATTTTCATCTGCAGGCAGCTGTAGAGTAGGCATGCATTTGAGTGCAACCAGTGGGAAGAGGTTTTTCCATCAGTATTCCTCAGTTTTAAGTTAGATTCTTCCTTGCCCTTGCCCCAAACACACCTTTATACCATATATAACACAAGGACCCCTGGCACAGCAGCTCCCACCCCTTGGGTCTCTGCACAGGAGACCACGAGCGGCAGATTGTTCCTCTTTTCTTGGAGAAGTGAAGAGTGATGTGACACCTAAAAGACCAGGAGAGCTTCTCTACATACACATAAAAGCTGAAGTGTTAATGGAAGGGAGCCTCGTATCTATCCCTCAACATCAGGCAGAGAAATCGTGTGGGCAGCAGAGAACGTTCCAGAATTCTCCGGGCCGAGAGTTCAGCACAGCAGCGCAGTTGGGGTTTGGTTTGTGGTTTTTTGGGTTATTTTGGGCACAGCTTTGGCCAGATGAGATATGTGAGAAGTCACCGGGGGGGAAGGGAGAGAGGAGGATCAGAGCTGCTCCCACACGGGACATGGCACAGACTAACTTTGGTCTCGACCTGCCCCCTCAGGTGCATTGGCTCTGGTTTGTGGGAGAGGCAGGAACTGCCCCCCAAGGAATCACTCCCTGCCTAAAAAGCAAAGCTGTCTCCACTTTGGCAGCGCTTTGTAGAGCTCAGGTAGGTCTGGCATTGCCCAGACTAACAAGCAGATGTCCCCACTTGGAGTTATTTTGGGTGAAGATCAGCGCTGCCAGCACCACAACTGGGCTGCCTTCCAGACAGCCAAAGGGAGGAGACGAGCGCTGGTTTGTGTGAGAAATATGGAAGTTAAGCAAAAGGAGGAAGTGGTACCAGTAAAGGACAGTCATGTTGCAGTGGGAGGAACAGGTTTAAAGCAGAAGGCAAAGAAGACAACCTCAAACCCACGCCCAAATTTTGGGTTCTGCTCCGTGCCCAACATGGCGCCCCGAGCCCTCCAGCCAGTGCCATGTGGCCAGGCTGTCAATCAAACCAGGAGCCCGCCCACACCACGCATACCAGACATCTGATTGGCCGCACCATCAGTCACTCCGGCTTAGCGGGGTGCTGAGTGGTCAGTGACCCAGCAGTCCCGCCCAGGGGGCGTGGCCACGGCAGCCAAACCGTATAAAAGAGTGGCAAAGAGACTCCACTTCATTTTGTCTCTGGGCCTGCCATCATGGGTGTTGGTCAGAGCTGCTCACAGGGAACTGCCTCAGCTTCCAGAACTAAATTACATCCAAATGGGAGCACTAAAGAGCCCTGAAGGCTGACAGAGACCAGCCTGCTCATGGCCAGGCTTGGGGGCTTTGCAGTCCTCAATGCCAAGATCACTCACTTCCCTGTGGGCACACAGGACCCTTCCTCACCTTCTTCACTCATCCCTCTCCCAGAGACTCCCTCACCCTTTGGGAGTTGGGCACGGGATGGAGCTTCAGAGAGCCGACACAAGGCAGGAGATGCCCCGTGCCCTCCTCCATGAGGTTGTACTTTGCTAGAAGCTGCCAGTTCAGTAAAATAAACCTGAACTTGAGCTCCAGGATTTAAAACGCTTATGAAGCGAAAAAGCAGCCCTTGACCTCAAGTGAGTGGGGCAGGGTGGGCTCCTTGCACGATCTGACTGACCAGGAACTTCACTGTAACCTTGGTTCAGACACAGCTCCTACGAAATTGCACTTGGTGATTGTCTCGTTACACTTATTTTTTTTTTTTGTCCTTCCTAAAACTAGAGAGATTTTTCTGTACAAACCGGGCTTGGAATATAAACCCCATAAAATTCCCATTGAAAATAATGAGAATTCCAGTACTAAAGATGAAGTCTCGACAGAGACAGGGTGTGGGGAGGAAGCAAAGAAGAGTAAAGGTGGAGGAAAAGAAGCAACAAGAAATGAAAGGAGGAGGAGGAGAAGAAGTGTGGGAAGGGGGGAGCAGGGAGAGCTAATCCCCCACATCGGAGTCCCGGTCCCCAATAAGCCAGAGGATGTGAAAGCTGACAGCGAGGAGCCCTGTTCCAATGAGGTCCCCCAGTGCTGTCAGGTATGGGATGGAGAAGTTGTCTGGGTCGAGGTCCCTGTTCCACATCCAGTGCACCATCCAGTCAGCGATGTAGAGCAGAATAAGAACCTGGCAGGCAGGAAGGCAAGAGCCACGTCAGCCACAGATCCCGAGCTCTGCAATCCCAGAGGTCAGTTCTGCAAGTCTGGCTCACAGAAGCACAGCCACATCCCAAAGAATGGTGCTGGTGAGGGGTCAGAACCCCCTTCCCGAGTGCTCTGGACCTACAGCTCAACTGACTGAGCAGTTCCCAGTGCAGGTGACATGGCAGTGTCCCCTGGCCCAGCCTGGGGGCTCAGCCCCCCGAGGGGCTGCACTCACCTGGAGCAGTGCAGCTGTCATGTAGAACACCACGAAGATCAGGGTGAGCGTGGTGTGGCCACCCTGCATGGAGCTGATGGTGTAGAGGAAAACCAGGTGTCCAGGCACCACCAGGAGAAAGAGCACCCGGGCAGAGCGGGAGTTCACGTCTGCAGGGGGACAGAGATGGGCACCAGGCTTGAGACAGGCCTGCACACACAGCTCTGCAGCTTAGCTGGGCTCTGGGGGACAAGGCAGCACAACTGTGGCCAAATCAGAAGCAGAGGCCACCACCCTGGATGCTCCCACACTGCAGATTTGGGTTGGAAGGCAGCACTCTGAGCATTGAGCCAACCATCAGGATACACAAGGACTCTGCACCAAGGAGAGTTTCATTCTGTCCCCAGAGTAAAAGCTGTCTCAGAGCTCAGCTGCCACGTCCCACCTCTGACAGTGCTCAGCACAGAGCTCTCAAGAATTTACTGTGAACACTGAATTTCCTTGGATTTCTGCCTGTACCTTGTCTAGTGATCAGTTTTCTGACAGATCATCCCCACACTGGAGATCTGTTCCCTCTCCTTGCTCTTCAGGGCCAGCCTTGGCCCAGAAGGCCAGGACCCTGGAAGTGTCCCTCCCTGGCAGTGTCCAAGGCCAGGCTGGATGGGGCTTGGAGCAACCTGGGATAGTGGAAGGTGTCCCTGCCCATGGCAGGGGGTGGGACTGGATGGGTTTTAAGGTCCCTTCCAGCCTAAACCATTCTGGGATTCTGTGCCCCAGAGTGCAGGCTATCAAGCTTGTCTAGGAGTAACAACCTCTGCCCACCTTCTGTGCTGGAATTTGAGCTGTGCTCTGCCCCACACCTGCCTCCCAACAGGCTTGGGCCACCCTTTCCTGTGCAACGTTATTTCAAGGGCTGACACAGATACCTGAGCTGCAGAAAGTGCTGCAAGGGCTGGGGCACTTCCAAGGGACTGTTTTGGAGCTCTCCCCAGGCATCCCACTCATGTGCAGGTAGGTGGAGATGCGACTGGCCTGCACTGCCACCAGGTTGCCACCCACACCTGCAGGTCAGGAGAGAGAGGAAGGTGATGTGTCAAACACTTTGAAGAGCTGTTTTCAACAACCAGCAGATCTGGAACTGCCAGGTGCTGGGATAATGTAGGGCAGTCTATTTTTGACCCGAATTCCACTTTTGCAGGATGTAAGGAGCTCAGACAAAGCACACTGTTCTGTGGCTTCCCTTCAGACCCCTCAGTAAAATAGGTGCCATTCTATTACTGCAGCTTGGGTTAGAAGAAATATGTGAAACAAAAATGATGAGTCAGACAAGCAAAACACACACAGGAAGTTTAAAACTATTATTTTTCACATGAGGCGTAATGAAACTGTGAAACCCACTGGCACAAGAGGCACTGGCTCAGAATTAACTGCATTTCTTGGAAAAAGTAATTAAAAAAAGGAGTTTCTCTGGTTCATTAGGCAGAAAAGAGGTCAAAGCTTTACACCAGAAGCAATTGGATTTCCTGACTCCCAGGTGCAAATACAAATCTCTTATGTTGCCAGGTGCCACAAGGTAAATATTTTGGAAGATGGGGGTGTCCCACCAGACAGGAGGAATGAGGAAGTGAAGAGGTCCCTGGAAAGGTGTCTGTTAGGGAATAGCCTCCCAGGGCAGGCACCTTTCAGTGATAGGCTGGCACTGGGGGGAGCCACGGTGCTGTAAAGCTTGAGTCAAAGCTCAGTGCCTCACTGGCATCCAAAAGGGATTCACTGTCCTTAACCTGCCTGAAATAAGGCACAGGGGACAACTCCACTGCTTGCCAAGAGCCTCCAAGAGCTGCAAGCCCAGCCAGGGTGGAAGGACTCACCATTGATCACTGGTGTGAAAACAGCCATCCCAGCAAAGTTCGGATCCGAGACCGTCCTGTCCAAAATCAACCCCCCAACGCTGCAGGGGGAAGATTGAAGGGGTCAGTGCTGGAATTCTCCCGAGGAATGAGGCTGTGGGGTGGGGGGACAGGAAGCCTCCCACCTGCTGATGGCCATGGCGATGACAACGGGCTCCCAGCTGGAACAAAGCACCTCCCAGGTCGCTGAATCCTTCCTGGCAATGAAGACCCAGATGGGCAGCAGAGCCAAGAACAAGGCGCACACCAGGGGATTCACGTAGAACTTGCTCTCTGGGGGGGAAATGTGAGAGATATCAAGGACACATCCCACTGCAGTGAGGCAGGTGATGCTTCAGCAGAGCTCAGCAAGCCTGGCCACAGGCTGCTGGAGTTGGGAATGCCAGGAAGGGCAGGGAAACCGGGCCAGTCTAGCCTCAACTCTGCAGGACGTGGTCCTTCTTCCTCCTGGTGTACTCACAGGGGTGGGAGTTCTACTTACAGGGGTGTCAGTACAACACTGGGGGCACAGGGCTGTGAGTACAACACTTGGGTCTGTTTATCAACAGATCCGAGTGAGATCTCTTCCATTTCAACTGCTCATTCCCACTTTCTGCTCCTGGGCAAGATCTCCCAGTGTTGCTTCACCTCTGGATGAACCTGGCTGAGTCACATCCCTGTATCCCGGCCCCAGGGAAGGAGGAGGAAGTGGAGAGTCTGCAGCTGCAGCCCTGCACTGAGGATCCCCAGCTGGTGCTGACTGCACAGCAGATGAAATCCAGACCTTCCTTCTCCCAGTGCTTCAGCCACAGACGAGCCCCTGGCACCTGGAAGGGGACAACCCCTTCCTGACCACTTTACCCCGAGAGAGGGAAGCATGCAGGTCCTTGCCAAGAGTGTCTGCAGCTACAAGGCACTGAGGAAGTCCATATCCTCCCCTCATCAGTCTGACTAGATCTCACTAACTGAGGGAGCTCTAGACCAGGAATCCTGAACACCCCAAAGACAGAAAGGGCAAAGGAAGAGGGTGAGATGAGTGGACACACAGCAGTACAGGGAAAGACCAGGCAAAGGCCTTTTGTTGCTCCTCACCCAGGTCCTTGTACAAGCCACAGCTGATTCCTGACAGCAGAGCCAGGGTGACAAGATCCCCCAGGCTGGCAGCAATCGGGGTGGCCACGTTGTCAGGGTTGATCCCCATCCTCCTGGACCCGATGATGACCCCAATCATAATCATTCCTAGAGGCAAAAAGAGGAAAAAGAGCAGGATGAAGCCAAAGGAAGCCAAGCATTTTAGGCAGAGGGGCACAGAAGGCGTTCAGCATCTGTCTCTCACCCAGAAAAAGGGAAGCAACGAAGGCAGTGGCCACACTGCTGGCACAGAGCAGGACAGCGTGGTACAGGCTGAAGTGCCCGTCTGGGATCCATCCGAACACCACGGCGGCGATGGAGGCCAGGAAGCCAACCACGGTGGCCTGAACCTGGAAATGGAGGCCAGAGGGTTACCAGGAGAGCAAACAGTCCCAGGGTGAGGGAAGAGGTTGCTCAGAGAAGCTGTGGCTGCCCCATCCCTGGAAGTGTCCAAGGCCAGGTTGGACAGGGCTTGGAGCAAGCTGGGCTGGTGGAAGGTGTCCCTGCATGTGGCAGGGGGTGGAATGGGATGATCTTTAATGCCCCTTCCAACCCAAACCATCCTGGGATTCTGTTCTGTGATTCTGAGAGAGAAGCACCACCCAGGGTCCCATGTCAGCTGGATTAGAATCCAGCAGGGAAACACCAAGTCTAACCTGTAGAGAAAACATGATGATGGGACAAAAAGGTGCCACTTGCCTCTCTGTTAGACACAGAATATTGACAGTCAGTAGCAAACCCAGGTATTTAAACTTTCTGCATCTGCCAGAGTTGAGCTTGCACCAGCTACCAATATTCCACTTCCTTCTCCTTTCCCTTTTTCTTACCAGTAGCAGAGCCATGTTTCCTGTTATCATCTTCCAGAACTCTTTGGGTGTGTCCATTTGGCCAATATTAGCCTGCAAGAGGACATGGAATATCATTAAAGACTGACAGCACTTTGCACATGCCAACAGTGAAATTCCTGCCTTCCAGCTCTGCAGAGGTGTGTTTGCAGGTGTGAGGGGCCAGCTGGGGCCCAGGCTGTGACTGTCCCTTGGGCTGTGCACCCTGGGTAACTACAGCACCTCTTCCAGCTGCTGCTCTGGATTTACCCGATGGAAATCCTGCAGAAGCACCGAGACCCCCCCTGTCCCTTTGCAGTCACACACTGCTGCTCACTGACCCACCACAGTTCTGATCCAGCCAAGCCTGGCTCAGGCCCAGCTGGGTTATGCTGCCCCTCAGGTCAGCCAGGCAGGAGGGAAGCAGGGCTGCCAGGTCAGCTGTGTGCCCCTGCTCCGACACGGAGCGAGGCCAGAGCAGCACGTGGGCAGAGGAAGCTGGCAGCAAAAACCCCTGTTTCGGGTAAAAGCTGAGTAAACAAGGCCAGTGCCACGTGGGGATGGACTGGCAGGAAGCAGCCATGGCACAGGGGTCACCTGGCACCGCTGCAGCTGCGGGAGATGCTAATCAGGATAACCAGGAGAGACGGAAAGTTGCTTTAATTCCCTGGAGTGCGATTCCAGAATAGCCCAGCGGAGTGGCTGCAGTCGGCTGGTCACTGCAGGGCACGAGCTCTGCTCTTCCCTACCACCTCCTCGGGCTTTTTATGGAAGAATGGAGAAGCAGGGCACATAAACTTATGCCTAACTTGTATTATTAGAAGCTGATGAAGATGAAGCAAGGGAGAGGCTCCAATGTGCGTTGGAGCTGTTGGCTGACAGCATCAAACTTCTGCACAACAAGGCAGCAGCAATTTCCTCCTCTCAGGTTTCCTTGCTGGCCTCCAGCAAAGGAAAACAAAACAAGAAAACCAGGAGTCAATGATCAGCTAATCCCTCTGCTCTCCTTGCTGCACGTGCTTGAGAGCTGCCAGCTCAGTTCAACCAGCACTGAGATGCCCCCAGCTCTGGAGTGAATTATTCTGGGCAGTTTAGTGGAGAGGAGGAAGGAATGGGGGAAAACCAACAAAAAGTTGACTGGAGTAGCACGTCCAGCACAGGAATTTCAGCTCCATATGAAGCCTGACCTTAAAATTCCAGCCACATGGCAATTAGGCTGGGATTAACACAACCTAGCTGTAGTCACTGCCAAGAGGATTTAAATCCTTTAACTAATGGGAGAGTTTTGCTTCTTAACTGTGAAAGGAATGTCTGAGGTGCCTTAATGCAGCACTAATTAGAAACCCACAGTCTGAGAAAGCACTCTGGGCTGCTTTCCTGTGGAGAGAGCACGGGATCCACCCCGGGAAGCTCCGGGCAGAGGGGAGCTCCCCCCACACGCCTGCACGTGGGACCCCACGCCGAGGGATGAGCAGGGCAAGGGGAAAAAGGAGAGCCCAAGAGACTGCCCTGTCCCACCATGCACAGACACAAGGAGGCTGGACTTGATGATCTCCGGAGGTCTTTCACAACCTTAATGATTCTGTGATTCCATGATTTTAAGGAGGCAGAGAGCAAGGCTCTGGGATCCATGTGGAGGCAGCCAGGGCAAAGGGAGGCAGAGGCCAGAGCCTGCCTGTTGGCCCACAAGGCTGATGCCACGAGGCACCAGGAGACCAAGCTGGTGGGTGCTCTCTGTGCTGGTGTCCTCGTGACCCTCCTGCAGCCACCAGAGCAGATGGGGCAAAGTTTTGCATTGCTGACTGTCCACATTTTTGGTTCTCTGCCAAGCCTTCCCCAACACTGCTCTGTGCCAGCCCCAGGAGGGAAGAGGACACACAAGTGCCACTCTGCCTTTGTCCCAGGAGAGCCAAGCACTCACCCTGACCAGCCCATGCTCAGAAAGTGCAAGCTGGGCAAGGCCAAGAGGGAGAAGAGCCTGTGGGACAGCAAGGATCCTGTCAGGATCTGAACAATGGAGAATGAATAAAACAAAGGGATTTGTTTCCGTGAACAAAGCTCAGGCTCTGTTCCTGCAGGCCCTGGCTCTGGAGCACAGCTGGGCCAGGGGCAGTGTGGGGCCTCCCAGCAGCTTTGCCCTCCCCACAGTGCCTGGGGAGAGGAGCCCAGCCCCGAGGGGAAGCAGCCCCAGCCCAGCTTTTGCCAGGCAGTGCTGGCACAGCCATTCCCAGGGCAGCTCAGGGCCCTGCTCCTTCAGGGAACAAAGGGCAAGGGCTGCATCCAAGAAGGAGGTGGCCCCATGGTCAGGGGGAAGGGTTAGTCCAGGGAAATGCTGTTTGCCTTCCTGCTCCCCAGGGGCAACCTCAGACCCTGCAGAACACGATGCTCACGTGCCACTGGCTCAGGGGATGGGAGCAGCTTCCTCAGGATTCACACGAGGAGCTGCTCCAAGGGGGACGGGGGGGCTGTGGTGAGGGGAGCAGCCCAAAATGTTGGCTCTGGAATGCACCAAAAACCTTGGGCCTCAGAGGCCAGTGAGAGCTACTGAGGAGCAAAGAGTCACAGCTGGAATCTCCCCATTGCTCCAGATGGAAGAAGGAAGGACGTGGGAGAGCAGATCCAGAGGGACCTATTCCACTCTGCTGTGCCTTCTCCTGCAGCAGGCAGGAGGGGAGGGCTGAGGGGAAGGGAACATGCCAAGAAGGAGGTTGCTGCTGCCACCCAGGCAGACAGTTCTCCATCCCTACATCTCAGTGAGCACTTCCCAAGCAGCTCTCTCGAGCCAAGGTACATCAGCACTGCCAAAGCCGAGGCCAGGCTGGCTGCTGCAAGGACTCTCCTCGGCACAGAGGAGCCAGAAGCTTGGCAGCAGGCAGCCAACACCTTCTAGATGTAAAATTCCAAGCTCCCATCATGGGGAACACAGGGACATCAGGCAGTCACTTGCTGTCATGCTCAAGCAGAAGATGCCTTGCAGCAGGAAGGAGCGTTATTGTCCCTGTCAGGAGAGGGTGTTGGTCTCTCTCCAGCAGCTCCAGACACAAGAGTGCTGTGTTGGAGGGACATTTAAACACAAAGCAATTAATTGACAGCTGGACTGACACAGTGCTCCGAGGAGCTCACAAGAGCCTGCCCCATCCCTCACAGGGAGCTCAGTGTTCCACAGGAATCCCACTGAATTGGAGCAGGAGATCTCCATCACTTCAAGAGCCTGTCAATCCCCCTCAAGCTCTCAGTGCAAGGTCCCCTCTGCTTTGCTGTACAGTTCTCTCCAGGCACTCTCCTTCCCAGCCCTCCCCACCCTGGCTCCTTCCAGCCTGCTCTGATAACATTCCTGCACCAGCTTCCCTCGTGGAAAAAACTGGATCCAAGCACTCCAAAGCCATCTCTCACCGTGCCCTCAGGCCCCTGAGCAGCCAGCACAAGGAAGTGAACTGTCAGCAGAGCTTAAGGACCATTAAACCTTCAAATCCCATCAGCCCAGTGGGATGGAAACACCTTCCCAGCAGGCTGAACTCCAGGCTCCGGTGTCTGCGGTCACTGACACAGAGATTTTCCTTCCCACCTCTTCCCAAACCCAGCATCCTGCTCCCCCCCTGAGCTCCCTGGGTACTCACAGCAGTGGACAGGCGGGATGCCAGAGTCATCTCCAGGTTCCCCTTCAGGCCCAGCAGTGCAGGTACTAAGATAAACAAATTGGTCACGTTTTTGAAGACGTCCCAGTGCTGCAAGATTAAAACACAGACAGACCATCAGATCTCGGCATGGCTGATCCAAATCCTTGCTCTGGGTGGCACTGGGTGGCACTTCCTCATCACCTTTGACACCTGGCAGTGCCCCCAGCAGCCACCCCAGTCCCCTTCCTGCTGCCACACGTGGAATTTTGCAGTGATTTTACCATTTTTGACGTTTGTGTAGCAGGCACCGCGTTTTCCCGCTGAGTTTAAAAACCAGCTCCGAGCTGGCAATTTTCAGCGAAAAATCCCCCAAAAATTCCCCAACTGACAAAATGTTTACACACAGAGAGGCCAAAATAGGGAAAGAGGAAGAGACTTTGCCCAATATTTGCAATTTTTGGCAGAATCTGAAGCTTGGTCAGTCTTGGCTGAGAGACATTCCTACGTGTGTGTCTCACAAATACATTTTGGAGCAAAGAATTGCTGCTCCCTGATCCAAAATCCAGCCCACTGCGGCCACCTTTTCCTGGTACCTCACCTGGCACCTACAGTACAGGTATTTCCTAACTCTTCTGGCTCTCCAGTCAAGTCACCTCCCCTGGGATGAGGGAGGGAGGCAGCCACGGTTATTTAGGAAAAAACAAAGGGTAATTGCAGGGTAAGCAGCCTTATAGAAGAGCAGCTGGCTTGCAGGAAAACACAAAACCACTCCAAAAAACCTCACAACTGCATTTAAAAAAACCCTCAGGCCTCACTGCCCCTTTCTGTATTGTCATGGATGTGTTGCAAGAAGGCCCTGTGTCCAAAATAACTCCTGCTTCCCACACTGCCTGGCTGCCAAACTCCTTAAAGGCCACTGGAATCACACTCCCAGCAGCTGGTGCTGTGCTGGGCACGTTAAACATCACAGCTCTGCAGCTGTACCTGTCAATGGTACCTGCAAAAGAGAGGCTCCACCTCTCCCAGAGCTTTCCTTGGCAGTGTCAGGCTGCCAGGCTCAGCAGGGAAATGCATTTCTTTCTAGGACAAGGAAGACTGTGGGCCAACACCTTAGAGCAAATATAAGTCACTCTCTCTGGGTGACTAATACCTTCCTCTGGGGAAGGGTTTCAGTCATTTTTGTTTATTTTTCCATCCCTCACCACTAAGCCAACAAGTTCCAGTTTCCTGTAGGTCCTTTGCAATACCACACTCAAGCTGCACTCACTTGAAAAACCATCGGAGAGAGAAAAGTGCTTGAGATGGATGAGCTGGGACCACTTTTCCTCAAAGGCCAAAAGTGTCTTCCAGTCAGAAGAATTCCCTTAATGCTCCTGAGGGTGGGGAGGCCCTGGCACAGGTTGCCCAGAGAAGCTGTGGCTGCCCCATCCCTGGAAGTGTCCAAGGCCAGCTTGGAGCAACCTGGGCTAGTGGAAGGTGTCCCTGCCCATGGAGGGGGTGGAATGAGATGAGCTTTAAAGTCCCTTCAACCCAAACCATTCTGGGATGCTCCGACAAGCTGACCACACACTGCAGCTCCCAGGCATGTGGATGAAAGCTGCTCAGCTATTTCAGGCACAACCACAACTCTCTGTCTGCTCCTGAGGATCCCAGTCTCCAGGAGAATCCACCATCCCTGGAGGTGTCCAAGGAATGAATGGACGTGGTACTCGGTGACAAGGTGGGGATTGGTCACAGGATGGACTTGGTGACCTTGGAGGGATTTTTCAACCTCAGTGACTCTGTGACTGTGATTTCAGTGCTCACTGTTGAGCAGAGCAGGAGAGCACAGACTCAGACACTCCATCCAGCCCAGCCTCACGTCAGGCTGGGCTTCCTTTAAGACACATCCAGGCGAGCTCGGCTCTCCCCACTCTATTTTTAGCAGTCACTGTGATTATTTTGCTGGGTGTTCCACGGGTGAATCCTCTGCTACAACTTCCCTCAGCAGCATCCAGGACTCACTCAGCGAACACCACGCTCCCACTTCCCAGCAGGACGAGCTGGGTGTCACCAGAACCACTTAATGAGAGGAACATCGTCATCAGTCAGACCACGGGCTGGAGTGCCAAAGTTTCCTGGCTCCAGAGATCACAGAGGCAGGATCAGGCAAGAGCCAGCACCAGTTCAAACCCTGCCTCACCTTGTCCCAACCCTGGCTTTGTAAATTAACCTTTAAGGGGGAGGCTGCACTGCAAACTGGTGCCAGAGGCAGCTCCCTGAGCAAGACGGGGCTGTTCGTGGAGAAAGGAATAAAAGCCATCTTTGGGGGAGGAAAACCAGGAGATTTCTGCAGACCTCAGCAGCTTGCTCACTGCAAAGAGCAGGACCCATGGGCTCCTGCCAACTTTCTTAATATTAGATGTTATACAACACTGGGCTATGGGCATTTCCTACAGCTCCAAGGCCTCCGTGGCTCCTGCAGGGAACAAAGATCCCTGTGGAGACACGTGCCCATGATGTGGCTCCATGGGGAGAACCAGGGCCAGGCTGTTTTGGGGAGGACAACAAAATGGGAAAGAGAAGAGGAAATAAGACTTTAAGTTCAGGACATCGAGATGATAAAATCCCTTTCTGCCTGTAGCAGCCCCTCTTGAGAAGTGCAGAAATCAGCTGTTTTCAGGGAAAGATCCTCCAGCATCATCCAGTCTGCTCCATGCAAAGGGGAACTGGGGAGTGAGGGGGCTCTGGCTGCCTTCCAGCAGGGCTGTGGCAGAGAATTACAGGCAGAGGCACCTCACCTCCAGCACCTCCTCCCTGCCCTCTGCAGAGGGGGAGCACAGGGGGTATAAGATACGTATATAATATGTGACACATACCCAGTCTGGGTTTCACTTGTTTCAGCTTTATTTTCTACTGAGCCACAGCCCCTCTGAACACAGATCTACCCAGACACAGCACATCCTGGTGTCTGCTGGGCAGCACTGGAGGGGTCACACCAGACAGGTCTGGAGGGTCTGGATGAAACACCAACCCCCAGGAGCTGTTTTGCAGCTCCCTCCGGTCCCGCTGCCTTTCGGGAGCTCTGCACCTCCAGGAAGATATTCCCGGGGGATCAGCTGCCCCTCAGCTGTGTCAGTTCAGTCCCTGGGTGTGAAGTGAAGGCTCACAGCTCACGAGGAAGAGCTGGTTTTGCTCAGATGGCAGCAGGGTGGTGATTCACGGCTCAGGGGAGGGGCTGCTGCAGGTCGGAGCTGCGACTGCCTCGGTGCAGCTGCTTCTCCCGGCATTCTCCCTCCAAAATGCCACGGAATGGGCAGCCCTAACGGGAATGCAGGGCTGGCAGTCCCTGACACCCACCCTGGAGGGATGGTAACACCAGAGGGGGTGAAGCAGGGGAAAGGAGCAGGCTCCCTCATCCATATGAAATCCTGTCCATCCAAAGAACCTTCAGGGAGCTGATAAGTCAGGAAAACAACAACAGGGGCTCTGCTGGGAAAGGGGACTGTGCCAACAGTCCTGCACTGCACACAAAAACCAGCCAGGGCACTCACATGTACCTGGCCTGGAGTCTCTGCGATCCCAGAGGCAGCAGAGGCAAATCCTCCTCCTGAGAGGCACATTCCCGGGGCCACGTTAATGGGACAGCATGGCCAAAGGCCAGGGCTGCTTGTTTTCACAGTGGGGAGACCAATTACAGCTGGCTGATTAGTCCAGTCCTCCAAAACACAGGACATGGAGTGTATGGAGCCCCCAGCCAGCACCAGCCATGGCTGCATCCAAAGCCACGGGACTCCAGTGACCCACTCCACATGCTTCCTCCTTTCATCCAAGGTTCTGAGCCTTTGGAAGCCAGTTATCAGGATCAGCTCCCCAAGCCAAGCCAACAGGCTTCCCATCCCCCTTTCCCACCCTATGGCTCATTTAATCCCAAGGCTAAAGGGAGTTAGAGCTGTTGGCAGGAAAAGCTGCACAGCCACACGCTGAGCTGCTTGTGGGACACGGGAATTACAAAGTTTTATTTCTAATGGCCCTAAAAAAGAAAGGCAGGAGAACACAGGGCTCAGCTGCAGTATCCCAGCCCTGCCCACTCCTTCCCAGCCAGAAGGGCTGCTCCTTCTCCAGGAAAAACTTTAGGTTGGGTTCAAATCCCTGGTTCTGGGGGGCTTCCAGAAGAGCCACGCAGGAGTTTACAGGGACCTTTGCAGAGGGAAACACGCTTGAAAGGTCTTTCTTTTTAAGAAAATGATTCCAGTAAATCTCTCTCTCTCCCAGATTAATTTAGCACATCCAGCTTTTCCTGTTTTGAGTCACTTCACAGCTCTCTCAACGGCCAAGAGAGCCCGTAAGGATGACCAGAGTGCAAAGGCACGCAGGGAAACTGCTGTTACGGGCAGGACACCACGAGGAGTGTCTGCTTGACCACCCACAAGCCCAAAAAAACCCTCTGACTGACTTACCCTGGCACAGGGTAACACCCTGGGCTGACACTCGAGCCCTTCTCTGCCAACACTCGAGGGCTTGTTTACCTCACTTGAGCAGAGAGAGGAGCTTCAAGCAGAGCATTTTTGGTTGACCACAGCTCCAAAATGGCTGCCTCCCCCATCCAGAGAGTCTCATAAACCTCCACTGCACAGATGAGCGAGTTCTGAGCCTCAGTCACCGCTTTGGGCTGGGCATCAGACAGCTCTGCCCAGCCTGTCTTTCAGGGCAAAGGAGAAGAGGTGAAGCAACTCCTCTGCTGCCAGACACACATGCTTGGAAAACGTGTTATAGACCAGTGCAGGAGCCACAGCTTCCAAAGGCACCATTCCCACATAAAAACACAAACAAGCTGCCAGGCTGTCGGGTTCCCACAGCATCACCTGCCAAGGTAACACGTTGGTTTTCATCCAGAGGTCAGTGCCAGCTCTCTGGCAGGCCTTTCCTAAGGATCACCTCCACACACCTCCCAGGAGGAACCACTCCTTTAGCCCTGTCACCCCTGGCCACGTCAGGAGCACGAGGAGGAGGTGAAGGGGCCACGTGGCCTTCAAGCTTTGGAATGAGCCCCCCCACAGGTGTCCAGCACACGCTGTGGCAGGAGAATCATTAACGTGGTGGCACGAGCCTGGCGTGCTGGGACAGCCCAGCAAACACCCAAGGTGGAAAAGGGACACAAGTGGAACCAGTGACTGGGGCTGGGATGTCACCAGCCACCAGCAGGGAAGGGCTTCATTTCGAGCTGTGATGCAGAGTGGTCTCAGGTGCCACATCGTGCCACATTGTGACCTCCTCCTCTGAGCCACAGCTGTGCAGCTGTGCAGGGGTGCCCTCGGCCTCTCCTTCCCTCATTCCACACATCACCAAGGTCTCCCTGTCTCCCCTTCCCCAGCCAAGAGAACTGGTCTCCTTCCCTCCCTGTTGCCATCTGCTGAACTAGCCTTGGCATTCCAGTCCCTCCTGGCTTGACAGGATTCAGAGCCCAGTGCCATGCCAGGGAAGCATCAATCCTACCTGCACAATGTCCAGCACCATTCCAGCAGCAACTGTCCCAAAGCCTGCCAGGAGGAACGGGAAGAGGACTTGCAGCCCAATGGAAAAGGAGGTCTCCTTGAGGGGCGAGGCTGGCTCAGGACTCTGGTGTGTGCTGGTGTCATCGCTTTCATTGCTCTGGCTGCCATTTTCCAGCAGGGCATCGTCTTCTCGCACCCCTTTGGCGTTGGCACGGGACTCCAGCACCACTGCTTCTACTGCAGCAGGTCCCAGGAAATCTGAGGGCTCCACCAGCTGCCCCTGGTCCGGACCGGTGAGATGGTCCACAGGCACAGCCCCATTGGCCTGGTGGGTCTCCTTCTTCTCAGGCTTGGCAGACATGCTGTTCAGAGGCTATCCTGACCCTTGGCTTGGTGGGCCTACAGCCAGCAGCTGTTCCAGAAGAGATCTTCTGCCAGGAACTTACACAAATGGCCTTTCCGGCATCTAGGAGCGACCTCTCCTATCCCTGCCCGCCTGCCTTGGAGTGCAGAGCCTGCTCCTGCAGCAGAGATCCCCATCAAGCAAAGTCCAGGAACAGGGGACACCAACCACTGAGAGAGCAGGAACTGGGAATGATGGCCAGTTAATTCCCTCTGGTTCTCCTCTCCAGTGCTGTGTGCTACAGCAGCCTCCAAGGCAGGATCCAAGCTTTCCTTCTTTGACGTGTGACACTTCAGTGCATCTTTTTCCAGGTTTTCTTCCTGCAGCACGGCTGCTGTGATGGGGCACCCAAGGCAAGGAGAAAACCCGGCTTGCAGAGATGATCCAGCCTGGAAAAGCTCTTTTTGCTACCTTCTGTTGCTTTTCCCAGTAGCACTGTGCCCCTGCAGAATTCCAGTCTGAAGTCTCCTGTGGGGTTTTCTGCTCTGTTTCAGCCTGGCTTTTGCTCTCTGCCAGCAATCCCGGCAAGCTCCAAGTGTCTGTCGTCCTCCTCTTCCAGGAGAATTTCTCACCCAACAGCACAAGACAACCACAGCTCCTATTTAGAGCAACAGCAGGTCCCCAGTTAAGGTCGCTCGCTGAGCTGGGCGGGCTGCAGGGTGGGCTCTGGCATTCGGACAGCCCTGGATTTGACGCGGCTTTCCAAGAACTCGCCTTTCACCTGAAATACAGGGGAGGAAAACAGATATTCTGTTGGATTCCACGGCAGCACAAGAAGCTCCTTCATTTCTATGTCGAAGGTTCGGACTTCAACGCACCCCGGACTATCCCCTCGGCTCTCCTTCCCCTCTCAGGGGGCCGTGTCAGGGGACAGAGGGACCCCCGAGCCGCAGGACGCCCGGGGCCCCCGCCCGCCGGTGCCGCAGCGCCCGCAGAGCCGCGTCGCGGGGGGAGCGGGACCGGCGCTCCCGGAGCGCAGCGGGAGCGGCCGCGGAGGGGACACCGCGGGGATGCGCTGCCCCGAGCGGAGCGGGAGCTGCCGCGGCCGGTCCCGCGCCGTGTGCCCGCGGTGCCGCCGCTCCCTCAACGCTCCACTCGCTGCTCTCAGCGCTCCCTCAGCGCTCCCTCAGCGCTCCCTCAGCGCTCCCTCAGCGCTCCCTCCCTCGCGGCTCCCGCACCTCCCTCAGCGCTCCCCCGGCCGCTCTCCCCGCTCTGCCCCGCCGGGCCCGGCGCGCGCCGCCCTGACATCACCCCCCGCCAATGGCGGCCCTGCCCAGCGCGCCGCGCCGCGCTCCTATTGGCTGCGGGCGCGTGGCGTCACTCCCGGCCCCGCCCCCTGCGCGGACCACGGTGGGGAGGGGGGAGAGGAGAGGCCACGCCCCCTTCGTGGTGCTGGGCGTGGCCTGGGGTCACGTGGGGGAGAGTCCGCGTGGAGCGGGGGGAGCGATCCCTGTGCGTCCGTCCATCCATCCATCCATCTGTCCATCCGTCCGTCCATCCATCCATCCATCCATCCATCCATCCCTCCGTCCATCCATCCATCCATCTATCCATCTGTCCATCCATCCCTCCGTCCGTCCATCCATCCATCCATCCACCCATCCATCTGTCCATCCATCCATCCATCCATCCATCCATCCATCTATCCATCCACCGACCCATCCACCCATCCATCCATCCATCCATCCATCCATCCATCCCACTATGGATCTGTGCTTTGATTATCCCCCATCCAGGGGAATGTGGCTGGAGCCAGGCCCTGGACCAGTACAGGTGGAACCCACTGGCTTTCAGGCCTCTGCCAGACTGGTGGAGTTCAGGGAAAAAAAATCAGGAATATTGTCACGTCCACGCTTTGCCTGTTTACGCCAAACCACCCCCCAACAAATAAATAAAAAGCATAAAAACTCCTGCTGCAGAGATAAGCTCCTCAATGCTCTGCAAAATTCCATGTTCTTGAATGACACCAACTCTTCTGATTCATGTTTTCCTTTTATTTCCCCATTTTTTCTTTTTTTTTTTTTTTTTGCATGAGTGGAACTTATGAGCAGTTGTTGTTTTTTCCTTCCTGCCTTTCCTTTCCTCCCAGGAAACAGTCAGCAGCAAGTTATTACTCAGAGTGATGATGTGATCCCCAGCTCCAGGCCTTGGAGACAGGTTTTGGGCCAATAAGGGTGGCTGTGACACAACCACCCGTGCAGGGGGAAGGGGGAGGGCAGCACAGGAACCACATTCCCCCATGGATACAGGGAGACAAGTGTGACTGGAGCTGGTGACTTCATTCCTTGAGGAAACAAAGGCAGTCGTGGGCAGCAGGGGATCCATTGTGATCTAAAGCTCTGGGCTCTGCTACTTCATTTCTGTCTGCTCTCATTAAAAATTGAGCAAGAGAAGGGTTGTTTCCTGAAGTATTTGCTGCTTTGGGAGAAGGGGGTGACTGGAACACGTGGAGCAGAGCAGAACTAATGACAGAAAGCAGCTCTGATGAGGGACTTTTTATACAGGCAGAGAGTGACAAGACAAGGGGTGATGGTTTTAAACTGCCAGAGGGCAGGGTTAGGTGGGATATTGGGAAGAAATTCCTCCCTGTGAGGGTGAGGAGACCCTGGCAAAGGGTACCCAGAGAAGCTGTGGCTGCCCCATCCCTGGAAGTGTCCAAGACCAGGTTGGATAAACCTGGAGCAACCTGGGCTAGTGGAAGGTGCCACTGCCCATGGCAAGGGGTGGAATGAGATGAGCTTTAAAGTCCCTTCCAACCCAAACCATGCTGTGATTTCAAGGGCTGAGGAGCCTCTGGAGTCACTTACCTAATTCCCAGACCCTCCTATTGTGACACCAGCAAAGAGACCTCAAGGAAGACTTAAGACATACAGAGACATGTCTTAACTAAAACCACAACACACTTCCACACTCAGGCTGGGATTGGAGCTCCAAATCCTGCCTCCAGCCCCAGCCTCTGTTCTCCTTTGTCCAAATAAACCTGGGTAAGGCTCTCCTTCCGCCTGCATCTTTCCTTCCTGGCTCGGAAAATCCGTATCTCCCCCGGAACAACCGTCCTTCCCTCACCTCCCCAAAAACAAGGCACACCAAAACATGACCTCGGTGCTGCCCAGCCCAGCTGCACCCTCAGGAAGTGGAAGTGTGGAGACAAAAGCTGCCTGAGACAAGAACACAGAAATAGATAAAACCCCCACCAGCGCAGAGATCAGAGAGGCAGAGGATGAAAGGGCAGGAAATGGGTTTCCAATTGCAGGGAGCAGGTACCAAAGGCAACAAAGTGTTTGGAGAGGGAAGGGTTTACCACTGAGCTGCAGCTGGATCAGGGAATGTGGTGCCCGTGTGTTTTACAGCAGCCACGTGGTTTTGGCACTGCCAAACTGTCCAGCTCTGGGCCAGCACTCAGGAACAGCCTGAGAGCCCACAATGGGTATAGGGTGACTCCCTCTTGCACAGAATGCAGCAAAATAAAAGGGTTTGGCCAAAGTCACTCAGAACACCCACCTCATCCAGAGCTGACAGTGCCCTGAGAGGTGCCTTTGCTCCCTGCTCCAGCTCCACCACTCTGTCACAGATGTCAGTGCAGTCCCAGCTGCCTTTGGCCAAGGATCCTGAAGGAACTGAGTTCCTAATTACTTGCAAACAGGAATCCCAATAGGCAAGCTCAAAGACTGGTCGTGACTTACCCCTTCAGATGTCAGTCCAGAGCAAAAGCAGCTCACGAGGGCAGGCAGTGATGTCAGAGGCTGACCCTGATCTGGGAGAAGAAATGCAGACCCTGGAAATTCTGTTTTGCCAGCCTGGAAGCAAACAAACCCATCACCATCCTTTTTTTTTTTTTTTCCAAGGCCCAGATGACCAGTGCTCCCAGCTGTGTTCCTGTGTCACCCACGTGCTGTGACAAACACGGGTCAGCCCCAATCAGGTCTGTCCCTTGGGCTTTTGGCCATGTGAGAGCTCCTGGCAGAGAGGAGCTGGAAGGTCCTGGTTTCCTGTGTTCCACAAGGCCAGTGGTTCCTGTGAGATAGCAGGGCCATGGACACCTGTCATGGAGGCCCTGAGGATGTGCCTCACATTTCGGGTTTGTTCCGGATATGAGCTGTGAGCTCATTTATATTCAGAAATCAGGCTGAAGGAAACACAAATACCACAAGGCTGGTCAGAGCAGAGGCTGGTATTAAAAAAGAATAAATGAAAATCATCTCTTTTACTCCCTTCTGTTTCCCAGAATCACAGAGTAGCTGGGGTTGGAAGGGACCTCTGGAGATCCAGGCCCTTCCATGGGGTCACCTTTCTACTGCAACACCAGGCACAGTGTTCAAGTGATCTGAGTATTTGCAGGGCTGCAATAAACCATACATTGCATTGGATTAAAAATACAAGTTAAAATGCATGAAAAGCACCCTGGGAAACGCTACATGTTGCTTCTAAACCCCACTGCCCAGGCTGTGACCAACTCGTGGGTAAATCCATCAGTGCCAAAGAGCATTTTCCCTTTGTCCCCTGCCCTCACCACCCTTCCATGGGGTCATTTTCCTTCCTGCTGAGAACTGGCTGCAGCTTCCTCTGGGGCCCACCACCACCCCAGCTCTTCAATCAGCTCAGTGATCTGCACTGAGCAGGGCAGGTCCCTCCCTTCCCCACCACGCTGAGCTCTTTATCTCCACCACCCGCTGCCCCGGGAAGTGTGGGAGCGGAAAGCGGAGCCAAGGCCCTGCACAGCAAACCTGATGTCACACAGCCTGCCCTGAGCTGCTCAGCTGGGCAAAACAACCCCTGGGCAGCACTTCTGCACCACTCCAGGCACTGAGATGTTGAGAGAGACCTCCCAGCTCACGGCAGTGCATCTTTAAAGCGTTGTAACAAGAACCTGAATTCGTGGATTAAAAGGACAAACACGTCTAAAAGTTTCAGAGCACCAGCAAGGGGAGGACTGAACACATTGGCAAGAGCCTGTGCAGGGTTAAACCACTGAAGAGCACAGAGTTAAGGGTCACAGGCTGAGCTAGAGGTGAGGAAGGCTCCTCTGGAGCAGCAAAGGACACTGCAGGCTGTGGCTGAGCAGCCTCCAGATTCCTCAGTGAGTGTCTTGCTCTGGTGAGGGGGAAGTTTTCACAGCACCTGCTGGAGAAAATGGATTTTGCCAGCTCCGTGGAACACCAAATAAAATGGCAAAAGAGGAGCCAAGAATGCAAGTGTCAGGTGCCAAGCTGGAGGAAACAACTTTGTAAACACCTTGTTCCTGCGTCCCCCTGCAGCTCTGGGCCTGAACTCCCCACGGTCACTCGGGGCTGAAAATAAACCAAGCCTTGTTAAACAGAGGGCAGCAACAGAGCTTTCTTTAGAAAATGCAGGTGTGGAATGTGACCTCTTCTCCATGTGTAGCAGGCCCACATGTCCCTAGATCAGCTGGCCCACAGCAGGCTGGGGTGACTGGACAACTGCAGATACGTAATGTAGGGTTGTCAGAAGAATGGCAGCTTTGTGGACTTGGGGAAGAGCAGGGAAAAAGGAAGTTGCTATGGATATAACACAGAAAAACGTTAACACGCTGGAATCGGACCAACAGAGTGTTCAAATCATTAGTATGACACCAAGTTACCTGTCTTCAGAGCAGAAAATCAGGCTTTCCTTCTCTGATGAGTCAGAGGTAATTGCTCTCCATGCTCAAGGCACAGTGACTCATTACAACCAAAAAAGCATAGCTCTGAGAGTTAATAATCTGTGTTTTCATGGGGCACTTGGCATTAGCAAGGAACTATTCACACTAAGGTGATCTTTGCAGGAAGGGCCAGCACATCACCTGTGCACTTCAGTTACATGATGACAAGATTTCACACAGCACTCAGGGTGAGACATTCCCAGAAAACTAAAATGGGGTGGAAAGAGAACCGTGGTATCAGGAAAGGTGTGCAGACACCAAACCATCGAGTGCCCCTCCAGAATAGTGTCAAATGAGCACGACATGGCAGCTAATGTGGTAAAATAAAGAGGCTTAAGAACACAAAGGCAAAGCTGCTGCATGGGGAAAAAAGCACAGACAGTTATCAGAAGTGACTGGGAAAAATGGGCAGAGGTGGGGAATGTACTTTTCCAGCAGTGGATCCTGCTGGTGTGTTCAAGGCCCTGGAGTTTGGTGGGCTCAGGTTGCAGCAGAGCTCTGCTGAACACGTCCCCAGTGCAGAGGCACTGCCCGATTTCAGCCCTGGCTGATGAGCAGCACTTAATGAGGCTCTGCAGAGAAACCTCGTGGCACACATTTGCACAGTACCTGCCAAAACCAGCCCTGCCTTCCCAGAGCTGTTTGCCCTTCACTTTTCCTTCAGCAGCAAAATGAACCTTCAGATGAAAGTGCTTTAGGGAAGCAATCCTCACCAAAACACAGAGGGGAGGGATCTGGGGCTGGGGAGAGGAGATTACAGAATATAAAGGATGCTGTGTGTCTTCAGGACTCCTTTGCTGTTACAAGAGGCAACAAACCCCTCCTTCCACACCACCACAGCATGACCCAGGTTAGGATTTTCACAACCTGTGCTCCCTCATGCCAGTCCTGTTTTCCCATTTCTCCAGGCTGTCGAGGTCCCTCTGCCTGGCAGCACAACCATCAGGTGTTAAACAACACCGACCCCCCCGCACAGCAAAGGCTTTAGACCCAGTTTTACAGAGATCTGCCAGTGAAAAAAACCCAACAACAAAACCTTCCTGCACCTCCCACCCCCGGGGCTGTATTTTATTCTGTGCTGGGCCCTGACACATCACTTTTGCTGTGCCTGCAACAGGAGCTTGCAAGAGGAATGACACCTTCACAAAAGAGCCACAGGCACGTGGCTGAACAAATCACTGGCGCTGGGGCACACAGACAAAGTGCAGCAAACCATAAAAGATGCAACTATTTACTGCCCAATAATGCCTGAACAGAGTTAGCTGGTTTTGTATAGGAAGGGGGAGCACCAGGGAGGGTGCAAAAGATTAAAGCTGGCTGGAAAATATGTGGGTTTGTTTTGGTGGAAACTTTATGAATTGCTCCAGTGTAGAATCAGGTGTGGAAGTGATTTCACTGCAATTATACAGTTACATGAAAAGGCTAAATAGTAATCAGAAAAGAATCTGAATTCCTTGTTTTATTAGATGAAAACATCAATCTTGTTTCAGTTATTTAGTAGGTGACAGAGTTGTAGCCCTCTGGCCACAACGATAAGATCACATTGCAAATAAATAAGAGAATGGTGAACAGAAAGAAGAGGAATCACAGTTCCATGAGTGTTTTTCAGGATACATTTCAGGGTATTTCCTGTACATTCCAGCACATTTTACAGTATGAATTCAGAGCAGAACAACCACCCATTCCAGTGTATAACTCAGGTTCTGAAAAAGAGACACATCCCTGCAGCAGGAGGAGGCAGCTTTCACCCAGGCTTTTCTTTGGCTAATAGCAAGGTGTTAATTATTTATTTGTTTAATTAATACTGGTAACCCCAACCAAAGAGACCAACAAGGGCAAAAGAATGCTTAACCCTTTAGTGCTACCAAGGACAGGCAAGAAGTGCAAGATGAAAGAGAGTCAACATCAATGGCCTATCCCAGAATTCCCAAAGAGCTGAGGCAGTAGAAGTGCTGCAGCAAAGTGAAAACTGCACAGGCAGTGAAGGAACAAACCTCTGATTCCACTGAACTGGAAGAAGCTGAAGGGCTTCACATCTTTCACAATCAAGTTCTCAGAGGAGCAAACGAGAAACGTACAGTACAGGAACTGATTCAGTGAAAAGAGAAAAGAGATGAGCAGACAGCACTGATTTTGTTTCTTATTTCAAGCTGCAATCCCTTATTCTGGCACCCAGCTGCACAACATACCCTGAGCCACACCAAAGAGTCAGGGAGGAAAATAAAAAAAAAAATCCCTAAGAAGAGAGGAAGAAAAGTTTTTAGCACCTCATCAGTTACAGCAACTTCTGGAGCTCAGTGTTTTAAAACAGAGTCAGAAATCAGTGCAGGAATGGGAGAGCTTGGGAATTAACACTGACACTGGCTGAGAGCACCTTGGATGCTGGCTGAGAGCATCCCCTGGGGAAGCAGCCTGGAAGAATCCCCTTGGGAAAGCAGCCCAAACCCAGCAGTGCAATTTTAAACTCTTAGTGTGACTCTACCAGGGACATGAAACCTTTCAGCACGTCACAAACCTTCCACGTGAGCTGCTGACAGACACCTCATTTAAATTAAGGAAAAATCCAATTAACTGTATAAAATCAGTTTGCCAAAAGCCCAGAGGATGATTCACCTCTTACTGGCGAGTGACTGCTGCTGATAGCTCAGATTTTTAAGTGACTACCAATTTCAGAGGCTTAAAGAAAGTGCTGAAAAAATTAATATCAAATTAATGGCTGCACGTCTCACCAGGGAGGAGCAGAAATCGGGGTTGGTTGTTGTGTTTTATCCAGGTTCTGTGGCAAACCACACATTTTCCCAAAGCAGCAAGCAGCAGTTTTTTTCCCCTCTGTATGTAAACCACGATACACAAGCCCCAAATTCCAGGTGGAGCTCAATGCCCAGCACAGAACTGCACCTTCAGCCCAGCCCCCTGTGTCCCACAGGCCACCTCAGCAGCTGCTCCTCTCAGGGGGTCTCTCACAGCTCGTGGGAGCTGGAGTGGGGCTCTGGAAGAGTGTCAATGTCACAGTTCTTGATGAGCTGGAAGAGGAACTCGACCTGTTTCTCGTAATTCTCAACGGAGATTCTCTCATTCAACCCATGGATCCTGGAAGAAAAAGAGGAGTGGTTTTTATTCCAGTGTGTGTATTTGTGACCCTCCTGCATATACCCACTTGCCTGTTGGCTTCATAAAACAATGCACATCATAAAAATACAGGAATATACAGCAAATTCTGCACTATAAGCAACCCAAATTTACTGATTTCTAAGGCTCAGAGCAAAACAACTATGTCTATGGTGCACGTGGAAAAAAATTCCTAACAGTATTTCAGTTCTCTGCCCATTTCTTGGCCAGTTATGTCCCTGTCCTGTACAGCCAGAACACTCTTCTGCATCATCTGCACCTCAGTAAAATGACACATTTAAAGAAAATGAACAAATAATCCCTTGCATGATGATGTTGTTACCACTTTACTTCAGGAAACCCAATTTCCAGCTGTAAGGTGCAAATCAATTCAGAGTGGAATGTGTCCAAAAATATGAATAAATCTCCTGGACAAGGCCAACTACCAGAACACCACCCTTCCCACTCCTGCCCCGCAGAGAGCTCCACAGCGTTGCTGAACTACCAAATGAAACACCTAAATGAGTCCTGCCTGCGTTTGAAGGAACAATTAGGACGGGCTGACACTGTCCCAGTGTGATTTCCCCCCCGATTAGAGCAGCACCCAAATGTGCAGGAAATGGGTGGCCCGGCCGAGCGGGAGGCCGCACCACCGGCACGCCAAGGTACACAAGGCTGGGTTTCCTTCTGCCTGATGCAGATGGGTCTTGTCTTTCCCTGCTCCCCAGCCCAGCAGCTGCCCACAGCAGGCAGAGCTCGGCACCTGGGGAGATCCTCTGCTGTCAGGAGCAGCGGGTTGAAGCGGTAAATGGCGTCGGTGACGTTGGTGAAGTGCCTGCTGTCCGTGTTTCCGATGCACGTGCCTGGAAAACAAGGCCCGGGTTCACTCTGCATCACAGCAGCAAGTTAACGACCCCCATTTCCCCCAGGAGAAGGGGAAGGCAGCTGATAACAGCTCTGTGTAACCACTGCCGACACCAAAACCACTGGAAACAGTGGGTTGGTACATCCTGGAAGGACGTTCTCTCCTCCAGCAACAGGAGCTGAACACACAATTCAGTCTAAGAACAGCCATGACACTCAGCCTCTCCCAAAATTTAAGCTTCAAACTGCAGTCCAACAAACACTGCAGAACTAGGAAGGAGCTGCAAGAAAGGGAAGGGGCTGGGATCCTAAGGAACAATACAGAAAAGCAGGAATGGCTTTGCCAGCTATGAAAACAATAAAAGAAGAACTAAAGCAAGAAGACCTCCTCCTCTCCCTCACAATCCCTTTCTTCCCTGAAGAGATCCCTTTGTATGTGCAGAGAGTCCAATTCAAGGCTCATTGTTTCTGCCAGCTTCCTGTTTGCTTTTTTACTTCCACTACTAAAAAAACCCAACATTAAAACTTTTAAAGCATAAAGAGGGAACGGAATAAAAAGAGGAAAAAACAGCTGTTTCCAGTAGTTAACAGCTGGGGTGGAGAAGTACACAGCAAATGGAAACAAATGGGGGAGGGGGCAGAGAAAAGCAGGGCAGAAGCTGGAGAGGAAACAATTATCATGTGCCTGCTGTTACCTGGGACTACACTGTCAACATCTGGGAAAGTATCCAGAATGGTTTTTTGAAAAATATGGACTGCAAATGTCTGCTCATCCCAAGGACTGATGGGGAGTGGATCAAAGGCCTCTACTACATCAATCTTCACTCTGTCATCAGCAATGGTGTTTCTGACTGCCTCCAGCACCTGTGGGTAAAACACAGAGATTAAATGAGCACAAGAAATGAGAAAGCATCCCTCAGAGACATCAGCAGACATTCTGCTTCCAGAAAACATTTGCCTGTGAACTGTCAATTGTGGCTGCAAATACAGATGATAGTTAAGATTGAAACTGCGTGTCAGCCCCTCTTCCTCTTCTTCAGGGGATTCTGCTACTTCAGCTGAATTTTTTCCCCCCAGTGCAATCAGTGTCTCAAGGTGTTCATGAACTGCTTCAATCCTGAAAGGCAGGGGGGTCAGCCTGCTGCTGTTGGGAGTTACGTCATCCAAATCATCCAGAAAATTGCACAGTCACACCTGATCCACGTGCTCTTTGGCACCAAAGAATTGGGAGGTGTGAGGCCCCACGGGGGGGGGCAGTGGGTACCTCAGCAGCCGTCTCGGCCGAGTGGATCCGGAAGTTCACCGTGGCTTTTGCAGAAGGAGGGATGACGTTTACCTAGAAAAAAAGAGGAAGGACCAACATTAAAAGGAGGTTAAAAACTGATTAAAATGCCAACTGCAAACTCAGAAACTCAAACAGCTCCAGGCCTCAGCCTAATGCTTCACTGTTTCCACTTGGTGTGATATCGCTTTCTGTGTTAAAATACTGTAAATGTCATCTAAAATGCAGATAAATACACAAGGGAATATTCATAAATTCAAAAAAATGAAATTAGCTCTTATATAGAAGGTTTTATCTTGAGCTAAGACCTCTCCCTTCAGAAACTTTACACTGAGAAGTTCTGAAACTTTATTTTGGTTTCCTTTTTAAGCACCACTTTCATCTCATTATCATGTTACTTCTCCCCAAATATGAGATATAAGTCGCTTAACAAATGATGTTACTGAACACACATAACTCTCCTTTTCTACAGAATGAATATTTATAACTTTGTTAAACAAAAAGTGTATAATCTTTAGGGAAAAAACATACAAGTAACCAGGGTGTCACTTCTCTCTTGGCCACTCCGTGTCACTGTTCAGCCACTGCATCTTTGTTTTCTTGTCCAGTGATGCTTTTCAGTAACAGATTTTTCCAGGGACACACCAAACAGCCTGTTTATTTTCCAGGGCTACAGTATTTTTGAACAGCTACACCTCCTTATCAGGGTAAGATCTGGCTGTATCAGCCAGAAGCTGTTATCTCTCAGTCCAAGGTGCAAACTAACCCTGCTTAAGGCAAACACCAGAGCTGTCCTACAAACACCAGACCCCACCTGGGCCAGGGAAGTGCTTATGACTGTGAGTTTCAAATACTGTCACTGATATTTTGTAGGATTACACAGAAAACAGTCTTTCTTATCTGTCCTAGAGCATTAACAATCTTAAAAGCTGGTTGACAGAGATCAGAGCCTTCTGAAAGGAAGCAGTTTTCAACCGTAGCCAAATCCAAGCCACATCTGAAGAAGGAATGAGACTGGTGGTGACAGGTGGTGACAAACAGGGCCCATACTGGTCTTATAAATGGATATAAATAGCTGGAAATCAAATGTCCTAACTGCCTCATCCTATTACATGGAGAAAAATGCATTTGAAACTACCTTGATTCCTGCATTGAACACGGTGACTGCGGTCGTCGTTCGAATCAAGGCGTTGGTGGAAGGTTTCGAGGCAAGAACTCTTAAAAAACCAGAAAGAAACAAACAAAAATTTTCAAAGAAGTTGAATATTCCTAAAACATAAGCACCACAATTCTACAGGCAATAAGCTGAGTGATGGCTTGTTCAGTTAACAAAGTGCTTATTGACAGTAAACCACTGAATTGTCTGAACTGTAAAATAACTGTTCTCCTGGGAAGATTAGAAATGGCTTCCTCTTTTAAGGTTTATCAAGGATCAGTTTTCTTACCTGCTGACAATAGGTGAAAACAGCCACAGATTGCTCATGATGAGATTGAGAGGAAACCTGAACTAAGGGGAAGAAATAAAGCCACAAATCAGCAAGTTTCTGGTTCTCAAGAGCACAGCGGAGTCACTTGGCTACGGCTGAAACAATTATCTGGGAGAAAGGCCAGCTTAAGTCTCCTCCTTTCCAGGACCTAGCTGTGCTCTAAATTCATAAGCTGGGTTACTCTTCACTTATTAATATGGAAATCTGGGAATGAAATCAAGCTGCTTTCCTCACCTCTGCTGCAAGGTGCTCCATAGTCATGAGCTCTGGCCCGTGGCCAAAGAGGTTGCGCAAGGGATTCTGCTCCAGTCTACAAAACAAACAGCATTTGGAATTTCAAAACAAAACAAAAAAAATAAATAAATCTCTGGCTGTTATTGCTCCAGAAGGTTGACAGGAATTTGATTTCTGAATTATATTTGAGATGCAATCACACTTAGCTCTCGTGGTGAGTGAAGCTGCGAGCGCAGCTCCACAGATTTCTGGGCATTCCAGGCACATGCAAAGACTTTCTCTGAAAAACAGCTGAAAAAATCCTGAAGCCTGACTCCTATAAATACATGGAAATCTAGGAAAACATCCCAGCAAATTCCACCATGCCTGGACATACTAAGTTTTTCTAATATATATATTTATTAGCCAATTTGGTATCTACACAGACACGTGAAGAGACGATTTATGCAGTCACATTATGACTCTACACCATGTTTACTGGCTTGGAGAATTACCAGCTGAGGCAGCAGGCATGTGCAGGAATAAATTCCAGAGAAATCCTGCAACCCAGACAAAGGAATCTCTATTGCCACAGAGTAAATTAGGGTAGACAGCACTTGTCTTGCTTTTAAAGAATCAACTGACACTGGGAACAGCTGAAGTGAAAAGACACTGCAGACACCTGGCAATTGTCCCTTTGCTGGGAGTTGTATTTCTGCCCTTCAAAGCGAGCCACAAACTGCAATTTCAAATATATTGACAGGAATTTGAAAAAGACTCTAAGTAGATATATTAAAAAAGTCACATATCAGTGACTTGGGAGTCTGCTTGACTGTCTTTGATGTTGGATGAGAGGAAACTCTCACCTGGACATGGCTGCTGCAAGAATGCCAATACTTGTCTCCTTAGGAGGAAAGGATGAATGTCCTGGCTCTTTTTCCACAGTGAAGTTCAGTGTCATTGAACCCTTTTCTGTGACAGCAATTCTGCTCAATGATACATAAATAAGTCAATAAATAAACAAATAAATGCTTCATGCAACCCCAAACACACACGCACAGGCTACAGATAAAAATAACTACTCTGTGTAATTTTGGTATCATAAAAAGCACCCAAGAGGCAGCAACAACGAATCATTATCACAATATTTAGATGTCTGGAGGGCTGATGTCTTGGCTGCTTCTCCTCATCACAAAATTAAAATGCTTGCAAGGGCTAAGTGGAACATTCTGCTTCTGTCAGCACAGCTGTGATGGACAGCAAGCAAAGGTCCTTGGCTTGCACTTTGTGCCACTGATGCAGCTTTTAGCAACACCAGCGCTGCCCCACGCCTTGAAAACATACTGCAGTGACATTAGCAAGGTCATTAATCACTAATTAATTATTGCAAATGAATCACTTTCATCAGGAGCACTTGTGTTCTCCTTACAGAGCCACCGGTTTCTTCACTCCTGCGATGATCCCGTCCAGCACCGCGCTTCCCTCGTCCAGCAAGAAGGAGAGTTTCACTCCTCTGGATTCCAGCAGAGCTGCAATTTTCGCTGCTCCCTTCCTACCAGACACCTGGGAGAATCCAGACAGAGGAACTGTTTAGATTGAGGCACGCCATCAGGAGGAATCCTGGAAAACACCTCGCTGCTGACAGTGCCTGTGCTACAACCCCACGACTGCAGGGAATCCCCCGGGGAACAGCTCCAGAGAAACCTGCTCAGAGAAGATTCTCCCAGCAAAATTCCCTGGAGACTGTTAATGGCCTGCTAGCAGATGGATTTATATCCATGCTGAGGAGTGTTCTCATTCAGCAGTCACTCAGTGTTGCTTGAACTTCTCCTGGTTCTCAGACACAATGATATCTCAGAGCTATAAGCTCCACGAATTAGCCATTTTAAACATATTCATTTTAACTATGAACAATTCTTTGTCTATTTTGAAAATGCATAAACAAACCCACCTCACCTGTCTCTCTGTACCCTTAAGTGGAACATTTCTGTTAGTTCTTCCTGATCATTTGGAACAACCCTAAGAATCTTAACCCAGCTTTTTATGTCCACCCAAAAACGTGACTCCCGCTGCACCTTCCTTGCAGGAAAGAATCTGAACCACCAGAACACAGAACTCCTGTGTTCTTCTCTCTTTCCTCATCAGACCAAACCCTTTGTCAACGTCACTTAAAGCCAAACAATCAATATATAACTCTGCCCTCGTGCCTGACACAGTATCTACCCACAGAACCAAGAAAAACAGGGAAGACGTTCCAGCTAAACAATGTTGAAGAAATTAAAGCCTTGTTACCTGCATGAACAATGCAAACAACCTGTTATTTCAGGGACAGGAAAGAAAATCACCTCTTCATCGTGTCCAATGCCAACGTAGAAAGATCGGCGGGGTCTGTAATTTCTCCTCAGCAGAAATTCCAGAGCTTGCAGAATTCCCTGCAGGAAAAGCAGAACGTGTTGCACCATCCCTGGGGGTTAATAAGGGGAATAAATGTAAAAGAATGCAGTGTGATGTAAGGGAAGTGTGATGCTTTCACAGCCCTTAAGGAGATTCTGTTCTGCTCACGGCTGAGCGTTGATTTCTACGGCTCCTACTGAGGATATTCCCATTCCCTGGAAAAAAACCACTGCAATATTTGTGTCCATCAGCATGGCAAAGTTGTAATTATCCAAGGAATTCACTGCTCCCTGAAACTGCCTGTCCCACACACACATTGGCTCTGCCCTGAGCCACCAAATGCAGTGATTTTAATGAGCAGTGTATTTTGGACCAGAAGGGCCAAGACAACAGGAAAAAACCCCGAGAAACTTAATGTGAAGAATGAGAAATCAAATCTGCCATTTGTTATGGCAGATATATACATTTATAACAATATATTCGCCATATTATCCCATCTCACCCGTTTTTTCAATTTAAACTACTTAATTTTTCACATCAGAAGAAATAACATCTTGGCAGTGCCCGTTTTTGCCACGTTCACTGAAATTGCTCATTTTTTTGGTGCCTTTGTGGAGTTACTTCTGCAGTTCACAGTAGGAGGAAGCACCAAACCAAACTTTCAAGTTTCAAAAATCGATGATTAAATAACCTGAAACTTTCTAGGAGTGTGGCCTATGTCACAATAAGCAGTCACAGCATCCCTGACATTGGTGTGCTAAATATTTGTTCAAATCCTTAATCACCACAAGGCACAAAGGGCCATTTTCCTTATTAATTTTTCCATCAACCTTTCCCCAATGAGAAATCTTGCCCAGATCAATCTTTTCTGTATTTTATTCCTCCAAAATGTACTTAGTACAACAGCTCTTTGTTCTGCCACAGACTGGATAAAAGACACAGGGTTGTTTGTCTATCCTATTAAATAAACATTATTTATTTTGAAACTCAAGCCTTTTAAAAGGGCCAAGTTTGGCTTTGAATGCCCGTGTGACACCTGGGAAAAAGGAAAAGGTCTACCCCTGATTTCAAACACAACATTTGACACACAATCATGGAATGGTTTGGGTTGGAAGGGGCAGTGAGGATCATCCAGTCTCACCCCCTGCCATGGGCAGGGACACCTTTCACTAGCCCAGGTGGCTCCAAGTTTATCCAGCCTGGCCTTGGACACTTCCAGGGATGGGGCAGCCACAGCTTCTCTGGGCAACCTGTGCCATAAAACTTTAAATATGGCATTTAACCAAATACATCTGCATCTGGGAACACGTTCTTCTGATTCTTCTAAGAGCTTAAACTCTGCTTTCTTCAGTAACCGTGGTCACTCCATCTCTAGGAAGAGTTGGGAGAACACTGCAGGGCTCAGGAAATTATCACTAATTAATTCACAGGGGAGCAAGAGAGACAATATAGTGGATTCCAAGGGAACAGACTCCTCCAATTTACCCTTTGCAGGCTTTTATCTTGCTGAAATGACATTACCAAGAGGACGTACTATGGCAGAGTTTTTGTTATCCAGCGTTCCTCGTCCATAGATGAAACCTTCGTGCTCTGCAGCTGAGAAAGGAGGGAAATCCCAGCCCTCGGGGGGGGCAGGCACAACATCCATGTGTGCAAGCAGCATATAGGGCAGCAGGTCAGGGGCAGAGCCCTGAACAGTAAAGAGGTGGCTGTATTTCCCTACAATTTCATGCTGGATGAACTTTGAAGAAAATACAGCCGGGAAGACTGTTAGGAAAAAAATTAAAAACACATGTAAAAGAAAAATTAACAGCAATGTGCAATGCTATCATTGTATATCCCATAGAGCTGTCACCTACTTGGCCTCAGGGGAGCACTGCAAATAAGACTGATCACAGGAGAGAACAGAAGTTCTCACACTTGCACCAATCCATCTCACTTTGTATTTAAAACTTTCCTAAACAAACCAGGAATTCTCAGTGCTGGAGCAATGATGGGACTGCCAAAAAAAGGCTGAAGCAGCAGCAGTTATCCTCTTTTCTTTTCCTCTAATGGCATTTAACCATCTCAAGGACCAAATACCACCAGTGCAAAAAGTTGTTTAAACCTTCTCTGTTCAAGCTTTGGCCACGGATACCCCAAAAAAATACACATGTGCCAGTTCTGACAGGTCTTTCTTCAGGAAAAACAAACTAAAAATCTGTTCCACTGTATTCAGGAACCATATATACACTCTCCAGTTTGTTTATGAAAATGCAATCAAGCAGCAGAGATGGCTGAGAATGAAAGTTTAGTACCTTGCTGAATGTAACTCCCAAATTCTGCCATGGCCGTTGTATTCAAGTCATCTGGAGACACAGACACAGTTGGGATTTTAATGGCACCTTCAATGAAATACAAACCAGAAATCACTCAGCACTTGAAATCAAACAATACTCGAACTGCCATTTGAAAAGGGGAAGTATATTTATGTTCCTGAATATTTTCCAGGAGCTTTAAACATTATTTCACAGCACAGCACGAGCTGCCACTATCAAAAAAGACTGATGTGCTTCAGCTGAGCTGTGCACACGCAGCCACCAGGATTTCCTCACAGTTCAGCCAAGGCATTTCTGTAGATAACTTGACTCCACTTTTCATCCTGAAGTGTTGAATGATATCATTAGAAATGCTACTGTCCAGGAGCAGCTGCAATTTGCTTGGGTGATCTGATTCCTCATAGGCATAAACTACTCTGGCAGCTGAACAAGCAGCTTAGTTGGCAGTTCAAGGTTCTTTCTCAACAGTAACTTGTGTTGTGATGGCAAGAGTGTTATTACACAGACTGCTTTAACTATTAAAATATATAAACAGACAGGTCTTTTGTTGGTTCTTTTAGTCTGCTCTGTCATTTAAACAGGCTCAGACACAGCTGCTCTCCAACATCCAGCCACTGTGCTGCAGAACACGGGTTTAACTTCGTCCCAGTCCCAGCTGCCTTTCCCAAGAGCATCTGTCAAGTGAGGTTACAGATTCTTTTGAGGTCTTGTGACTCGACAATTAACACAAAAATCTATTGTGACCCTTCATTTTCCCATTAGAAAAGTATGCAAACATGATTTGCTAGGCAATAAATCCTACAAACCAGCAAGGTATGAGATTTACACACCCAAGCCCTATCTGAGCAGTGCAGGGCTATCATTTTATGCCAGATTGTGGTTTCCTGCACACTGCCAGCCCTCCTGAGATCTAATACCCTCCAATCTCCTACGTCACACAGCACAAACACAGCAGCAGGGGTCACAGCCAGGCTGCCAGTGGTGAGCAAGAGAGGGAAAAAATCCCGACAGTGACTTATCCAGTGGATAAAGGGATGTCTGGAAAACACCCTCACAGGTGCCTGGGGCTTTTCTGTGTGTACAAGCAGGGAATGGTGGAGAAAATCAACACTGGGTGAGACTTGGTTCAAGAGATTCACAGAATCACTGAGGTTGGAAAAAACCTCTGAGATTATGGAGTCCAACCTGTGACTGATCCCGACCAGAGCACTGAGTGCCACGTCCAGTCCTTCCCTGGACACCTCCAGGGACTCCACCACCTGCCTGGGCAACCCCTTCCAATGCTTGACACCCTTTTCCAGGAAAAAATTCCTCCTGATGTCCAACCTGACCCTCCCCTGGCACAGCTGGAGGCAATTCCCTCTCCTCCTGTCCCTTGTTCCCTGGGAGCAGAGCCCGACACCCCCCGGCTCCCCCCTCCTGTCAGGGGGTTGCAGAGCCAGAAGGTCCCCTCTGAGCCTCCTTTTCTCCAGGCTGAGCCCCCCCAGCTCCCTCAGTTCTCCTTCTGCTCCAGCCCCTTCCCCAGCTCCGTTCCCTTCCCTGGACACGCTCCAGCCCCTCAATGTCCTTCCTGAACTGAGTGACCAGAACTGAACGCAGCGCTCCAGGTGCGGCCTCCCCAGTGCCCAGCACAGGTGACAAACACTGCCCTGGCCCTGCCGGGAGCCAACACCCGCTCCCTCCCCGGCAAAGCACCCGAGGGGCGGTCGCCTCCACACCGGTCCCACCCTCAGGGGGGGCCACCGGCCGTGTCCGGGGGCCGAGGGGAGCACACGCCGTGTGCCGGCCCCCTCACCTCGCAGCGCCTCCTTCAGCTCCCGCCGCTCGCCGGCGCTGAAGGCGGCGGTGCCGGCGCTCCGCGCCCACAGCCGCGGGACCCCGGCCGGGGGCCGCAGGAGGAAGGCGCGGAGCAGGACGGCTGTGGCCACCGCCACCACCACAGCGCCCAGCGCCAGCCCGGCCGCCATGACCGCCCGCCGCCCGCCCGCCATCCCTGCACGGGCCGCGCCCGCGCCTGATGGGCGTGGCCCGGAGCCAATCACTACCCGCCCCGCCAGCGCGTTGGCCAATGGGGTTGTGCCCGCCCCCTCCGCGGGGGCTGCTGGGAGTTGTAGTTTGGCACGGACATGATGGCGGCGGTCGGGGGTGTTTCCCTCAGCCCGCCCTGGAATCGCTGAGTCACGGGATGGTTTGGGTGGGAAGGGACCTTAAAGACCACCCAGTTCCACTGCCTGCCATGGGCCGGGACACCTTCCACTAGCCCAGGTGGCTCCAAACCCCGTCCAACCCGGCCTTGGACACTTCCAGGGATGGGGCAGCCACAGCTTCTCTGGGCAACCTGTGCCAGGGCCTCCCCACCCAAACAGGGAAGAATTCCTTCCCAATATCCCATCTAAACCTTCTCTCTGTCAGTTTGCAGCCATTCCTTCCCGTTCTGTCGCTCTAGGTCCTGACGAACAGTCCCACCTTGGGTTCCTTGGGAGGATCAGCCAGGACCAGGCTGAGGAACATCCCAAGGCAGCCACAGTGTCGTGCCCTGGGTGTGGCAGCCCCACTCCTGACAGGCTTTAAATCCAAAACGTGCCCCTTCTTTCCATGATTCCACCAACCAGCACGATGGAACAGTTTTTCTTCACTTCTTGACAGCTGTCCTGTAGTGGATGTGAAGATTTATCCCACTTTCCTATGGCATAAACTGTCCCTGGATGCCAAATACCAGATGGGAACAGCCACGGAAATCCTTCTCTCAAATCAGCAGAAGCAGATGATTGTTCACATATTCTTTATTATCAAAAAAAAAAAAAAAAGAACGAAACCAATATTAAATTAAATAAATTACAAACATTTCTGAGCTGGTTATATGTCATGCATTTACCAAGGAAGGCTTCAGAGCCGTCACACATCAACATCACTGTTATTTTAAGAGCAATAAAGGGACACTGGAAGCTGAAAATTTCACCAGCGTGAATTTGAGCTTCCCTAATTCTCTGCCCAGGCACTTGGAAATTAAGCCTTTGGCCACATTGTGCCTCCAGCATGCTGATATTACATTTATTGCCAGAATTCACCCATGGCTGCAGAAATGAGGTTTCCTTCTGCCTGGGTCATCAGATTTCAGCGCAGTCGCTGCTGCTTTCTATCTGTCTCTCCTGACATCCCATCCTTCACACGTGTAGGAACTGCACAAAATACAATCTCTCTTTTCTGCACGGTCTGTTGCTCTGAGGCTTCCTGCGTTTGGACCTGAAATCAGCCTCCTGCAATGAATCCTGAAGGAAGAGCTGGAAATTGGAATTTTCCTCCTTTAATGTGATGCCACCTCAGAGACACAGAAATATTGATTAGGATAGCTTCTTGTTCCACTGCACCAACCTCTTTGTTGCTCTTTTTTCAAAGGAGCGCTCAGGCAGTAACAAAAGACCATGAGTAATCACCCTCAAAGATCATTTAAGAGACTTAATCTCTTGATTTTACCTTGTAGAACAAGCTAGGCATGGTTCTAGAGAAATCACTGCTGTCTGACATTAAAATAAGGAATAACCATTAGCTAGTGGGTTTTTTCTCTTGGAAACTACCCTCCTTTGGTTTTATTATTCTCTCCTGCACCACATAATCAGGAACTGAGGTAGAGAAATGGTGACTTAGTTAATGAGATGTTGCATAAAACCAAGCTGGCAGGGTCCTGATGTTGTTTCCTTTAATGGCTGCCTAGCTAAGATGGTTCATGAAGCTCTTTTTCCTTAAAAATGGGATATCTGGGAGCTGGAGGAAAATCCCACATTCTCTTCCCAGAAAGCCTTCAGCAATCTGCTGGTGAATCAGCTCATTAATGTCTAGGTACTCAAAAACTGTACATTAAAGCTTGCTCATATTTCTATTATCTTAGAGTAATAAAATAGAAATAACAGTTTAAAATATAATTTACTTTCATTATTTTAAGGCCCCTCTTTATTTTTTTTGCATTCATGGGAAGAAGACAGACTGCCCAGATTTACTTCCATTACTGTTCAGGTTTGTTTGGTGACTCCTGCATTTTATCCCAGTGCTGGAAATATTTTGTAGGGAGATTTGAAATGCAAACCAAAAATTGGTTTTGTTGCAATTAAAGACATACAAGTATGTGTCTTTATCCTAATTTTTTATAACCTCATCTTCATAAAAGCCATACTTGAGGTTGAAATGAGCTGAAGAAAGAAGGGTCCCTTTAACCCTTGGCTTGCACTTGGAATTTTCAGGTTTTGTATTGTCACCTTGTCATTACTGTCACAATCATCAGCACTGGGTAAGAAGGGAAGGCATCAGAAAAGGAAACTAAAATAGCAGTTGTTACAAGCATCACTCAGATGTAAAAGAATGTCTGTCAGGTTTTTAGAAATGATGAAGATCTCTGCAGTCTGTCTCTGGGTCAGTGAGGCAGGCGAGTTTGCCTGAGGTAGATAGTCCTGGCAGCATCAGTCTGAGGTGGATTTTAGTGAAATTTGTCAAATATAGTAGAGAATTAGTATGGAAATATCATATATTGAACAAGAGGTTTCTCTTGCTGCACAAGTGACAATTTGAGAGCTTGTCCCCAGAAGCCCTGCACAGCCCAGGGTGTCACTCGGGCTGTTCCCTGGTTGCAGGCATAAAATACACTCAAATTTCAGTTTCAGTGCTCTGGATCAATGGCATCATGAAAAATGTGCAGGAAGGGCTTCCTTCCCTGTCCCTGAATTTCCTATTTGGGATCAAAACGAGAAACACCTTTCCCCAAAGCACTTATCCATGTTCTGGATTCAATCTCTTCGTTTCTCCAGTCAACAAGAAGATGGGAAGAGCCAGAATTCCCTTGGGATTAATGCTTTCATGCCATTTACTGTCTAAGAGCCTTCTCTGAAGTATTGTTTGGTCAGTAAAAAGATCCTTAAAAAACTTAAAGGGGAGTTTGAACTGGACCCTGGGTCTTTTGGGCAGGTACACAACCCACCAGGCAGGCAGAGCAATATGCATGTAACAAGGAATTCTTACTTCTGATTAAAAGCACATCCTATTAGTAAATAAACCCCACATAATTCAGAAATTAGCCCTTCTGAGGGAGAGTGCCAAGATCTTTGGGGCGTCAGAAATACGGCACTGGTTTGAGGCACTGGTTTTTGAGGCAGTGGTTTCTGGGACACTGGGTCACAGAGAGAGGGGAGCAGGGGGCTCGTGGAAGAGGGGCCACAGGGGAGGCAGAGGTGGTGCTACACAGCCAGGAAGGGAATTTGGGGGGGCTGCACTTCCAGACCCCCCGAAGGTCAGTGCACATCCTAGAACGACGTTCCCCGGCAGAGCTGCGCCTTGCAAGAGCCGCTTTCGCTCGAGAATCAAAAGCCCTGAGAGGCTTTCAATATTTGCTTGTATTTCACTTCATCAGGAAGAGAGGGAAGAGGGGAAAAGGAAGGAGCAGGATGCCCAAATTACGTAATCCAACGTGGGCAGAAGGGTTCGATTGTGTGAGACAAAGGAGAGCGCTTGGCACCGGTGCCTGATCGTCCCCTGGGTTAAGGCACCTGCCTTCAAATGAACTCCCTTCTCCTCTAATCCATGAGATGGCATTTCCTGAGTTCCTGCTTCCCTGGGTTGCTGTTGCCTGCTCCAGAGTCCACTGCTCTGAACACCACAAACAGAGCAGGAAGGAGGGAGGAATCTGTCAGTCCAAGAGGTGTGATGGCCTCTTGCTTTGCAAACCTGTTGTATCCCCAGGTCTTCACAAAAGGATTGGAGGGAGGAGTCTGTTCTGGAGGGTTTGCCCACACTCTGGTGCTCCCTGTGCTCACAGGGCTGTCTGGGTTTCTGAGTGGAACATGCTTCCAAACATCTCCTGAAGGGCACAGAAGACACGCAGGGTTAGGGCACAGACCCACCCACACAGCTCAGCATTGTTCAGTCCCACAGGGAAACACCACCAGAACCCCCAGCCCTTCCCATCCCTTCTCCACGAGGCAAAGCTGGTGGTGGGAGTTGCTCTGCCTCCAGCTGTGCATGGATAGCATAGCAAAGGTCAACACTGGAACAGATCTCCCCCCAAGACCCAAATGTGAGTGTAAGTCAATGTGTCATTAATAAAGTCTGTGCTGCAAAACTTGACCAATGATCCTTTTTTTTTGGGTGTGAGCTAAACCTGATTCTCCAAGTTCCCCCCAGTGTGTGGAGACCGCAGGTCTGACTGTGAACCTGAGCTGTGTGGCCCAGAATGGATTAAAGGGTTCCCTGTGGGGTAACCTACCTGCTGCTCATCCAGGTGCCTGCCAGAGCTCCTCAGGACAGGGACTTAAAATCATAGTTGCAATTAACTTTTCAAAGCATTGCAGTTACCTGCAGGCTCAGGGGAGTTGCTGTCTAATCAATCCCAAACATGACTTCTGATTTCCACCTTACACCCGTGGCTGAGGCGAGCCCTGGCACTAGAACTCACCTCCTCCAGGTTCTTGAACTCTGCACTGCTTTCATCCACAGACTCGTCAGAGATGGACAGCTCTGTCTGGTTTGGCCTCTGTGCAGGGAAGAATCGAATCCACAAATTACCAGGGTCAAAAAGAATAAAAATAATGACTAACCCAGGCTCAAAACATCACACATGCTCCGACAGAAATGCCCAGGAGAAGGGGCACAGGAGGAATCCTGCTCCCTTTGTTTATCTCCTGTGACTAAGCTGGCATTGACATATCACTGTGCCCAGATATGAGATACCTTAACTTGTTCTTGTGAGATAATTGGCTCCCACTGCCCTGATTCCAACTAAATTACCACACAATAAACCAACCCCTGTTTGAGGAAAGAGCCTGTCTGACACTGTGCCGTCAGAATGTGCCACCTTCCTGCCTTGGCCTTTTCTCCTCCCAACCCAGGGAGAGTCCACGGATGCTGGGATCATTCCTGGATGGGTGAATCTGCTTTGCCTTCGTTTCTGAGGGCCAAATTCTGCCTCTGTGTGCAGCTGCCTGTTCCACCCAGCACCAAACTGAGGCCACAGTGCTGGAACAGCTCTTCTGGCTTCTCCAGGACGGGACAACATTCATCTCTCAGCCAAGGGGTTGTTACAAGACATTTACATTTCTGAATTCCCAGGGAAATCCATTCAGTCAGGAGGTGCTTGGCCTGTACACAACAACTAGGAGATGAAATATTTTGTTGGATTTAGGCATTTGCCACTTGAGATAAACAGGAGGCTTTATCAGTTGCAGTAGCAATTTGTTATTCAGCCTGTAAACCTGATAAGAAGAGTCCTGTGAGCTGGGAAAGCCTGTGGAGCAAATTTACCTCTTCCAAGATGGGTGGGTGGACAACTTCTTTGATATTTGCCTGTGCAAACAAAACAGCATCGTGGATGGTCAGGAAGATGTGACTTCTGTCCAGGCCTCCTTCCTCAAAGACTCCACCTGTGCTGATGTCACTGTACACCTGGGCTGGAGGGAGGAAAAGGCACATGAATGAGGAGGAAAGCAAAGGAGGAAGCCTTTGAGGGTGTCTGTGGCTGGCAGTGGCCTCTGAGCTGAGGCAAGGCTGGGGTGCATGGGGAAAAAGCAGGTTTGCTGCAGAAATGAGTGTAGGGATCTATTTTGTTCTCCACTTTTGGAGATGTTCCAGCCATGTCACTTCCCAAGTGAAAGGACTGATTTCATACATAGAGAACAGTGTTTCTCTTCCCTTTCTTCTGTTCTCTTCTCTCCTCTGTTCTGGTTTGGTCCAACAAAAGGCTGACATCTCACACGGTTTGCATAAAGAACACAAAAAAGTTCTCCTGTCTGTCAGGAGCACAGAAATGGGGGAAGATCACGTGGAAATGTGTTCTTTGTGGATTCTTACCCTGCACATTTGCCAAGAACACTTTAATCCCAATCTTCTGGTAACTGGAACACAACTAGAAGGGATGAGAGGGGAGAGAAAGGATTAATAAGACTGCTGCTCCAGCTTTTCTTAATACATAAAGTCTTATATCAGGGCTTTACATGTTCTGGGGATGCTGAAGGAGAAAAGCACACAAACCTATTGAGGCAGGTAAACACCTTTTATCAGAGATACCCAAGGAAGCAGAAGGCACTGCAGCTTGGCTTTGTTGGTAGTGCAGAACTAACCTTGCTCAGAGCTTTTGTGCCCATGAGGTCGACAAAACACACCCCGCTCATGTCCAGGATGATGGTGTGAAAGCTGATGTAGGGCGGTGCCGTCAGCACAGGGTCAACATCTGCCCTGGGCATGACGCTGAAGGTGCTTCCCTGCAGGGTGGTGGTGCTGCCCAGGTCCCTGGAGCTCTGCACCTGCCCGGCACCGTTGGCAGGGGGACGGAAGGTGACGTAGGAGATGCTGGCGCTGTTGGCAGTCGTCTGGTTGTTGTTGGTATCTGTTGGAGAGGTGCTTTCAAAGTCCTTCTGGAGCTCTTGCAGAGACAAGGTCTGCAGCAAAGCAGAAACGCAGAGTCAGGGCAGGGCACAACTGCCAGCACAGGCTGAGAGGTGACAGGTGGATGTGCCTGTGTCCACTGGCATGAGGTGTTTTAATCTGGGATGACTCCAGCCTGGTCCTAGACTGAGTGTCCCTTGGGGCTGGAGCTCGTTAGATTAATTTGGCATGATTCATCTTCACTGCTCAGCACTGCAAACCAAGTGGAGCTGGGGTGACTGGAAAATGGGCTTCAAAAGGGCACTTTGGAACTGAAATGCTGACACAGGTGCATCATCAGAGAAGGATGACAAGCCTGGTTTCTACCAGATTGTTCACCATGTTTCCATTCTAGCTATCTCTGTGGCTTTCTCTCTCCCAGGCATTCCCAGTCCTCCTGCATCCTAAGGTTTTGGCTGCTGGGAGGAGTGGAGATGTGGGCGGGAAGGAAAGGAGGTGAGAGGTGGTGAATGTGGCCAGGAAGAGAATGCAGAAAATCCTATGTCAAGGGGAGCTGTTTGGTGGGGACTTGGGATCTTATTCATCAGCACAGGAACCTGACCTGAGTTACCTTGTTCTGCTTCAATAAGAATTTCGGGAGCTTCGTTGGTGGCTGTGCTGTCCCCTTCTCCTGCCGTTTCACATACTTCTTCCTGGCCAAGTACACTTTCCCAGGATCCACCCCAGTCTGTTGGAAAGAAAGAGTTCTCTTTGAAAAAGCCTGTTCAGACCCATAGTCAGGGTCTTTCCTGGTATTTCCCAGTCTGACACCAGCTGTACACCGGGGTGAGATGATCCTGATGGCAACCAAACATCTTCAGCAACTCGGGGTACCTGCACATGCAGGGAGGAGAGACTTGCAGTAGCAGGATGCCCCTGTTTTGGCAGAGCTTGGAGGAGGATACCTTCCAGGGTTCAGGTATAACCCCTCAAATGAGCTCTACAAACAGTCCTGAAGCTCAGGGAGGAGAGGATGGAAGAGTAAAGGATGGATGTGACCATCTGTCACGATCATCCATGGCTTAATTATCTCCATGCAGCAATCCAGGAAAGAGCAAGGGCCATTTGGGATTGGCTGCAGGCAGAAATTTGTCAGGGCATCACTCACCTTGGCTACGACCTTCTCACGGAATATCTCTGAGTTGGCAAAATACAGAGGTGAGCAATAGGTCACAATTTTAATCCCATTAACCTCGTGTACCTGCAACAGAGACAAGAGCTCAGACCAGGCCTGGGTGCCAGTGGCAAACAAGGAACAGCACTTTCCCTGAGGATGCTTTATCTTCACCTTACCTTGTTGTAGGATTTGGGATTCTTGTAGATGTCAGTGGAAGTCACTTGGCCCAGGGCAGAGCCGTTCCGGCTGCAGGAAAGAAGGGATCAGCATTGGAGTGAACGGTGCAGGGGAAAGAAAACTGCTTTGATTCACATTCCACACCAGGATTTGAAAATTTGCTTTATGAAAATACATTTCATCCCTGCAGAGTCCACAGGGGAAAGAAAAAAAAAAAAAAAAAAAGACTCAGCAGTTTGAGATCCCAGACTGGGAAATGTTAATAAAGGGGCTTTGATGGATTAAAAAGGGTGTGAAAACTTCCCACCGGCCTCTGCACATGCACAGGGCTCGCTCCTTTGATGAGCAGGACTTTCTGCTGGGAGCTGTGCAGGGTGATTTTCATGCTGAAGTAAATACCCCGAGACTTCCCCTCGCCTTGGGATGTGCACGGGAGCGGGAATGCAGGCGGTAAATTAGCGCCTGCCATTCCTGTTTGCACATTCCGGGGAGGACACCTGCACTCCCCCGGGCTCCTGCCGCGCGTTCCTTCGAGACACGGGCCAGAGGTCGGTTATAAAACCCTGTATTCTGCCCCTGGCAGGTTTTGCTGTCTCTGGTCGCTGCGCTGGTACTCACAACTGGGTATGGAAAACCACGACCAGCACGGAAAATCCCACGCCCACCGCGACTCCGTAGGGAAGGCTCAGGAAGAAAGCGGAGAGGAAGCTCACCAGCCACACCAGCTGCAGGGAGAGAAGAGCGTGGCAGGTCATTTCTCTCCGCCAGGGATGGATGGAAAACGGCCCTGTGCTGATATCCCGGACTCCCAAAACCACATAGGATCAATAGACCAAGACTTGAATCCTCCAGAACCCGAATTCTCCGTTTTTTTTGCGTGTTTTCGCACGGAACATCCTTGCTGGGAAGTTTGCCAGGAGCCCCAGTTTCTCAGGCGTAAAAGCAGCCAGTGTGTTTCTTCACGACTGCACAAAGACAGTGCTCATTCCATCCAAAAAAGTATCAGCCTGGCTAGCCCAGGAAAGGCTCCTGCAGATCACACCATCTGCTCTCAGCCCCAAGAAGCTCCTGCTGGCAGTCAGAGCATTTCAGAAGGAATCAGCATCTCCCCGAAAACCTCCTGAGCACCTGCTATAAATGGCCCGGCCACAGAGCAGGTCTGATGGCCAAGTATGACAGAGCACCCCAAAACCTGCTTCACCTCCAGCTCAGAGCTCTGACATCTGTCATTTTTATGTGTTAGCGCTTGAGCAGCTCCTTCCACATGAAATTAGTCCTGCCCCAGCTCATAAACTTGCCCTCTGAGAATCATTATCAGGTTATTTTAATCCCATCCTCAAGACTAATGAAACCTAACTTTGACCTTGGACAAGTCAGAGTAACTGATGACTTCAGCCTCCTCATTTATATGGATTGTGTATATAAATGGCAGGGAAGGGCTTCCCACCATCCAGGCTTCGTGCTGGGCTCTATCTGTGGAGTTAGTTGTCCTGAAACACAACCAGCCTTAAGGTGATGAACACCAGTGGCCTGACAACACCCAGAATCAGTGTTCCCCATTTTGGGACAAGACACTGAATCTAGTTCAAATTCCAAGGAGATTAAGGTCAGGGGAATCCCGTTCACTCCACTGGCATCTGCCTGGTCCCTGCTCTCCCTGCACCAATCTCCAGGCAGCACCAAGCACCTCCACTCAGTCCACCATCCCCTCAGGGGTCTGCTCAGGCTTTGCCCTGGGGTCTCTAAGCCCATGGGGTCGGTCTGTGCTCCCCTGTGTGAGCTCTGGTAAAGGTTAGTAACTTCACTGCCCTCACATGAACTGCCAGAGCCGACAGACCTTCCAACCCACCCACCAGCATCAGCAGAACCCGCTCAGAGATGTGCTCAAATTGCCAACCCATCCCTCCTCCAGCACCTGTTTGAACAGTATTTTGGGAAAGCTCTTAAAGACTCAGGTCAGCCCCTCTGGACTCCTGATTCCTCCGATAAGGGGGTTTGTCGGGACCTGACAGGATATTGGCTCAGTGTCCACACACACCACTCAGCCGTGGGAGTCCTGTTCAAACACTGTCTTTTTATGTCAGACATTTCCAAATTCCGTTCTCACTCCCCCGCACCCCCTGCCTGGGTTTATACATCAACCAGTGCCTGGAGTCCTTATCACTGTGAAGGGCTCTCCTCACCCTGGAGGGCTATTGTGTGAGTTTTTAAGTCATGACTCCCAGATATTGAGCAGGGCCGGTTTGGCTAGTTCTGGGCAAACAGGCTCCCGCAGTTGATTGGCATTTAAACACAGCAGGTAATAGTTCAGGCCTCTCTGATATGTGCTCTGAGCACCAGGGTGCTCAGCTGGCCAGGACAGGCTCCGGGACCTCGTTGGTGAGGGGTTGGAAGTACCATCACACTGAGAGAGCAAAACCCACCTCCTGCAAGGGATTCACACCCCTAAATGCCCCCCAGAACCTGCTGGTCCTGCCCAGGCCCCACACAGCCCTGGGCTGGGCTGCCAGGTGAGGCAGGTGATGCTCCCACCACCCCAGGCACTCACGCAGTCCAGCTTGCTCTTCTTCCACAGGTAGAAGGGATCAGCCAACTGCTTGAGGGAGTTTTTCAGGTTCACTGCAATGAGGGCTCCCAGGACAGACTGTGGAGGAGAGGAGATGGTGTCAGCCAGGATGTGGATGTGCCATGTTTGGCAGCAGATGCTTTCTGCAGCATCTGCCTTCCTTGGTCCGGATCCCACAAGGAAATGGGGAAGGCTGATGCTCACAAAGATCTTGCCTGAATCTAAGCAGAGTATTTTAGACTATTCTCTGACTGTAATTTAGACTGTTGTTTAGACTTCTATTTGCCCAGAGAAGCTGTGGCTGCCCCATCCCTGGAAGTGCCCAAGGCCAGGTTGGACGGGGCTTGGAGCAACCTGGGCTAGTGGAAGGTGTCCCTGCCCATGGCAGGGGGTGGAATGAGATGAGCTTTAAGGTCCCTTCCAACCCCATCCATTCTATGATTCTGTGATCTTGCTTCCAGAGGCTCAGTCCAGAGAGGTCTCCAGGCCAGGAACAAACCCCCTCCCATGCAGCAGTCTGCATGAGGGTTTTTTTGGAGCCAGACTGCGCCTTCTCTTGGGTGTGTGGAGCCTGTGTCGCAACGGCCGCTTGCACAGATGTTTGTGTTACCTTTGGAAGAGGTTCCAGGTAGATTCCCAGAGACAACATGGTCACCATAACCACCAAGGCCACAAAGAAACTTGCCACCTTCAGAGAGGAGAGAAATCACTTCAGCAAACAGCAATGTCTCCCCAAACTCCCCAGGGGCCTTTCTCCTCCTGCTGCTGCAGCCAAGGGCACAACTGGTCACTGCAGTATTTTCTGTGAGCAGATGATTGCCTCTGAAAATAGGCAGGATTTTGAAGATCTCACAGATAACCACAAACTTCCCTCGCTGGTAGCTCTGAGAGCCAGACTGGGAATGCAGATTGACAGCTCTACATCTGTGACCAATCCAAAGAACCACCCAGGGAACAAAATGGGGTTGGAGAGGGAAGAAATTCTCCTTTAGCAACAACAACGTGGAGCACTCGAATGTGAAGCTTCTCCAGACCTGCAGAGCCACGTCAGGCTGGCAAAGCACGTGGCAGCTCAAGGGTTTGTGCTCAAGGAGGGTCATGTAGGGAAGAGAGGAGGAGGAGGAAGAGGAGGAGGAGGAGGTACTAACTTGGGATTTTGCTCCTGCCCCATCCACGGCAAGAGTGACAGAGAGAGCACAGCAGATCACGTGGATTTTGAAGAAGGATCCAAAGAAGTTGCTGCAGCCCAGGGCCAGCATTTCCTGCAGAGATGTGGAATATAGTCATCACAAAGAACAGCAGCCCGTCCTGCCAACATGTGTGAGCAACCAGGAGAGCAGGTGCCTGAGTCTGGGGTCTGTGTGGCCAGAGAAGGGCCCTGTTTTCCCTGCAGTGTATCCCAGACTCTTTCCTTTCAGTAAGAGCTGGGATGGGTTCTGGTATAGCAGGGAAACCTGGAAGCACAATTCCACATAAACACGTTGTCATCTGTTGACACACTAAGGGCAGGGCTCCATGTGGTATGTGTGGCTGTTATTGAAAGCTGCCACTGTGCCAGTGATGACAAAAGAGGATTATTTAATGTCCTGCCTCCCACAGTATCTGGGTGACACACCAGGAATCCAGGTCTTTCTCTGCTCGCTGAGAAATACATGTGCCTGTTGTGCTCCAACAACCTGCCAAAAAGGCCGTCTGTGCCAGCAGAACCCCCGGGTCTGGAGGGAGAGCAAGGCAGCAGAGCTCAGCCTTAGGCTCCCTTCCCTCTTCCAGGCTCTCTGCAGCTCAGTGGAGACGTGTCTGCCGTGTCCTTTTGCCCCCACGTGGCACTGTGCCACCTGAGCCTGCCAGCGAGGGGGAGCAGCTCGTCTGGTTGGAGCGCGGCACGTCCGAGCGCTTCTCCCGTTCACGCCGGGAGGTTTTCCCTTCACGCCTGAGAGCGAGAGGAGCAGTCCCTGCCCGCGCCTCCCAACCCGAGCGTTACCTGGTTGGGGTCCACGTCGTAGCCGTGCTTGGCTGCCAGAGTCCTGCCCATGGCCAGGTTGATCACGTAGCCCACGATGGCGAGCGAGAAGGCCGTGCCCACCATGTCCTTCCACTTGCTCACCAGGGGCAGGGTGGGCTCTGGGAACCTGCACTCAGAGCAGAGTTGTGACGTGAGTGTCTGTGGGCCGGCGGGGTGGGTGAGGAGCTGGTGTGCTCAGGAGTGACATAACCCATGTCTGCGCTGTGCACAGCTCGAGTGGGTGGTGGGGGTTGTGTCACAGTGCTGCCTGACAGTCCTGGAAGGGGACTGTCACACAGCAGGGAAGAGTGAGGTGTTTTCCAGGTTGCAGGAGGAGGAGGAGGAGGAAGGAAAACTGTCTGGAAGGTGAGTCAGAGCTGCACAGGCTCTTACCCCATACTGATCTTCCCGACGACTGGCATGCCGTACTTCTCGGGCATGTTAAAGCTGCCAGAGATTGCAGTTGCAACTATTACCTGAAAGGCAATAAAGAGAATAAAGAGCAGTGAGTGAGCAGGGAGAGCTGAGCTGGCTCAGAGCACTAATCTTGCTGTGCTCTCGGGGCTGGCAGAATAAAATCACCACCAAATTTGGGCGAGGAGAGGAGAAAACAGTCCCAGCAGGAGTTATGTTCCCCATCCCCAGGATGCAGGTACAACCTAACAGGGCTGAGCTGGGAGTCAGAGGTGTCCTGCATGAGGATGGCCCAATTTCTGACCCCAAGCCACGTCATATTCACTGTGTAGACACTCTACATGATGGGTCTGCTGTGACCAGCAGGGCTGGGAGGGGCGGGGAGGGTCTGAGGGACAGCCTGGGTGTCACTTACGATGATGATCTCCATGGGGATGGGCATCCGGATCTTCTTCATGTACTTGAGGTTGAGCTCCTTGACAACGATCAGGAGCACAGCACTGACCAAGGCATAGACCAGGGAGGCCAGGTTGGTTTTGGGCAGACCTTTACAAATGTCAATGAATGTCTGAAGGGGAGAGAAGAGGAGAAGGTGTCACAGGGAACCAGAGACTCCGGGCAACACGGGCAGCACAGCGGAGAGAACTTGTCACCATAATCACTGCAAACACCCTGAGATGGGAGGGGAGATGAGATGGGATGAGAGAAGTGCTGGAAACTTCTCTGAGGGATCAGCCACCAGCCCTGGGCCTGTGCTGGTGGTTAAATGCAGTTCTGCCTGCATCAGTGGAGGATGCATCCACGGAAGATACAGGAAATCCAGGGAATGGGAAAACCTGCTCATAGAGGAAGTTTCTTTTGCTAACGATTGTAAATGTAAAGCAACACAGTTCACATTCTCCCCAAATCCCAGCCCCATTTAATGATTTCTTATTGGAAACTCTCAGACAGGGGCTCAGCTAATGCCCTGCAGGGCAGCAGCAGGGTGTGCAGGGCAGGGCTGGTGGACGGATTCCCCTTCCCTCCGCCCTTCCCTTCTCTCCAAGCCCCCCCTTTCCCTCAGGGGGGTGTCAGTGATGCCTGAGGGGTGGTGGAAGGTGTCTGCCCAGAGCACCCACTTACGTAGACGATAGCTAAGGGCCCGGTGTAAGACGGGACTGTCAAGCCGAAGACGTACTTGAGCACGGAGATGAGGATCTGCAGCCCCGCCGCCGTCATGAAGCCCCTGATGAAGGACTCGGAGAGGTAGATGGCAACAAAGCCAAACTGCACAAATCCCAGGCACAGCTAGAGGGTGGGACAGACGAGGTGCCATCAGAACCGTGACAGCCCCAAGTGTCCCTTTGGCACCGGTGTGGACAGAGGAGGAGGAGGACGGAGCATCTCCCACAGGTGTTTCCTTGCAGGTTATTGGATGGACAGATCCCCCCCTCTGGAGGGGGACAGATCCCCCCCGGCCCAGCTGCCCCACAGGGTTTTGGAGGGGATGATCCCCCCTGGGGTGGCACAGGGACAGCAGCTCCAGGGCAGTGACCCCTTGGCAGGCAGAGCTCCTGCATCCAGGACAGGGCTGGGCCACCTCTGGCTGCGGGGACAGCAGGGACTCTTAGGAAGAGCCTCTTCCCAAAGCTTGGCACAACGTCTGGGGGATTTTGGTGGGACCAAGCTGGACTGAAGGGCTGCAGAGCTGCAGAGGTGTCAGACAGGCTGCTCCCTCCCACACAGCCACGGGCTAGGCTGTCCTGGAGCAGGGATGGGGAGAGGAGAGCTGCAGGGTGCCACCACTGGCTGCTATCCTGCCCTCACTGCGTGGAGAATTTCACACCGAGACCAAAGCAGGGGTGGCATCCCCCCAAACCCCTATTTTGAGGCATCCCACTGAGAAGTGGGGCCTCTTCCAGCATCTGCTGCCACCATCCCTGCTCCAGGGAGAGCTTGGCTGACTCCCCGCGGGTCAGAGGACTCAGCAGGGGTGGTGCAGCAAGTCCTTACCTGTATGATGGCTGTCAGGCAGGCTAAGGTGGCAGAGATCTCCAGCCTGGCCGCCTCCAGGGCCGTGGTGTTCACGCTGGTCTCATTGGTGGTGTGGTTGAAGTACTGGAAGTCCGACTCTGGAGCCAACTCATTGCAGATGTTGCCAACAATAATGCTGATGACAGCAAAGGTACCTGCAGCACAAGACAGTGAGGTCAGGAGCTCTCTCTAGGGAGCATCCTGTCCTGGAAGGCGCTGGGGCAGGTTGGGCTCTGCAGGCCGAGTCACCCAGCCAGTCACCAGCCCCACAGAGGGATGTGGCCACGGTTCAGTGGGGTCAGATCCTGCTGTGCAGCCAGAATCAGGGATCCCACAAACCCCTGACAGACCAAACAGCCCCATTCTGGGACACACTGAGTATTCCCAGCCAGTATTTAACTGTTTTGTGCAGACAATCGCTCTGCAGACTCTTACCTGGGACCATCTGATGGATTCCCCCAAGGAAGAAGTATGGTACCAAGGGGAAGAAGGAGGAGTAGAGCCCATTGACAGGAGGCAGATTGGCCAGGAGAGCAAAGGCCATCCCTGGAAAACACAAGGGAAATGGGCACTGCAAAGAAATATAGGAACAACCAGGTTGGAGGTAGAGTTTGGGTTTATACATGTCAGCAGGGGAGGCAGGAAACCCCCCCCAAACTGGGCATCAGCATCGTCTGCAGACCTTCAGCTGGCAAACTGGTACTCCCTTTTGGAGACCCAGACAGTCATCACATCTCACCTTGTGGCACCTGAATCGTCCCAGCACTGAGCCCACCGAGGACATCAGGCAAAATATAGTCCTTAATTTTATACTTGGGAAGCCACACGAGTATCGGGAACAGGCGAAAGAGGGTGAGTTTGAATCTGGAAGCCGAACACCTAAAGGAGATATAAAAAATAAAAGCAAATAAGTAAAGAAGGGAGGAAGCAGGGGAGCTGGGAAGTGAGCAAGGAAGGATCTTCCCAGGACTGTCTCAACCTTTCTCCCTCACCAAATTCTGAGCCCAGAGTTTGGGGCACTTCCCTTCCCTACAAGGCCAAGATTCTCATGGTTAATTAGCTGTACACACGGTGGAGGGTTATTATGGGGACCTTCCTCATATAGTGAGAGGTCCCCAATGCTGCCACAGCTGGAACCTGCAAAGAATGAAGGATTTAGCTCCCCAATATCCTGCTCCCCTTCAGACAGGGGATAGGTGAGCTGTGGGGAGGAAACACAGCTCAGAGATTCATGGGACAGTTGCACAGAGCCAAAGATGAACTTTTTCAGGTGCTTGGTCACAAAAAACCCTCCAAGCGTGTCTGAAAAAAGAAGATTGTTTCTGGATTGACACATGCAACATCTCACATTTCTTTTTGCTATGTGCATGTTTATTCTTTCCTGTATTACTGCCTTCCTTTTTTCCAAGGAAGGAAGATAGATTTCCAGGAAATGTATCAGCAGGGTTATTCATCTTTATTTGCATGATTATAAACCTTTCTTTAAGTTGGTATTGGTTTTGATCAGGAAGCTGATAAAAGGAAAATACAGATGAAAAGCTTAAAAAAATAATCCACATGCCAATACCCACACCACCAATTGTACTCTTTTCACTATTCAAAAAAACACCTCTGGAAACAGAACCCCAAATCCCAAATGCACTTAGTGCAAACTCTTCTGCTGATTTGCCTTCCAGCTCAACGGTGAAAAGAGCCCCCAGTTTCACTTGCTTCAGTACAATTTGCATTTCTCCCATGCCCTTTCATCCATCAAAACCCCGAAGACCACGGAGAAGGCTTCCCAGGATAAAAATGGGAACTACATCCCCAGGTCTGAGTTATACCCCAACTCCAGACTACATCTACGTTTACCCCAGCTGTAGCATTCTCTGTTACCTGAAAAGGCTCCTCAGCTTTTCCCCAATGGGGTAAGTTCTGGCTTTCTTCTCAAACTCCTCGTCGAAGAGGCTGACGGAGTACGCGGGGCGGTCCACGACATAGCGAGGCCTGGCCTGGCTCATCTCTGGGTCATTAAAGTTTTTCCCAGAAAAAAAAAAAAAGGAGAAAAAAAGCAAAGCCAAGAATGTGAGTGGAGCTGGCCCCACCTGCAGTATAACAGACCGGACACCTCCAGCGTCTGGGAGCCCTCCCCGAACTTCTCCACCCTAAATAGTTTCCCCGTGGCGCAGAGGCAGGTCCTGGGAGTGGCTTCTCCCAGCTCCAGGGGCTGCTGCTCCTGCACAGGGAGCTTTACCAGCTCCTGGGAGGTGATGCTAATGAGTGATGCCGTGCAAAGGGGACAGAGCCATCCTGGATTGCCTGGCACAGAGGGTTTTAGCAGCTCTTTGGAAGTTGGTGTTAACGAGTGATGTCGTGCAAAAGGGATCCAGCCGGTCCTGGATTGCCTGGCAGGCGAGCAGGGATGTTAATCTTGGCTCTGCCAGCAGCTGCCTTTTTGCCTGGGGCGAGTCACTTGACCTTTCTCGTGCCTCAGTTTCACCACCGGTGGGGCTGCCAAGACTTTGCAAGGCTGGGCAGCCCTGGCACGGTTTGCAGTGGGAGATACTGGCACCACGATCAAAGGCTGTTTCCATCCGAGGTGTTCCTGCCACACTGCCCAGTCCCACTGGCATTCCACAGCCTTCCCAATCCTCTCCTGCCATGAGAGGCTGTGGATGAGTCCTTGGTTTACTCTAGGAAGTGATGTGCAGAGAGATAACTGTTGCTACTTCATGTCAGTGATGAAGATGCCAAAACATCTGGGCAGACTAGTCCTGCCCTGTATCTGGGTCTCACCAGAGAGATGATGAACTCAAGAGAACCCTTATTTTACTATTACCAGCCATGCCTGGGAAGAGGGGAGAATCATCCCAAACTGGCCAGGCTGGGAGGGGAGGGAGGAAGTGGTCAGATATAAAACAAGGATCTTGGTAATTATTTGTGGTTTGGCCTGTATCTAAGTGGGTCATTGCCCAACACAGGAGGAGAAGAGGGGGTGGAAAAAGCTGATGATTCAGGCAGGAGAATGTATCAAGAAACAACATCCAGGTTGCTGAGCGCTTAAGGAGTGATCTGAATGTACCAGAACCTCTTCCCCCTTGCACTGCTGAACTCAGTGCTCACCTTGACAACGAGTTCCACGGAACCTGAATGAGCACAGTGGGACTGATGCCAGTCCTTGCTGATGAGCAGCTGCCTCAGAGCTGGGAGACATGAGCACTGTGTAGCAGAGTGGCCCAGCAGACCCGGGCAGGGAGGAAAGTATGATGCAGGCAGCCGAAACTTTGGGGAGGATTTAGGTCAACAGAATCATTATGCAAATGAGAGCTAATGGCTTTTAGAAAAAGGGAGGTCATCAACCCCACTCCTTTAGACATCACAGGGGCAATCAAGTGCACTTTGCTGTAAAACAGCTCCAGCAATGGGGTGTTTCTGATTCCAGGCTCTGATCTGCACCCACGGGACTCAGGAGGGATCTCAGCCTATGGCTCTGGAGGGACAGCTCCGGGAAAGGAGGCACATCCCTCTTCCTGCAGTACCAGGTGCCCGATCCAGTGCCCTCTGCAGGCATGCTCACACTGGCATCCCTGCTGCTCCTTTTCACCTGGGGATACCTTTCTAAGGGCCATGACAAGCTTTACCTTTGGAGGACTGGTGCAGGCCGAGACTAAGCAGTGTCCTAGGCTCTTCCCAGCCCCTGCACTCATGCCAAAAGCCTCTCTGATGAACAGTCATTCAGCTTTCCCACATCTGTCTGCATGTCTTGTCCCTGCCTCCCGATCCCATGGCTGAGCAGGTTCCCAGCCTGTCTCCCAGCCCCACAGCTCTGCTCTGAATTTCCAGTTCTCCCTCGTGAATATTTTGTAGCCCAGGTCCAGACTCAGCAACAGCTTCTCGGGGGTGATAAACCCACCTGAGGTTCTGGTGCAAGAAATCTCCCTGAGCTGTATTTCCCAGCTCCATCCCTTGCTGAACAGTGTGTCTGCCATCAGACAGACCCAACCAGCCAATTAGATCCCAGCCCTTTAATGAATTTCCCCCGCTGAGAGAAAGTGCTGGCAATCAGGGAAAATAATAAACAAAGCAAGTATAGAGGGAAAAATATCCCCATGATTAAATTCCATCTTAAACAAACAGGCTAATGATGTCAGCGTCTCGGACAGAGTCAAGTTCTTGACTTGGCTTATCACTGGCCTTTCCCTAGATCAAACAGCAGGCTAAACCTCTGAGATTTTGGAATTAAAGAGAACGAGCTGTGTGACTGCTCCTTGAACAAAAGGCAAAGCCAGCTGTCCTGGTGTCCATGGGATGAGACCCCGGCAAGCTGCAGAGCAGAGTGGGGAAAAGCAGAGTGCCAGTCACTTGCTGCATTTCAGGGACCAGGTTTTTCCAGATTTCTGTTCCACTGTGGGCATCTGAATAAAGGGCAAGGTCAGGGGGAAGAGCTCCAAGTGGGGGGCCCGTGTCACAAGCTTTTCAGGAAGCCCATTCCTGCAGTTTGTTGGCTGGAGTGGGTGATGCTCAGAAATGTGAAGTCTGACCTCACTAAGTCCACTGAGACCTTGTGACAGGCTGAGTACACAAATGTGATGTGATACTTGGAGCAAACAACAAATGAAACCAGAACTGCTTCACTCTGACAATATGATGTGGGTGAATAATATTGTCCCAGCAGGTCATGAGCCAAGTGTCCCATAATTCCATCCCTGGCCAACCCAAGCTGTGCCAGTCCCAAACCAGCCACGGACCCTTTTTTCCCAGAGTTCATCTTGCAAACACACTTAGTAAGCTCTTATCTCCTGTCCCTGTGCTGGTGATAGCTGTGTTTGGGAAGAGGAAAGTCACATTGAGGTTCCTGGCTGGTGTTGATAGGAGGCACTGGCACCAAGCCACTTTTCTATCCTGACGTAGGCACAGAACAGGGACTCCAGTCCAAGGAGCGAGTCAAGATTTGGTGGGAAAGCCACCTGATCACTGCCTTATGTGTGATATAAGGGTCCAAACTGCCCCCAGTGCAAGAGATGGGATTCAGGGAATGCCTCTGCTACATTTTAGGGAGAAAAAAAAAAATCAGAGCTCTATAAGTAATGTTTCCTCCTTTGCCTGTCCCCTCTCCATCCCCCTTCTCCTTGCACAAGGCAACACACACCCAGCCCTCTGTGCTGACTACTGGGGTTCAGAGGTCTGGTCTCTTCCAAATCCTGGGTGAATCTTCATCCAAAACACCTCCCTCCCAGCTCCATTGCCCAAGAAAGGGTCATAAAAGCAACTCTCCCCTAGCCCAGGAGACAAGGTGTGCGGGGAGAAGGCAAGCACAGGTGCAAGGGTTTGGTTGCAACACCAGGACAAGGTCTTGACTCCTGTTTCCCTGAATCAGTGCCTTCAGCACTGTGTCCACCACAATTCCCACCCTCCCACTCCGGTGCAGGTGCCATGGGAGCCCTGGGGCAACACAGGGAAAGGGCCCATGTCTGAAAGGTCAGGAGAGGAAGGCATGGCCTCCTGCCCTGAAATCTGCATGGCGTGGGCATGGACAGAGCTCTGTGGTGCCAGATGCTGCAGTGCCAGAAGTTGCAGTGGCAGGTATTTCAGTGCCAGGCTCTGCAGATCTGGGGGCTGCAGTAGCAGATATTTCAGTGCCAGGCTCTGGAATTCTGGGAGCTGCAGTGTCAGATATTTCAGTGTTAGATTATGCAGTTCTGGGTGCTGCAGTAGCAGATATTTCAGTGCCAGGCTCTGCAGATCTGGGGGCTGCAGTAGCAGATATTTCAGTGCCAGGCTCTGCAGTTCTGGGGGCTGCAGTGCCAGGTGCTCCCCCAGACTGAACCCTACCTCACCCTCCTGCCACTCACCCCCCTTTCCCTCTCCCTTTCACACCTCTCGTGTCCAGCTGGGTTTGCAAAGCACCCAGGCAGGAGGAAAAGGAGGTTTCTGCTGTCAGTCAGTCACTCAGTTCAGGTGTTTCAGAAGGATGTTGTATAATTCACCTCCACAATCGGGTGCCAATCAGCCCGGAGGATCCACCCCTGCACTCCCAGGTTGTTCATTCCCTCCAACCTCCTGGCATCAGGATAATTCCAGGACTGAGTCCAGCTGATGGACCACTCCAGGAACTCATCACCAAGGGCCCCCTGGCATGTTCATTCAGGTTGAAGTCTTCACCTGGGCCACTTGAGCACAGATTTTTTGCTCCCGCTTCGATCCAATTGGTTTTGTTTTACCTTTGGCTCTGGGTGGCCACAGCCTTCATCTACCAGTGAACTGATTCAGGAAGAGAACACCTCGCAGTGGTAGAGCCAGATCTGTGACCCCACGTTTCTGGCACAAGTATATTGGTAAAAACACCTTCCCTAGTGATCTGGGGAGGGGGAAGAGGCAGAAGCAGGGAAGCAGTGGTTGGATTTGGGGGGCTGATGCCACGCACTGGGCACACACTGGGCACACCCTGGGGTTTAACCTTTCCTTAACCTTTGAGTGTTGGAAATAGAAAAGGCTGATGCTAGGAGAGCATATAAATCAGTTAAGAAAAATATCCTATCCCCAAAGCAGCTTTAAGCCTCGAGAAAAGGCAAAATGCCAGAATCCATAAAGTTCAGTCAAAACTTAGCTGGTTCAGTCGATTTTCCACGAGGAACCATCACCATGGCTGGAGGAATAGAAGCCAGAGGGAGAGGGAGAGGGTGAAGGAGGGAGAGGGGTGCCAGGAGGTGCTAATGGGCCCTGACACACCTTGGGGAGGGCTGGGAGGAGACATCCCTGCTTCCCTCCAGCTCCCACCTCCCATCCTGCTGCGCCCCGGCCGTAACATCCCCCTCGGGATCTGCCGTCCCCGTTCCTCCACTCCTGCACTTTCGCCACGGAGCAGCCAGGCGTTAAATCACTGTTGTCCTTCTGTTTAGATTAAATATTTGGAGTGTTGAATAGGTGATTTCCATAAGGCAGATGGCCCTTTTCTTGTTGTGAGTGACCCAGCCCAGCGCAGGCACCGGGCAGGAGCTGCGCTCTTGTGCTGCCGGCGCTGGGCCGGTGCCAATGTTTGATGTACCACTTCACACGAGTTTCTAACCAAACTAGCTCTGTGCTTGGTAACCAGAATAATAAAATCTGCAGACATCTGCCAGCTACTGAAGGTGAAGCCAAAGTGTTTGGCTCGAAGGGTGTTTATTAAGGAAAAAATGTTTGCATCCAGCAGCTCGGCTTCCGCGCTTCGTAACGCGGCGGCGAGCGAGCAAATGCTGTGGGCACGGGGGGTCTGCCCTGAGCTGGCACGGGGGTGACAGAGCCCAGATTGGGCCTGCTTTTTGTGATTTGTTTAATTAACCCTCTTGTTCCCAACCCCACCCCAACCCTCCATGACTTTCGTGGCTGCATCCAGCGCCGTAGCTCTCCGGGGAAGGGCTGGGCTGGGGCGAGGCAGCAGCGGACACATGGCCTGGGGGGCTGCAGTTTGGGATGTCAGAACTCCCCATCACAGTCCCCCCAAAGCCACCAGCTTCCCTGCCCTGCCAGCCCCCGGGGTGTCACCTTGCTGAGTGTGGCAGAGCAGTGCTGGGATCAGGCTGCCAGTCCCTTGGCAGGCAGAGAGCAGTGCCTGATCCCAGCAGCATCCCAGCCTGTCCCCTGGGAAGTGGAGTGTCCATCCTTCCTATCCCCTTCCCGCTCCCACAGCATAAAGAGCAGTTGGGATGGGGAGGAGAGAAGGTTAGAAAGGGCATTTAAAAGGAGAAGTGAGACTTTGTTGTCCCTCACTGCTGCAGTCTCTGCTCTCCACGTGCCTCTGACACAGACCTTGCCCTCTGCCTTTGAAGAGCAGGTGGGCAATGCAAATCCAAAGGAATTAAAAAGTTTGCAGACTACAGCATTCTTGCAGTGCCTGCAAACACTGATCCAGGATGCCTGCTGAGAGCTCACTCCTGAACATGCTCCCACCCCTGTGGATTCGTTCTTGGAGAAGGAAAAACTCCTCTGGGTCACCCCATCCATCCTGTCCCAGAGGCAGAGGATGGGACAGCGTTTCTCTACTGGGATAATCTGACCCGGGGCAGAAATACTGGGTGACCAGCAACAAGTGTCTCTCCAAGGACTTATCTGCAAGGAAAAGAAGGACAGGTCCCCAGCTCCAGGTTTCAGCCTGCTTAGAAATAAGGTGTGGACAAATTTTATCAGGGCAGAGCAGAAAGCATCCCTGTTGGGTGAACTTCCACAGTGGAGCAATCTTGAGGGGATATTTCTCCTCTTGCTTGTATAAGCAGGAGCCTTCCAAACTGGACCTAAACATCCCATGAAATGGCTCTGGGAGGAGGTGGAGACCCTGCACCCAGTTTGACAGGTCTCAGTGTGGGAACACTTCTCATTTCCAACTTTAAAATTCCCTCCTAACCTGGTTGTGTGCCCACAGCCAGGCCTCCATGCTCCAGCATCCCCTCTGCAGCCAAGACCCCTTTCCTAGGTTAGATTCCCGTGCACAACAAGTGCTCCTCAACCATTGCCTGCAGGCTCTGGGCTCTACATCCCTTCCCACTATGCCTGGATGTGCAACATCTATTTTGGGCTTTACATATCCCATGCACAGACAGTTCTGGTCATAACAAGGATCCAGAAAACGAGGGTCTCTCATCAGTGTTGTCTCTCCTATACCAAGCAAATCCCTCCACAGATCTCAGCAGGAACCAGACAGGATAAGATGGCAGGATTTATTCTAGCAACAATTAATTCACATATTTGGCTCTTCCAGCCTCTCCCCGTAAATCAAGCTGTTGGATCGTTGGTGTTGCTAATTCCTGAGTAAATCTGCCCGCCGTAAATCCCCTTTGCGGGAAAGGAGGGAGGAAAAGAGAAGGAGGGGAAGAGAAAAAAAAAAAAAAAAAAAAAAAAAGAAGTACCAGTTCTCCAAATACTGCAACTCACACCCAGTGGCTGTGCAACCCGGAGTGTAAATCCCCCACGCCCACCCAGACAAAGAGCCCGATTGTTGGAGGGGGTTACCTGCGCCTCGGCGGGCGATCCTGCGAGGGGAGCTGCAGATGTGGCAGGAGAGGTGCTCCCAAGGAGGTGTGCAGAGGTCTGTGCTCAAAGAAGCCAGTGAGTCATTTATAAATCACCTCAGTCAAGGGGACCGAGGGCTGTGCTCGGCGCCTGATTGGCTTGAGGAGGTAATTGCAAGCTTGTACACCCGGGCTAAGCCCAGGAGATAGCCAGGGGAGATAAGGGGAGATCTGAAGAGGCAGAAGAGCTTTTTGGATGCCCCCTCTCACCCCACCCTCTCCTGCTCTGGCCCGGGCTGTTTGATCACCTTTGCAGGTCCCTCTGTGCTCCGGGTGACAATAGCCCATATTCACTGTCACCCCGGGCCCCTCCCTCACCTGCCATGGACCCAGGGCAGCAGAAGATGCTTTTGTTGGCCCTGGTGGGCAGCGTCTCCCTGTCCTTTGAGCTCTGGCTGACTCTCCGCCTCCGCCACGGACAATGGTGAGCTTTGTGCCAGGGCCAGACCCTGCTGCTCGGGCTTTGAAGATGGGCTTGGCAGGGGGAAGCAGCGTCTTTCTTATTTCCAGGTTCAAAGGGATGAGATGAGTGGGAAGGGGAAGCAAAGCCCCTGCTGCCTGCCCAGGAGAGAGGGCTCGGGCTGTGTTCCCTGCGTGGGGCAGAGCTGGGAGCCCTCGGTGGCACGGAGATGTGCCACTGAGGATCAGGCTGGGCTATCTGTCATCAGCCTGGCAGGCACGGTCCCCAGGCAGCGGCCACACCTCGCCACGTGCTCCTCTGGAGCAGGGTTTGACAAGTTCTTCAGGTGCCCCTGGCAGTGGACAGGGATGCAGAGGGGAGGTGCCGGGATGGGAGCCACCCCCTGAGGTCCTGGTTGATCTCCTGGCTTGGGAAGCTGCAGGTGTCTCAGAAGTGGCAGCATTTCAAACTGGAAAAGGCACTCCTGTGATGGGTGTGCTCTCAGGGAGCAGCCAGCCCAGGCTAGGGGACAGGGCTCATCCCCTCCTGCCACCGTGTCCCCAACCCATGGTAGCACCACTGTGCCGAGCAGAGTCCAGGCTCCTGGTCTCCTCTCCTCTCATCCCAGAGGGATTCCAGAGTGCAGGAGCCAGGAACTGGTCAGGATGCCACAGATGATGAGCTGGACAGGGACATGTCACCAGACGTGGAAGCTGCAGGGGGTTGTTTGCTGTGGAAGAATTGATCTTTCGTGTTTCCCGTTGTCCCCAAGGACAGCTTGGCATGAGGTGTTTGTGGGGATGGCTCTGCTGCCCTCCCTGCTCCGGCTGTGACCCCCCCACACCGGGATGTGCTGCCACCTCTGAGCATTTGTGGCCTGTCTGTGATGGAAAACGATGGGAGAAGGGAGCAGGGAGAGAGAAGGCAGGGCGGGGGTGAGAGGAAGGGAGAAGGCAGCGGTGTGGCCTTTGCTCGCTCCCAGAGGCTGTCAGAGCAAAAATCTCTGGTACCTTGTGCATGCTCGAGGCATCAGCATTTACTGCCAAGAAACCTCATCTTACAACAGATCAATCAATGTGTCCAGAGCCTGCCAAAGGAACACCCTGCCAGAGGGTGTCAGAGGGACAGGGGCTGATTCATTGCCATCTGACAGACAGAGGTAATAATTGCCAAGTGGTTACAATCCTGTAAGTATCATTAATAACTCCTATCGAGTGGTTTCTTTTTTTAAAGGGCAGCCTGATACGTGTGGAGCCCTTTGAAACGGAAACATCTGACATGGCAGCGGGACCAGCCCACGAGGGGTCACAGTGGTCCCTGTCAGGGGGCAAATCCAGGGAATACAGAGCACCCACAGTCCCAGGCACGGGGATTCTGCCAAAAGGAACCGTGGAAAGAGGGGAAACAGCATCTCTGCTTCAGCAGTGATGCTGAACTGCCTGGATGATGCTAATTAATGTCCAGGGTTATTTAGCTATAATGCTAATAGGGACTTTTTTGCCATCGTTGAACTGGTACTTTTGCTAGTTAAGCTCCATCAAGGAAAGACTATTTTTTCCCTCACTTTCCCAAACTGGCATCCCAGTGTGGAGCTGGAGAAGTGGCCATGGGCATGGCAGGTAAATAACCTGTTTGAGGTGAGTATCTGAACTTGGAATAGAACACAGGTGTCCTGAATTTCAGCTTCCATCCTAATCACCAGCAACCTGCCTTTGGAAAAGAGAAGCTGCCAAGCAGAGAGGATGTACAGCCAGTCTGTGCATCCAGAGGGGACAGGTCTCACCTCGGGGACCAGCCCAGCTCTGAGCTTTGGGAGCAGTCCTGGCCAAATTCCATTGGCAGTAACTATAAATATAACTTTGATTCAGCCTCTTTCTGCTTTGGCCAAACTCACCACCTGTGGCCAAAGGGTGTGTCCACCAACAGACCAGCCAGGGGGACGTGCAGGTCGTGGATGAGTGTCTGGGGAGCACTGGGGTGTCTGGGAAGCTGGGAAGCACCTGGACATGGAAAGACATCCCCAGGGACTTGCCCAAGTCATCCCTGGAGCCTTGGGTGCACGGACTGCTGAGCTGTTAATCTTCTGGGCCGATAGCAGCATTCCATGGGCTGGAATGTGTGGATTTGTTTGCAGGTGATTAATATTAGCAGATATATTGCACTTAATGAGGGCAATAATTCAGTGGCAATAATTCAGGGGAGCCCTGAGGTTACTGTCAGCAGGGAGAGGCAGCGCATGCCCCGGGGTGGAATGGGCTGATTCCTGAAAGCTCTGCTGATGGTGGGACCTGCTGGGAGCCTTCCTCCCTCTCTCCCTCCTTCCGACCTGCAGCCAAAGCTGCTTCTTGGGTGGTTTTGCCAAGGAAACAGGGCTTGTTCAGGCACAGGAACTGGAGTCTGGGATGGAGATGATGCAGACGGAGCAGGGGCAGCCTTCTCCCTTTCATGGAGAGAATCTGGTGCTTCCAGGTGGATCTGGGAGGTTCTGAAGACACTGAGAGGTGCTGGGAGGTCTCCACATGGCTGATGTGTCGCTCAGGCTGTGACACCCGCCCAGGGCACAGCTGAAGTCAGGTGGAGTGTCCTGCTTCCCAGTCTGTCTGTCCCCTCAGGAGCCCTTGGGATCAGTGGTGTGCCTCAGCCAGACGGGAAAGCAGAGATTTGGGGCTGCCAAAATCCTGCAGGAACGAGGTGGCCATTCCTGGAGCAGGGTGCTGGACATGCCCAGTGCTGTGGGATGCTCTGGCCTGCCAGCTGCGAGCAGAGGGTGGGCAGGGGTTGGCACCCACCAGGCAGCCACAGTGTCACCACGGTCACAGCACGCGGTCCAGGCACAGCCTGGCTGGGGCAGTGAGATTCCCAGGGCTGGTTATCACCGTTTCCTTCTTGCCCAGGAATGCTGGGCCTGGGCTGGATGCCACCCTCCCACTGGCAGAGGTGGCCAAGGCACTGGCTCCAGGGTGCCAGGCCATGGAGACACAGCTCCCACCTGAAAGGGAACCGCCGGCGTTCCCACTTCCCCCTTCCCCGCGGGGACACGCGTTTGGGCTCCCCAGCTGGCACAGGGGTCAGCGGCTTTATCCGGGGAGGAATGAGGAACACAATGTCCTAGAGGGAGACAGCAGGATTATTTACAGCACCAAAATAAAGGCTGGAATGCAGAAAGGCATCGGGAGGTTCAAAGCTGCCCCTGTGGCTCGGCAACACGCGGACGTTTCGTGCCGGTCGATTCTTGGTGTGAACTTAGGGCTGGGGAGAGGCTCTGAAGCTTTTGTGGGTATCTGCTCAGGGGAATTGCCCTGCCACGTCTTCTCAGGGCCTTTACAGCCTGCATTAGCCCTGTGGGAATATCTCCAGAGGCATGGGAAGGGCCAGGCTCCTGCTGAGACTGTGTCACCTGCGTGTGTTTGTTGAATAAGCGCTGGCACAGCAGTGCTGGAGAGGGAGACCTCCTCACAGGAGGCCCTGGGCCACAGCAGCACGGCTGGCACGAGCACACCCCCAAATTGAAGGCTTTGCAGCGTTAAGACATCCTGGCTTGGGGAGTAGAGCATGTTCTCTTGGTTAGAGCCAACCCCACCAACTCAGATCTCTGTCTGGAGCTCAATCATCACCCCCAAGAAGACCCTGCCCAGCACAGGAGTGGCCCTTGGAGAGCATCATGGAGCAGCACCAGGCTGCCTGTCCTTGGCCAGGCTCTCTGGACAGCCCTTGTCCCAGCTCCAGTCACCTTGAGCAAGGGCTGTTATCTTATTTGTAAAATAGGTGGAAGATATCAGCCTCCTCCAGGGGAACACACAAGTGCCCAGCAAGGTCTGCCCAAGGCCCAGGAGCACAGGCAGTGCTCAGCATCTCCTTGGGCTGGGTGGGAGCAGGCCCAGAACACTCCGTCCATCAAAAATTCCTGGCCTTGGAGCAGCCCCTCAGCCTTGGGGGGCCCCAGCCCATGGGCTGCCATGTGGAATATCCCGCTCTCCTGGAATCCAGGCTGGGGGCTGGCTCTGGAAGCTGCCTCCCCCACCCCTCAAGGCTTTCTGCCCACTCGAAATTAGGAGAGTCAACCAAAATTTTTTCGCTCAAACAATTAACTTCTAGTAAAGAGGGGTTTTCCAATTAAAAAAAAAAATAGAGGAGTCTTTAAAAAAATAAATAAACATGAGAAGGTGTGTGGAGGAATTTGGGAGAACATGTGGCTTCTCCCTTCTTTCCACCAGCGTTTTGTGCAAGTTGGAGCAGGGGGGCTGGGGGGGAAAGTGAACGTGGTCCCATCCCAGTCCCTGCTGCTGCTCTGTGGCCTCGGGCAACTCATTAAGGCCCAAATGCTCCGACCCCAGCGATGGGAGATAAGCCATGAAATAAAGCATCCCATTGTTTGGGGCTTGGAGGTCAATACCTGCAGAAGTGCTCAGGTGTTTGACGTGAGGGCTGCTCTGGTGGGGGTCCTGTCACCCCCGGTGAGAGATCAGGAGCCGGATTTCAGATGGAAGAGCCGGCTTGGCCTTTTTCAGATGTTTTAGGCAGGGTGTTGTCGTGCTGCAGCCATGGCTGGGTGCAGGTGGCACGAGGCCAGGAGCCAGCTCAGGTGCCAGCCTGCCTCGAAAGGGTCGCTGGTCAATGGGCATTTAAAGCTAAATAAACCATTTTGGGCCAGAGGGCTGAGTGGAATTTGGCAGGAGAGGTGTTCCCTGCTCTGAGCCTCACCCAGGGCTGGAGGGAGGCTCTGTTGGTCCACCTGTGCCCTGGCTTCTCCCAACCACATCCCCAGGGATGCCTGGTGGCCTCATGCAGACCTGGGGGTGCTCAGCCAGGGCAGCAGGAGGAAGCTAGTGTACATTTTCTCTTTGGTCAGCGCCAGTGGGTTGACCCAAAAAGCTGCAGATCACCATTGTTCGTGTCTGTCCATGCTCTGAGGAGCTGCTTATTCATGCAGGACAGAGTATGGACCATCTCAACCCAAACTCTGTGCAATTTGGGGGCAGTGAGCTCCTCATTGGGCAGCAGGTGTCCATCAGCAGGAGCCTGAAGCTGCTCCTGTTCTCCAGGTTCACATATCACCCAAACTCCCTGGTGAAGGTGATGTCCACCCCTGTGCCGAGGGGCACATCCACCCCGTGTGAGCACCCCTGTCCTGCCTCGGTCACTGCCTGGCCCCTCACAGGGAGCACTCCCACCCTGGTGAACCCAGTCCTTCACGGGCTTCTCCAAGTGCTTTTGCTGCTGCTCGTGAGTCTGTCCCGTGCATGGGATCCTCTCTGCAGCACTCAGCATCTCTGCAGGGCTTTGCAAAACGCTCATGGGCTGCAGAGAGGGGTGGAAAACCCTTGGAGCAGACGCTGCCCAAGCGGGACAGCAGTGCCTCCCTGTGCCGGGCTGGCTGGAGCCACCCTGCCCGTCCCGGTGGGCTGCACTCTGCTGCTGCCCCAGGCTCAGGCTGGCTGCTGACTTCAGCACGGAGCCCAGCTGACTGCAGGGCTGGCCACAGCCCCTAATCCCCTCTACGTGCTGCCTCGCAGTCCTGCCGTGTCCCCCGGCCCCGCTGCTCCAGCCCCTGTGGCCCCACATGACCTGTGGCCCCAAACGACCCCACACATGGGTGGTCAAGCTGGGACACCTTAACAACTCCTCCCCTGTGAGGGGTGTGAAGGAGAAGCATCAATATTTGCCACGAAGAGGTGGACAACGAAGCAGAGGGAGAGGGGAGGGTGTCTGCTCCCTCCTGGCTGTGCTCCAGGCAGGGGCTAATTGTGTGTCCCTGCAGCTGCAGGGGGACAGTCACACCAATCCCATTAGTGTCACCCACTCACTGCTGCTCGCTGGGGGTGGAATAATGATCGAGGAAGCAGAGAACAGTCAGTCAGGTAATTAACAGCATCGGGAGTGCTCCTGGAAAGAGGTGCCAGTGTGTCACGGGGCTGCCCCGTGCCCAGCCAGGCCACCACACCGAGCCCTTCCTTACAGGTGAGAGGGACCAGGAGTGGCCACCATGGCCCAGGGAGGCTGCAGAAACCTTTGCTGACCTACAAATGTGTTTACTTACCTGCTGCCCGGTGGCACCAGAGGACAGAGATAAAGGCTTTGCGTGATGCCATGACTGTATTTTTCACGTCTGAAGCTTTTGAAAGGTTACCTGGAACTTTGAACCTCTGGGGTTTATCAGGTGTGCTTTGAAGTGGCTGAAGCCACTGTGTTACTCTCGATCCCAGAGCAGGTTAATGCGGTTTCTGCTTCCAAACAGGAAAACTTGATTTCTAAAGATTTGCTTTGCAGCTTTGTTTTGATTCTCACATGTTCAGTAAAAGAATTTAGTCCCACCCAGCACCAGTTGCCACCGGCTGGGGTGGATGGACACTTGGGTACATGTCTTAGTGCTGGGCTTGGATTTGATGATCTTGGAGGGCTTTTCCAACCCAAATTATTGATTCCGTGGTTCTTTGCCGCTGCTGCCTGTCGCTGGAAGGCTGAGATGTGCCTCAGGCAGGAGCAGCGGAGGAGCCGCTGTCTGTCAGCCCTGCCCAGGGCATTTGTGATGCAAATCCAGCCGCTCCAACCAGGCTCCCACCCCTGGAAGCAGTCAGGGCTCAGCCGGGCTGGCTACACCGGGTAACAGGGAGCACACGATGTGCTTTCAGGGATGGCAGAGGGTGAAGAGCTCTCGGGAGTAATTAAACCTCAGCAGCACTGAAGCAAACTGCAGCTGGGAGTCAGGGATTTGGGGTGAGTGTTGGGTGCTAATTTTGCAAATACTGAGAGCAGCTCTTCCACATGTGCCAGTAGGGTTGGGATGGTGTCCACTCTGTGCTCAGCATCCTCAGCTTGGGCTTCTTCATCTGATTTCTGTAGTTTGGGTGAGTGAATGAAAACCTGAAAAGGCAGCAGTGCAGCCTGGCTGTGCTGGCCAAGCTGGGAAGTCTCTGGTTATTAAATAGGGCAGCGTGGGGCAGGAGAGCAGGAGGGCTCAGGCTCAGGTTTGGTTCCTTGGCCAGGCTCTCCTCAGGGCTGAGCGGGCACTGCTGGCTGCACAGGAACTCACTGAGTCACACAAGGTAAATATTTTTCCCTTTGATTTTCACCCTGAGAAAATCTCGAGCTGACCTTGTTAATCCCACGTGTTACAAACCTCCCCCTGTCCTTTATCAAGTTTCGGCCGCAGGATAGTGTTACCAGCTTAGCACCTCTGGCTGCTCCTGCCAGCATCCTGCCTGGCACTGTGCCACCCTGCCCGGTCTCCTGGCCTTCCTGGCTGTCCCAGGGCTGCCTGGCTTGCAGGACCATGCCAGTGTTCCTACCCAGGAGGGATGGAGGGAGAAGAGGAGCTGGATGGCTGTGGTCAGCTCCATCATGGTGCTGGACCCCTGCAAGGTGTGTTAGACAGGATCTCTGCAGGGTGACGATGCCATTGGAGATCCTGCCAGCTGCCAAGGTTGTCATATCCTTCAGTCCTAATTCCTGTGTCTGGAATGATGTTCTGTGGATGCTCAAAGTGCTGGAGCACCACCCAGTTCAAGCCCAGCACCTCAGAGCCTGAACAAGGGCCCTGGAGCTTGGAGTTGAAGGTCTGTCCCCAGCTCGACTGAGTGCTCCTGGCCATCCCTCCCCAGGGCAGCCCAGACTGCAGACGGACCCCGAGCCAAGCCTGCAGCTCCCACCTGGCTCCAGCTCCTACCACTCCTGGGCTCCAGCACTCACAGCAGCCCTGGGCTTGTGCCAGCGGCTGCTCAGCCCCGGCCGGGGGAGCACCCGCTCCACTGGGTGAGTCTGCTCAGCTCTGGGTGTCCAAACTGCTGCTTGCTGGGGTAAAACAGATCAGGTTTCTGTTTGCCAGCACTGAGAGCTTCTGGGGAAAGGGTGTGATTAGAAACAACGTCGCCCTTGACACGAAAGCTGTGTCCAAACTGCCCTGGCCGAGGCACTTGGTGGATGCTCAGCCCAGAGCTGTGCCAGGATGGGGCGTGTGGTGCAGGGCCTGAGGGGGGCTCTGGGCAGGCACAGGGTGGGAAAAGGGCCAGCAGAGCTCGGGAGTGAAATAGTTAATGCCCCTCTCCTCCCAATATTAAGGGACAAATCCTCTCCCCCGGCCTGGTGCCCAAATAAACAGGCTGAGTGTTTCGCAAGGAGGAGGGTGGGAAGGTCTCTACGTGCCAGAGAGGGGCAGTCTGATTCCAGCTCTGCAGCCCCCACACCCCCTATGCTGAGCCCTCCCTGAGGTTCCACCCTCCCTGCACACACTGCCAGCCCCGTGCCCTGCCACTGCCACCCATGGGTGCTGTCCCCAGCCGGTGAGGAACAGCCACAGCGGGGCTGCTGCTCATGGGAAGGTCCGGGAGATGCCAGGACAGAGCCCCTGTGCCTCTGGGAAGCTCTGTGGGACCACTGTGGACAGCGTGGATGGGGCTGGTGGTGGAGGGCACTCAGACCTACCAGGCTGAGTGCCCAGCTTGGGATCCACCTGAGTCCATCCAGCCCAGCAACTGGGATGCTGCAGCCCCAGGGATGTGGCTCCCCAGGCTGTGGGATAGGTGGCACGGGTTGTCCATGGCCACACCCCTGGCCAGCTCCAGCCTGTGGCTCGACAGAGCTTCTCCAAGGTGCCTGATCCAGAGTGGGATGGATGCAGGAAGGGAAGCAGGCACCTGGCTCTGCTCCCACAGGCTCCCTCTGCCGACAGCCACCCCTGCCAGGCCTCATGCCACCACTACACACCCTCTTTGCACGGTGCTTTAGATACCTCTTCTCTCCCCTGACCCTAAATTTGCAATGGGAAAAAAAAATAAAATCCAGCCCCAAAATGCATCCCCCAGCCGTGACAAGCTGGCACAGGCTCAGGGAGGAAAGTCTGGAGCACAGGAGTCTGTAGCCACCACCCCGACCTGCTGCGTGACCACTGGAGAATTTTGCAACAAGTAAATGTAAATAAAAATGAAATATTTAATTTCCTTTTTTATATATATATATACATAAAAAGAATCCCTGACAAAGTGCTTTTCTGAGGATCCTCCCTGGGTGGGGTGGGAGTGGAAGGTGTTTGATGGAGGGGAAACTGAGGCACAGAACAGTTGCCTCCTCCGTGGCTGATCCCAGGAGGGGACCCAGCTGCTGTCAGCCCTGTGTCAAGGCCACCAGCCCCACATGTCCCCCCCGTGAGCACCGTGAGAGCCGTGGGGCCACCAGCCCATGCACTGGGAAGGGACAGCCCTGGGGCCGAGGTCGTGGTCTCTGGAAAGGCATCAGGGGCACTGGCACCATCACCACAGGGGCACTGGCACCGTCACCACAGGGGCACTGGCACTGTCACCACTGGCACCATCACCACAGGGGCATTGCCTGCTCGGGTGCCAGATGACAGCAGATCCAGGGGGATTAGACCACCGTGACACAGCAGCAATTTGGGATTTGCTGGTTCAGGAGAGCCGTGGGAAGCAGCAAGTCCTGGGGTGCACAGTGAGCTGGCCCCGGTGTGTCCAGGGCTGGTCCTGCTGTGCCCTGGCTTGGACAGTCCCTGGGATGGGCACGGGGCACAGACCCCTGGGAGGGGCTCCGGCCGTGGGCATTGTGGGGTCCAGTGTGGGCAGTGCCCGGGGTCAGCAGCAGCTCTTCTTGGGCTTGTCATAGGGAGTGAGTTTGATGGAGTCAGTTAAATAACTCTCAAAAATCCCTTTGTACTGGAAAAAAATCGAGAAGAGAAAGGATGAGTGGACTCAGCTCAGAGCCAGCCTGAGCAGCCTGACAGACTGTGGAGTGCCGAGGTTCGGTCCTGATTTGGGATTAAAGGCAAAATCCAGGGAAAAGCCACCTTGTGCAGGGCGTGGGGACACGAATGTCCCTGTTAGATGGCCGCTAGAGGACAGTGCTGGCGCGCTGTGGGTGCCACACACCCACAAAGGGAAACAATTCTTACTCCTTTCTAACCGGTTTAGGATCTATTTTAAGAAATCAAACACTGATGCATTTCTCATTCCCAGGGCTCTCCTACTCGTTACAGCAGGAGCTGTTCCACACCAGAGGGTGGGCTGGGGGGGGGTCTGTCAGACCAGTCCCGGCTGATTCCAGCTCCCCACCCGAATTCCTGCCTCCAGCACAGGCTTGGAGCAGGAGCGATGCTCACCGTCGTTAGCGCCTGCTTCGCGAGGGTCTCGAAAGCCTCTGCCACGTTGATGTTGTTCTTGGCACTGACTTCAAAATAAGGGATGTCCTTCTCCTTGCACCAGGCTGAGGCAGTTTCCTTGGGTACCTGTGGGAAGGGAGGATGGAGCCACCTCACAGGGATGCCTGTGGCTGCTGGAGAGCTGGAACAGGGGACCCTCCTCACCCATGTAGGTGAGGGCAGGGTGCTGGCACTGCAGGCAGCTGCCTGATATTGTAATCCCTGCTGCCTTCAGTGACAGTCTCTGTCAAAGGGCAGTGGAGGGACGCTGCTTATCCCCTGCAAGAGGCAAGGGGGAGGTGGCAGCTCCTTGCCTGGAGCCCTGGTTTTCATGTGAGCAAAAGGGAGAAGGCAGGTTCTGCAGGTGGAGGATCAGCGCTCATAAGCCATTAGGACACTAAGGCATTCCAATCATGGAATCATTTAGGTTGGAAAAGACTGTAAGATCATCGAGTCCATTCATTAACCCAGCACTGCCAAGCCCACCACTAAACCGTGTCCCCACGTGCCACATCCACACAGCTTTTAAATCCATCCAGGGATGGTGACTCCACCCCTGCCCTGGGCCATTCATCCCTCTCTCTCTCCTCTCCACCCTCACCTGCCGATCACAGAGGTCTATTTTGTTCCCCAGCACGACCATGGGGAAATCCTGCTCCCTTGGAATGACCTTCTCCAGGAAGTCATCTCTCCAGTTGTCCAGGGCCTCAAAGGACTCCCTGTCTGTCACATCAAAGGCCAGCATGCAGCCGTCCGAGCCCTTGTAAAAGGTCGACACCATGGACCGGAATCGCTCCTGTCCCCCCGTGTCCCAGATCTAGGGCAGAGAAGGGCACAGGTACAGACACACAACGAGAGCAGGGTGGGTGTTTGCAGCCCTGTGCTCTGTTAAGCTCAGGGGACCAGCTTCAGGGAGTGCTGAGCTCCCAAACTCCAGTGGGGTTCCACCATAGTTCACGGATGCTGCGAATCGGGCTCTGCAAATCCGTCCCCGCACCGCGTGACACCAGGAGGCGTTTGGGGACAGCGGGACGTGGTGGGACACACATGCCCGTGGGATCAGGGTGGGCACCCCAGGCAGTGCCAGCCCTGCTCACCTGCAGCTTCAGGGGGGTGTTGTCCACCGCCAGGACCTTGGTCAGGATGCTGGCACCCAGCGTGGTGCGATAATCCTCGTAAAACGTCTTGTGCACGTACTGGTGCAGGAGGGAGGTTTTGCCCACGCTGGCAGGGGGCAAAGGGACACTGGTGAGGATTTGCACTGCTCAGGGGGTCAGTCACAGCAGGGGCTGCATAACCCAGCCCACATAGGGGGCTTTCCTCCCTCACAAGCACTGCTCCTTACCCCAGAGCTCCAATTATGATTATCTTCAAATCCACCTTCTTGCTGGCATCCATGGACGGGCCCTGTGGGACAAGACGGAGTCACTCAGCTGTGGGGATGGGACTGGCTCCTGGTGAGGTGTGGGAGCAGCCACTGCTCCCTGTGGCCTCTCCATGCTCCCCATCCATCCCGGCACCACGGACATCACCATGTCTGCACTGTGCCAGCACCGTGTCCATGCCATTCCAGCACTGTGTCCATGCCATGTCTGTGCTGTGCCACCACCCCACTGCACTCATGTCCCAGCCATGGTGGGGACAGAAACTCCCATGACGAGCCCACGTCACTGCCTGTGACGAGCTCCCGAGGTGCCGCTGCACGTCCAGACACGCCAGTTCATCTCCATTCAAAGCTGCTGGGAGCAACTTCCCTGCCTCTCCCACTGCTTCTCCAGCACAGTCCCTCCCCCTAAACCTGGCACACACACCTGGTGCACAATGGGGATCCTGCAGAAAATTACATTGATTAAAGAAGACCCCAACCTGGTGGAATTCCTCGGGTGCCCCAAGCACAGCCCAGGGAGCATCCCAGCCCAGGAGCACCCTGAAAGGCTCCCCTCGGGCTGCATCCCAGCATGTCCTGGTGTCCTCACATGCTCTGTGCCTGGCCAGGAGCCCTGAGCACCTCCAGCAAACCCCCTCCCCAGGCGGGATGAGCATCCTCCGGCACTCCCAGCAGCCCCATCCTCAAGGCACCGCCCGGCACCGCGCCGGCCAAGGCACGGATGGAAACGCTGGCAGCCTCTTCCCTGCATTTTTCCCCGATGCGTTGGCCAGCCCTTCGCCATTCCCCCTTGGAACACCCCCCCTGCCAGGGCGGGTCTCAGCTGTGGGGTCCAGGCCCCCCTGCACCCCTCTGCCACCCCAGCCCGGCCGTGGGCAGCATCCCGGGCACAGGCAGAGCCTCATGTCTCAGCACGCATTCTCTTCCCAGTCCTTTTGCCAGCTTCCTCGGAGGCCGGATGGTTTTAAACTCAAAATGGAGTTTTCCAAACTTTTTTTTCCTGCTCCGGGGGGGGGGGTCTCAGCTGCATCCCGGGGGCCGGAGGGACCGGAGGGCAGAGCACTCACCTGCCGGGGCATCCGTCGGCCGGGCAGCCGAGGCTCTGGGCTCCGCTCCAGCCGGCGGCCCAGGGAGGGGAGAGGCGAGAGAGGAGGATCCAGGAAAGAAGGCGTCTGCGGGGCCCCGCTCCGTGACATCAGCAGAAAGGGGCCGAGATCCTGCCGGGGCTGGCGGAGGAGCCGCGGGCGGGCGCTGGGATGGCAGCGGAGTTGCCCTCGGCTCCGGGGCTCTGCCGAGCCACCCCGGCTCGGGGTCCGGCAGGGGAAGGAGAACAAGGTTCTCCTCGTCCGCTGGAGTTTGGGATTGACTTTTGGCCTCTCCTCTTGCTCAGAATCCCCCCGGTACCTTTCACCCACCTCCGCGGGACCCCTTATCTGCGTTCCTGCCGAGGGGGTTGTCGAGGGTTGGAAAAGCTCTCGGCAGCATCCCGGGAGCCATCCCGGACTTTGCTCGGGCGGCTCTGATAGTGCGGGGTGGGATAAGCGGATTTGGGAGCTGGGGACAGAGGGAGGACCGTGGCAGGTGAGGGGGGGTGTGGGATCTATTTGAGGGGGCTGGGAGCTCTCTGTATCTTCATCTCGTTTTTCAGGCAGGAGAGGGGCAGGGTGGGAAGCAGGAGCGTTTCCACCTCGTGCTGTATCCCTGCAACCCCCATTCCATAGGGGCTCCCACCCTGCATCCACAGCCAGCCAGATATCCAAGCATCCCAAAAGGAGGGGACCGTGCCAGGATGAGAGAGAGCCCCAGTAACCAGACCTGGTGGCATCTCCTGGAGGAGGAAGTGTTCAACTGGCAAGTGGGATTTTAGGATCTCAGCTGCCACCATGGAGCAACAGAGGAAGCCTCTGGTTGTTTCCCTGAGCACCAGGCTGGTGCCCACGTTTTTTTTGGAGTGGGAAAACCTGCTTGGCCCTGGCTGCAAAGGCAGAGCTGTGCTTCCCAACGTGCAAGGGCAGGTCCTGAGCTTTTGCCAAACATTCTGTAGGATCTGGGGTTAGCAGTGGGAGTGGGGTGTCCCCCCATCTTGTGAACCCTCCTGGCTCCCTCACCCTGAACCAGTGTTTGCTGGTGACCTGAGAGGGACCCAGGCACGGGGGCTCTCTGAGACCACCAGCTTTTGTTTTGCCACTGGCTGCCCTCATTTTTGTAGGTTATTTTTTTTCCAGTATAGAGATCCCTTATGGGATCTCAGGGAATATTGCTGCATTCAGCAGGACAAACCCTCCTCCTCCTCCCCAGATGTAATTCTGGGACCTGTCTGGCCAGAAAAATCTGGTTTTTCCCCCAGAGGGCAGGCACTGGGAGGAGCTGGGATGAGGCAGAAGCACCTGAGCCAGTTCTCACTGGTGGTGGGTAAAAGGCTGATGTTTCCCTGCAGCAGATCTCTCCTAATCCCTGTTTTCAGCCTATTTTCATCGTGCTGCTTCACCTTTGTCCTTGCAGTGAGACTTTACTGTTCAGCCTCCCCCTCAGCAACTTCTGCCCTCGTTCCTCTCTCATGTCCTGGTGGGACGGGGGTTGCTCACCCAGTCAGATGATCGATGCCCCTCTGCACCAGTGGAGATGGGGTTTGTGGTTGCATTGCCACAGCTGGTGCCTTCAGCCACTTCTGCTTTTGGGCAGGAGGGCTGTGCCCATCAGGGTGCCCAGCCCAGGCTCAGAGCCAGCTCTGGCTTTTGTTTGATTTTGCAAGAAACAGGATTTTTCCAAAGCTTTTGCTCTCCTGGGGTGAGATTCGCCCTGGATGAAGGCAGTGGTGTGGAGGAGGTGATGGGCAAGATGTGGCTCAGCAGCTCCAGCAACCACAGCTTCAGTGCTGTCCTGGTTGCTCCACCACGTCAGCAATTCAGAGGAAAAGGCTGGGGTTGGTGCCCTGTGACTATGAGGAAGGTCTCGCAGCTGGGAGACCACGAAACACAGGCTGGGGGCTGCCACAGGCAGAGGAAAGGCTGGGGTGGACAGGGAGGGCACGGGCTGTTCTCTGTGGTGATGCTCACGGGGCTGGGAGAGTGAGGGAAAGGGAAGAAAGCAAAAGGCATCCGAGTGATGAAACTGCTCCTTACGCTGTTCAGCCTCCCTGGGGGACAGCAGGAGGTGGGTTGCTCCTTATTGGGATGCTTAGTATTTTCTGGAGCAACATCCCCCTCAAAACCTGTCAAGAATGCTCTGGGATCCCAAGGGCACATGGCACCAGAGCAGTTCTGGTGAAGTCCAGGCCGGGCCATGTCTCAGTGCCAGCTGCTGTTTGGGGACTCTGGGTGGTCCCTTGTCAGGCTGGGGGGCTGGATGCTCCCCCCTGCCTGTGGTTGTGGTGATGGGCTGGTGCCCAGCAGCACCTTGGCGTGCTAAGAGTTAAGGTGGAAGAGGGAGAGGAGACCTTTGTCCAGCTGCCCCAACACCTTATCTTTGACTGCAGCAGAGCTGAGGTGAAGTCAACACAGGAAACGTTACAGAACCCACACTTGGTCAGTGGCACAATCAGTGTTTCTGAGTAAGGCAGATATCTTCTTTTATTGCAAACCACAAGGCTGAGCCGCCAAGTTTACAACCAGTTCCGAGTATTCCAGCGCTCTCAGACCCAACCCTGGGAATGATGGAGCAGCCACGAAGCCTGGTCTGACACACGGACACCCTGTCACCCTGGAGTCAGCGCTGCAGGGCCTTGTTTCAGTGTCAGCAAACGGAGCAAAGGTCTGGATAAAAATAACCCTTTTCCACTGTTCCCTTTCTCGCTGTGTGCCTGGGGTGTCTCACGCATGAGCCACGGCTGCTCCTGCCTTCTCACACATCCCTTGCACCCTCAGTGAGTCACATGTGCTGCAGCAACTCCTTGGACCCCACAGCCCCCCACAGCCCAGCCCAGATCTCTGCAGGTGCTTTGCCCTTTCTTTTGCTGAGCACCCACCAGCCATGTTGTCTCTGTAAGTTCCTCCAGGGAATCAAAGGAAAGTTCGCTGGGAATCACCGGTTTTTCTGGAAGTTTTATGGCACAGGAAGAGCCCCAGGGTCTTTCCAGTCTCCTTGTTCCCTTCTCGTTTACCAGCAGCAGCTCAGTTGACTGAGGTGTGCATTCCCAGGGCTCCCTCAGTCCCTGCCCCTGCCCACAGTGGTGGCCTCAGGCCCACGGGATGCCCAGGGATGCCCACAGCCACCTCCACCTGGGCAGAGCATCCTCTTCTTTCTGCCCCTGTGGAAATCCCAGCTAAGGATCACGAGGTTGACCTTTTGGATCCTGCATTGCCAAGGTTCCCTCCAGAGCAGGGCAGCTCCAGCCACACTGAACATACAGCCCTGGCAGTGCCACGGGTCACCGAGGGAGGAGGGCAGGATCTGGGGGAGGAGGATTTAACACCCCAGTGCAACCCAGTTGAGACCCACAGGGTCACTGCTGGGCTCCTGATGACACAAACAGGGCAGGTTTTGGTTTATTAAAGCTTTTATTGGCTCATGTTTAAAAAATACAGAATCTACAGAGCAGATCACGGAGCTGCTCGAGATGTTTTTATGTTCACTGTGAAATTGTGTCCTGGCGTGGACTGACCTTCTGCTGGGCTCTTCAGGTGTCTTCACCCCCTTGGGGACACCGATGCAGCAGTGACATCCCCTGGCCTGCCCGAGGGCAGCATCCTGGTGGCTCTGTTCCCCTCCTACCCCACAGGATGCCCCAGCCCTAAGGGACAGCAGGGGCCAACCCCACCCTGTTATTCCCACGGTCAAAGACGGAGTAGAACTGACGGATAAAAACGTCGCCCAAAATCCAGAGGGGTCCGGCCGGAGGGGGGATGTCATTGCCCTGGAAGCCGCTGAGGCAGAAGGTCACACCACCACCTTCCTCCTGGGGGAGGAGAAGGGCAAAGCTGGCAATGAGCCCAAGAGCCTCGTGCCCACGGAAACATTGCAGGAACGGTGACAAAGCACGGAGCAGTGGGGCTTGTCACCCACTGGGACACCGGACTCAGCTCCCAGCGTGGCTCTGGGCCACCTGTGTCACTGGAGCTGCTGGGAATGGGGGGTGGTGGTGCCACAGCCATACCATGAGGGTGTAAGCCTGGGCGCTGAGCGTGTAGGGGAGCCCGTTGATGGTGAAGGTCACGTCGGGCATCACGCTGAGGTTGCTGCACTCCACGGCGTACTGCAACGCAGCAGGGAGGTCACTCCAGGCAGGCTGGGGCTCCCAGGGCTTTGCCCCCTCCTCTCCCCACCCTGCCTCTCACCTCTCCATCCACAGGCGCAGCACCGATGTAGTTTTGCAGTTGTTTGACCTCCTTGGTGGGGCCTGCGATGAGCGATGTCCCGGTGTCCACGATGGCCTGGCAGCCGTCGGCGCAGAAGGTCACTGTCCCACCCACCTGGATGCTGGAAGAGGTGAGAGAGAAGGACCAAGAGGGATTTGTCCTGCTCCTCCCCCCCCCAGCCCAGCCTTCCCTCCCTGTCCAGCACCACTCACTTGTCCAGCTGGATCTGCCAGTACCCTTGCTGGGTCACTGGCACCCAGTTCAGGGTCCCTGTGAAGCGGGATGTGTCAAACCCCCCAAAAAGCAGCTCTCCTCCCAGGGGGGATTCGGGGTTCCTGGAGGGAGGAGGAAAAGCCATGAGGCATTTTTTCCCCGTTAACTTTGCAAATAACATTTTAAATGGGTGGATTTACACCTGCCTGCTCCCCACAAATGCTATCCCTGTAAGGCCAAAGGTCTGTGATGCTCAGCCTGGCACCAAACCCCCTTCACTAGCTCAGTAAAACAGCTCTATTTTAGCAGGCCCTCCTGTTCCCTCAAGCAATGACAGGCTCTAAGCAGCATCCCGGAGCAAGGCTGTGCCCGTACGTGCTCATGTAGACGGAGAACAGGGGCAGCTCCACCAGATTTTGTGCCATCATGTTGTCAAAGACAGGAGTGATGCCGTCCACGGCCAGCGAGGGGTAAGCCAGGCCCAGGATCCCGTCGAACTCGGCGTCCAGGAAGGCTTTTCCCGGCTCACTGATGCTCTCTGCAAACTGCTGGTTGCTCACGGTGAGACCCTCGACCTGCAGGGAGGAGGGGGTTCCACGGGGGTGCTGAGTCCGTGGGCATGTGCCAGGCAAGTTGCCCAGAGCAGGAGAAGCCAAAGGTGACTCACGGCTACTTGGTCGGATCCGATGAGCCCCGTCAGGCTGCCGGTCCCGTACCGGATGGAGAAGGGGGTCCCTATCACCTGGTAGGTGCTGGACTGTGTCGGATGGAACTTGGCGTGTCCAGCTGGGGAAGGAGATGGGATCTGTCAGCAGAAATGTGATTTTTTTGCACGGCCACAGCTGCCAGGAGCCCCCAAGGCCAGTGGAGACAACTGATGGTGGAGGGTGGTGTCACCGAAACTCCTGGTCACGGGCACACTGCCAAGGGTTGTGCTGGAGTTTTGAGGAGGGATAAAACTTATCCCATTTCAATCTGACTGAAAGGTGCCAGGGTTGGTAGAGGAGCGGAATTAGCTCGTGTGGTGTTTTTATGAGTCCCGAAGATGAGCACTGCTATTCCTGGTTTGCAGCCAGGAGCAGCCCTATGGGCACTGCAGCATCCAGTGATATTCCCCAATTCCCCCTGGGCTCTGGGGCAGCCCTGGAGCTGCAGCAGCAGGACTGGCTCATCGCTGACAGCCCAAACAAGCCCAGTGCTTGTCACCCACCGAGCCCCCGGGCAGCCAGCCCAGAGTTGTGCCTTCCCACTCCTGCCACCCTGCCCCTTGCTGACAAGCTGCATTCTGTACTACCATCTCTGCCTGTTTGTTTAAAGGCTCCCACAAGAACGGCCTAAAGAACATGGCCATTGTCACCTGGGTCCTGGTGGTGTGATCACCACCCACTCCTGGGCAGACACACCCACTGGGGCTCCCCCGCCTGCCCCCCAGGTTTCTGTTATCTGTGTGTGCCTTGCAGGGCTCAGCTGGGTGGGGAGGGTCCCCAAAGGGCTCAGCTGGGTGGGGAGGGTCCCCAAAGGGCTCAGCTGGGTGTGCTGGTGACCCCGTGGCCTCACTGGTCTGACTGTACTCACCACAGGCTTTGCTGACGCAGTAGACGGACGGTACCCAGAGGTTGGAGGAGCCCGTGTCGAACACCACGGTGAAGTTCTGGGGGGGAGTTCCGATGGAGATCTGCCCAAAATACTCCATCTAGCAAAGAGTGGAGCAGGGACCACCGTGAGTTGGCAGCACACCAAGAAACTCTGGCGAAGGGGAGCCTGTGGTGGGGTGACCACAGGGTGTGGATGGGGTTCTATCACAGTCACATCGTGCCGGGTGAAATAAAGGAGACAAATATTTAAGGGACAACGAGGGAAGCTGAGGACAAAAGGCAGGATGGTGGGTGCAGGCTCCATCCTCTTCCTGGGAAGGCTGGGCCCTGAGGAGACCCTCATCACCGGGATGCAGACAGAGGAAGGGGCTGTGGGGGCACTGCTGGAGAATGGGATGAGCCTGGGGAAGCCCCTCCACCTCTGGGTCCTCTGTGGTGGGACTTGCTCTGACGAGTGTGTAACGAGTCAGTTTTGGAGGAAATCTGTCTCCCTGTGGGTGGGGGGAATGCAGCAGGGAGGGAGAGGGCTGGCAGTGCCTGCCGTGAATGCTCTGCCTTGTCCTCATCGCCACATTCCCGGGAACAAAGGGCCAGGCAGGCACGGGCAGGCAGCGAGTCCTGGCACGCCGGGCACTGCTGCGGGCGTGGGATTTCTGGGAAGCACTGGGGACTGCTCAGGCAAACTCCTGTGCCCTGCTTACATCCAGGTAGTTGATGAGGGGCTCGTTGGCTTCTGAGAAGGCAGCGCAGTCCTCGCTGTCCTGCACCATGTCCAGCCCGTGGGCTTTCCAGAAGTGGGAGAGCTGCCCACGCTCCCGCAGCAGCTTCCGCAGGGAGCGGCGCCGCGTCAGGGGCACCCTGGGGGAGAAGGGTCCTGGTCACTCACACGGGGCCGTGGGTGCTGCTGGAGTCCTGCAGCCCCCGTGCCCACCCTGAGGGTCCCGGCACAGCCAGGATGCAGGTCCAGAGCCTGTTTCCCCACATCCCCCACTGCAGAGCCCTCTGGCCGAGGCACAGCTGAACGGGGGGACTGGGTCTGTTTTAGGAGGCAGCAAATCAAGGGCAAAGCTGGCAGGAGAGGATGCACGTCCTGGCAGTGGCGGGACGGGCAGGACGGGCAGGAGCTCAACGTGACTGATGGAAAGGGCCTTCAGGCTGGGAGAGGTGAGCAGGGCCAAGGGGAATTCATGCCAGTGTTTTCTGCCCTGTCTGCCCGCACAGACCCTGTTTACAGACCCCACCTCATCCCACTGCTGCTGACGGGGTCTGCCCAGAGGGATGGAGCCCACTGAGCGATGTGAGAAACCACAGTGTGGTGCCAGCACGAGGTGTCTGTGCCGGGGCAGCTCAGCTCTGCCCGCTCATCACGGCTCTGGCAGCACCCAAAGAGCAAAGCCCCTCCGAGAGCCTGGGGAACTGGGGTGCAGCTCGGGGACCCCCTTACCTTTTCAGGCCGCTGGCCAGGGAGAGGCAGAGCATGGCGAGGAGGAGGAGGCGCTTCATGCTGGCGGCTCAGTGGCCTCGCTGGGCTCTGCAGGTTGTTCTTATACCCCCAGGGCCGCCCGGCGCCCGCGATAACGCCCCTGCCAGAGTCAACACCGCGCTCGGGCACCGGGCATGAATCACTGGCCACGTCCCAGGCGAGGCAGAACGGGCACTGCGGGGTCAGGTTTGCTTTTGTGGGTGAGGGAGGCGTGGGGGGGACCTGCAGGGAGCCGTGCCGGCTGCTTTTGGGGCAGGGAAGGTCTTAGGGAAGCGGGAGCAGGACGGGGCGCTCATCCCAACAGCAGTCCCTGCCCGCTGGCAATCACACAGCCAGTGGAAGTCCCCCCAAAATGCTCTGGGGGAGCGTTTCCCCTCTCCTTTGCCCCACAGCTCCACCCCAGGGACCTGCCCGTGGCCATGGGGTGCCCCAAACCCCGGCAGCTGCGGGGAGCACAGGAAAAGGATGCGTTTGTAGCATCAGGGCAGCCACCAAACTAAAAAGAAAACACTAATTAGCAGTGATGGACTGCTCTGGAATCTCCAGCTTTCCCTTTTAAACAGCAGTCGGTGCCAGGAAGAAGTGGCTTTTCATGGGAGACAGTTCCCTGTTGCTTTACAGCCACTAATGGGCTCGTCCCCTGTGAGTTTTGTTTAACCCGGGACGGGCATCTCATTAAAGCCTCTGAGTGCAAACAGAAAATGCTGATGAACAAATAAAGCCTTTAGATATGAGGGGAGGCGAGTGGGGAAGCGAGTGGGGGGAGGAAAGGGTTTTCTTGCTGCCACCATCTCCCGGGCCAGGGATGATGCTGTGCTGTCCTTGTTTTCCATGTTTGTGGCACTAATGGTTGGGGCCACAAAGGGGGTGTTTTACTCAGGTGTTTTACTCTTTAATGGGGTTTCTACCCTTAGCACTGTGCTAATCAATTTTTTATCTATCCCAGTTAGTCTGTTTTATCCAATTAAAGCCCTCCTCCAGGAAATCCAAGTCCATACCTGTGAGGCCCAGGTACCAATGGGGCTGTGAGAGAGCCAAGCTGTGTCTCCTGTTTGGGGGGAATTGTGTCTCTGCCCCTGGGAGATGCTCCAAGGCTCCTCCTCTCCGCAGCTTTGCAGGGAGATTAAGCTTAAAAAAATCTTATCAAATTTTTTGGTATAAGCAGGGAGATGCAGGGCAAGGCAGAGTGGATGCTGATGGCAGATGCTGCCATATTTTTCCCAGTCAAATGAAAATTCCCTGCATTTCCCTGTGCCCAGATTGGTGGCTGAAGTGTTTTTTCACTGAGTAGCTTTAGACCAAGTGATTATGTGTTTCCCTTTTAAGATGCAGTTTAACGTACTTTATGTATTTAATGTATTTCCCCTCTCGTCCTAATCATATATTCATGGATTAAAAAGAAACTTCCTAAAACAAAAGCAGCTGCAGCAAGTGCCAGATCAGCTGAAAGCGGCAAGTGGATTGTTCCAGACATGGTTTATAACCCGAAAATCCTGTCAGAAAACCCAGCCTGAAGGGTCACTGGGCTTCAGAGATAAACGTGAGGGTGAGCTGTAGCACAGACACGCCAAATACTTGCAGTGAAATGGTTTATTTTGTTCAAAAGATTCCCCAATTGGATCATCATAATCTGCAAACTCCTAACAGCGGATTCAGCGTGAAAATGCGAAGATGAAAGTCATAAAGAGGGCCCAGACCTTTCACTTAGAAATTTTTGAAGTGAAGCAAAATTATTTCTACTTTTTAGCTATTCTAGAAGGAATTTTAAGAGCTGAATTCTCAAAGGTGCACCAACGTTTTTATTTCAAGTGGAGCAAAATGGGTGGGTTTTTTCTGTCTTTTGGGAGCAACTCGGCCATATTTGCCCAGAAAACTGGGACAGAAAGGCTTTGATTCATGTGTACTTTCAGCTGTACCTCAATATGTTGGAATACACTGGGTTTGCAGGGGGAAGAGACGTCCTGTTTTCAACCCATGGTGCCCCTCAACTCTTCAGGATCAGCCTATCCCTGCCTGTCCCTGCCTGTGCTGCCCATCCCTGCCTGCTCCTGGGACGCAGGCCAGAGTGACAGAGCCAAACACAGCATTATTTATGACACTATTTAGCATTATTTACGACACTTTGAATCCATCTTGTTAATAAAACAGCAGAAAAAGCTCTTACACCCCAAAGAAATGTGATTAAAGGTGGCTCAAGCTCCTGGAGCATCCCAGGTCTGGTGATATTTGTGCAGCCCTGCACTGCTGCCAGGCAGGGGCTGTCCCAAGGTGTGTCTCACCCTCTCAGCTGCACAAACCTGCCCTCAGGTGCCTCAGAATTACATTGTGCACCTTGGGTGTAAAAGGCACCTCTTGCCAGCTCTATGTATGGAGCTTTCCTCATGCAAGAAACCTGCTTTGAGGCTAAAAATATGTTATCTGTGTTCCTTTTTATGCATTTCCTTTAGTGTAGCCACTTCCACTGCGAGCTCTGGCTGATTCAAATCGTGCCCAAGCAGCGTGTTCTAAAAAGGCCTTTTTTTTTTTCTCCGTTTATCAAACACTTCTCCCACCTGTTAATCTGTTTATCCATCAGGAGCACTTGAAAGAGAGAAACGCTGCAATAGCAAACACTCACATTAAAAAAAACCCAACAAACAAGCCAGTTTCAGTTAAATATTTACCTGTGGCACAGCAGTCGTGGGTAGAGCAGGACTAACATCTCCTGGTGAGGGAGCTGATGATCCTGCAGTCCCAGGGGATGAGGGGGCATGTGGGAAATGACTGACCCATGGCGGGGATGTGGCAGGACACCCCAATTTGTGGTGGAGCTCCTGGGGTATGTAGTTCTTCTTGGGATCTGTTCTTCTCTTTGCCTTTAGAAGGTCCAGGGGATTCACGGGGATGTTGGGATGTTTTCTCCCCGGGAGAGGATTGCTGTGGGGGTGATGGAGATGGTGAAATGCCAGCAGGCGCCATCCCCATGATTAGGGACTTTGCAAAAAGGGTTCCTGACCTGTCTCCTTCCAGGGAAAAAGCACAAGAGAGGCCAGGCTGCTGCAGGGAATTCCCAGCACCTAAACTCTGGCTCAGTGTGAGAGCTGCAACATCATCAGTTCCCATGGAGCAGTGGCCCAGCCCTCCCTAAATCTGGTGGGAACCATCAAGAGGGGTCTGTCAGGCTGCTGCTTGCACCCCATCATTATTAAGTGATGCTGCAAGTTATTCCTGAGCCAGAAAACTTCCCAGAGCGTGGGCAGGTGGAGGCCCATCCACCCTCATGCGAGGTGCTGGGACCACATCCCCACGAGGTAAAATATTTTATCCCTGTGCAAGATGTTTTACCTGGAAGCACCCAGAGCACTTTTTGGGTGGCAGCTGAGTTGCTGGGGACTGCAGCTGGCTCCCTGCCCTCAGGACTGCTCCGCTCCAAGGAAGCTCAGCTGCGTTTTAGCACAAAGCTGTTGGAAGACGGAGCAAGACGCAGAACCCGGTCAAGCAGCGCAGGGTCCCAAACCCTGGAGCAAAGTGGTTGCAGAACAGCAGAGAAACACCCAAATATATTTAAATGAGGCAGTTGACAGCGGGGAGGCGTCATGGAACCTCATGTGGGCTCGTCCCTGCCATCAGCAGGGGGGCAGAGCGTGACCGCATCCGGCACCGAGCTGGCGAGCGCTCTGAGCCGCCGGACCCTGCGGCTGCACCCAAAATGCTGCTGAAACATCCTTAGATCCTGCTGCCTCCCAGGCTCCAGCTGCCCCAGTCCTGCAGGAAAGGAGGTGTGGAGAGCTCCGCTGCCCCAGGTAAATCACCGCTGGATATCGCACTCCGCCGGGCATTGGAACGGCAGGAGGAGAGCTGGGTTGGGCGTCCACCTCCAAGGGTGCCTGCAGGCATGTGCCACCACCAGGCTGAGCTTTGGCCTTTAACTGGGCCAGCAAGGCCTGACTCTGATGGGATTAAAACAATTTGAGGCGTTCTGGTGGGTTTTCTTACCTTTAGATGGAGTGTAGATGTCTTGCATTGACCTCTCGGCAAGCGGCCGAGGAGCAGCTCTTTGCAGGCCTTGATTCCAACACAGCGCCTTGCTTGAAAAGGGTGCATGTCCTGAGGGGCTGGAGGGTGGGAGGCCCACAGAAATTACCTGATAGACCCAAAAAAGTACATGTGCTGCCGGGCTCTGGCTGGCTGCTCTCTCCAAATAGAGATTTCGATAACGCGTTCGCATATCGGCGCTTCCATCTCGCCGTGCCCAGCTCAGCAAAGAGCCTGCCTGCCACTGAGAGCTGGATTTGGGTCTTATTTTGCAATTTCCTTTTGAGCAGCTCGCTTTTCAGATCGTTATCTGCCACAGCAGCATCTCCTGCCCCTCGGTAGGAAATGAGCCTTTTAAGAATGGCAGCCCCCTGAGAAGGATATCTGGGGACAGAGCAGTTTAATAAGGGAGGGGGAAGATTCCAGCAAGGAATGGGCTTTTAGCTTGGCTGTTGCCAGACTGTTTGGGTAAGTGGGACTTCACAGGAGAGTGGTGGTTATCAGAAAAGCTTTTGATGAATTACACTGAGAAACGTGTCATAGAGGAAATGATAGAATCTGATCCATAGGATGGATAATGCCTTTGCTGTAACTATCAATCTGTCAGTCCATCAGCCATATCATCATGGCTTCTTTAATCACTGTATCAAAGCTTCAGCTGAAATCTCTCCCTGTCAGCCACTTATAAATGAGAGTTTAGAGGCACTGAGTGAAAATTTGAAGTGACTTTATGCAAGTGAAAGCTCACAAAATGAACACCTGGATTGCCATCCTTTATTATAAATCTCCGGAGTGTTATGGCCAAAAGCCCCAAGCCAAGGGGCCCAGCTCAGGCATTTGTGTTTTCTGATTTTCTGCCTTAAACCCTCTCAACTTCACCAGGATTTAAGTGCTCACCTAGAATTAAATCCGAGGTGTCTCAGACAGAGAGGTGTTGAAGGGCCTCTGATATTTCTGTCTGGACCTTGACTGATGCAAGAGCCTCACACCAACCCACAGCCTTCTTTTGGTCACTTTATTCTATGTTTTTTATTTTTTTTTCAGATTATAGCTCTCTCTCTTTTTTTTTTTTTTGGTGGATTAAGAGAAAAAAGAAAGAAGGAACCACGAGAGAGGATTAAAGCGAGAAGAATAAATTTCAATTCTTGTTGCTCCCAGGGCCACAGTGGAGCCTGGGAGCTCCTGTCAAGTAGCAGAAAGGACTGAGGTGACAGTTTATAAAGCCATTAAGCTCAGTGATAAGGGCAGGGAGAGCCTGTGGCCGTGTGAGGGTGTGAACAAGGAGGACTCAAGCAGAGGGAGGGCTGGGGGCCTTTATTTTACATCTGCAATGTCCAACCACCTCTCTCAAGTGCTGAGCCTGATCTTCAGCTCGTGAGGAGCAGCGTGAAGCTCAGTGGGACCATTTTGGTTGGTTGCCACCAGGTCTTGCTGCCTTTCTGTGTCCCCCCCAAGACCTCGGAGACGCCTCACCAGGAGAATGATCTCTTGTGAGTGGTGAGTACAACACCCTGGGAGAGGAGCCCTGCAAACATTCAAGGCCAGGCTGGGGGGCTCTGAGCCATCTGGTCTAGTTGAAGATGTCCCTTCTCAACAGGGGGTTGGACTGGATGAGCTTCTAAGATCCCTTCCAACCCAAAACATTCTATAATTCTATAATATCCGTAACTCCTCCCTTCCCTCAAGCACCACACACCCCCCCAGTCACTGGCAATGAGGGTTTCAAGAACCCTTCTGAGGACAGGCACCCAAAAATAAAGTGCAAGGAACACCAGTAATTCTTGTAAACCAAGCCCCAGATTTTGGGGCATGTTGCCTTAAAGACAAAAAGCAAACTCAAAAACTACCAGCAACCCTTTTGTCTTGAATCAGCAGCAGCCAAACAGTACCTGAGAGATTTAAAAGAATTTTGTGATTTCAGTTGGATATAAGACTTTTCTCTTGTTCAGGTGGATATTTGTCATCATCTCAGCTGTCACCTTGCTCCTGTATGCTCTCCTCTTGCTGTCACTTTACTTCATGCTCAGCAGGAAAATAGGTAATTTACTGTCCTGTTGGGTTTTTTTTTTTCATTTGTTGGGCCCCAGTGTGGAATGGGAAAGGGTCAGGGCAGGGATGGAGCACCAGCATCACTGTGCTGTGCTGGGGTCCAGGCTGTGGGAGAGCTGTAAGTGATGTGAGCAGCGTCAGTGAGGGTCATACAAACCTTGGGTTGTTTCAAAACCATTTTCTTTCATTGCTCTTGTTAGTGAAGTGGTGGGAAAACCCCACCAGAATCCATTGACAGCACATTATTTGTGGTGAAGCTCCACTTCCCGGCAGGAAAGTCTTTCACTCAAAACTCCTGCTCCCATTTGTACATAACCCAGCCCTGTTTGCCCCCGGGGTCAAACTCATTCCAAACTCGCAAGGAGAGACCCTGATGCTGTGATTTAACACTGCAGCCTCTCCCTGCAGAGCAGGGCACGACTGAATCATCTCCATAACCGAGCTGACGGATCTGTGCCCACTCCAGCACACAGCAATAATTACTGGGGTTTGCTGTGGGGCAGTGCTGGGGCTCCTGCAGAGGGTGGGGGTCCGTGTGGGGTGTGGGGTGCATCGGGCACAGCCAGGGCAAGGTGCTCACTCTCCTCTTGGTCCCAGCCCAGCATTCCCATGGGATGCAGAGATCCAGCAGCCCTGTGGCACAGCCCACCCTGGATCCAGCCCCTATGGCACAGCCCACCCCGGATCCCACTCCATCAGCAGGAGGGGCCAAGGCACAACAACCAGCACCAGCCTATGCAGGTAAGGGGGTCCTGCAGCCACAGGGCTTTGTCCTGGTGCTGGGATGGGAACTTTAGGCTTGGCATTTGTGTGATGTGCCTTCCCTTCCGAGCTGGGAAGACCCCGAGGTGGCCACGGGAGCAAGTGGCCAGCAAAGGGCTGGCACAAGAGCCACTCACCAGCCCAGTTGCCTCCTGTATCTCCCCGGGCTTTCCCTGCCTGGTTCCCTACAGGCCAGGGGTGGGGTGGGGAGGGCTCACACTGGTGGTTTTTGGATTTTCAGTTTGCACTCCTGTAACCCCCTGGGAAGGGCTGCTGGTGGTGATGTCTCCTGTGTTTCAGGGAGCAGCGACACCTCCTCGGACACCTCGGAGGACTCATCTGACAGCCCCTCCTGCCCACAGGTACAGCCCTGGGCACAGAACCTCTGCCAGAACGGCCCCAGCCCAGCAGTGGAGGTGCCAGCACTGTGTCCATGTGGCTCCTGCCTGGCTCGAGACCCCCAGAGCAGCACCAGGGGTGGTGGTGGGGGGGAAATGCATCAAATCATATTGAGATGCCATCAGGGGTGCTGGGGTGGTGGCTGTCCTCTGCCACATGCAGCGTTCCCCTTTTAGAGGGAAACATCCCCAGGGGCCAGGGAGATCCTTGGGCACAATTGGGCATGTTAGGGAAATTAGGAATATTAGGAAAAAATCTTCCCTGTGAGGGTGGGGAGGCCCTGGCACAGGTTGCCCAGAGAAGCTGTGGCTGCCCCATCCCTGGAAGTGTCCAAGGCCAGGTTGGATGGGGCTTGGAGCAACCTGGGCTAGTGGAAGGTGTCCCTGCCCATGGCAGGGGTGGAATGAGATGAGCTTTAAAGTCCCTTTGAACCCAAACCATCCCATGATTCTATGAAGGGGTGAACACCTTTGAGTGGGTTCAGGGCAAAGACCCCCAGGGGGGTGCTGGTGCCAGACCTGGGGTTTGTGCTGCTTCTGCAGGGCCAAGGCTCAGGAGGGAACATCAACTACACAGCCCTGGTCTTCCCAGGGAAAGGCCGTGGGCCAGGCCCTGCCCAGGACTACGAGAACATGAAGACTGGGACTGACTATGTCAACGTGGACCCCAAGAAGAAGAAAGCACATCTCTGGCCCTGCTCCAGCCCCGTGGCATCCCAGCCTGTGGAGTACACCGAGGTGAAGCTGTGACACCCTGGATGCTGCTGGTCAATGCACAGCTGCACCACCAGGGCTGCCCCTTCCCTCGGGCAGTGCCTGGCACAGGCTGATGCCTGCAGCTCTTATTGCTTGCCACACAAGGAATGCAGTTTACTTGGCATTTTACTTAAAGGCATCGCTGTTCCCGGAGCGTGGGGTGGTGCATGGAACTGTTGCTCCCACCCAGGCTGAGATGTGCTCCCCAGTTTTGTGTGATGGCCCTTTTTGTCATTTTGTGAAAGAAAATGAAACATCCCCCCTCCCAGCCCCTCGAAATGGGACACAGTTCAGGGAGGGAAATGCAGTGATCTTCAAAATACCCACCCAGACTGGCTGACAGCTCCTCTGAAGGATGCTTGTTTTGCTGATCACCCTCATGAAATCTTGTTAAATGCAGTTTCTCCACCTGTGTTGCCCTTGCTGCCTGCCAAGCCCTGATCCATTGCCCTTCCCTGCACCCCCTTTGCTTTGATGCTCAAAATATTTCCAAGTCCCCGTCGCTCTCAGAGCTGCCACTGGGGTTGGGGTGGCAACGTGGGCATCTTAACCCCTGGCCACACATCCAGGGGGCTGCCAGGACCAGGACAGGAGGGAGGCTCACCTGGGGAGCTTCCTCTCCCAGCTGAAAGCCACAGTCATCAACCCAGCTGGGAAATATCCAAAGGGCTCCCAGGGGATTTATATCCCCCCTGCTCAGGGGGTTCTGGTCTTTCTGGGTTTTGAAGGACACAGCTCTCCACGTGAGCGTAGGCAAGTCAAATCCCTCTGTGTCTGGTGGGGAGGAATGCTGTTCCCTGTCTCCCACCTTTTGCTTTCCCTGCTCTGTCCCTGCACCTGATGCCCTGAGTGCCTGGGTCGGCCTCTCCCCACCTGGGTGATGTCCTTGCTCCTCACTCTGCATTTTGTTACCAAGGATTATTAAAGAAATAAAATTCCAAAGCGTTGGGAAGGGGGAGCGTGGAGCTGGGAGCTCTTTGTGAGGGGGATGGAGCTGCTGCCTCCCAGCACAGCCCCCCTTCCTCAGGGATGGAGCTGCCCCAAGTGCATTTCAAATCAGCTCGGCAGCAAAGTGCTTTAATGAAAGGTTGTGAGACAATTGATTGGGTATTGATCATGGGAGGGGGGGGTCAGGCACTCCTGGTTTTATAACCTTGCTGTGCAGATCTGGCCCAACTTGAAGGGCACATGAAGGAAAATGTTCAAAACCCCAAACCCATCTCTGGGAAACATCACTAGAGGCCAGGGGAGGTGTGAATGTGGAACTGGAAGTGAGGCCAAAACCAGCCAGTGGGAGTTTCTGGGAAATTTGATTCAAGTGCCTGGTGATTAAAAAGGGAAAATAATTCAAGATTTCAAAATATTTTACTCTTAATGTCTTATTTTTACAGATTTAGCCTGGGATAACAGAAGGAATAACACACATTGCTCGCAGGGGATTTGGTACCTTTGCTGGGACGTTTGTACATCACCATCAGCAGCTTTTGAGCTCGGCTCCCAGAGCAAATGGATGCTCTTTCCTGCCTCATCATGCTTTATTCTTACACAAAACAGCTTCTGGGATGCCTTCAATGAACAGGGAGAAGAGCAGGGGCCAGGCTGGGACTGCAAGGCCATGGCTTGCTCCAGAGCCCCCCTCCTCTGTGCTCCCCAGTTCCCTGAGGCCGTGTCTGAGCCCCGGCTGGTTTTGGCACCCTGATCCCTGCTCAATAAGACAAAAGCAGCAGCAATTTGAGAGCAGCTCTGCACTGGGATGCAGCAGATGTTGAACAGCCAGAGCAAACCCAAACGGGGGTTGGGGGCTGTGAGTAAACCTGATGGGATCAGAGGGAAGCAGGATCTGAGCTGGAGCGGGGCCAGGGCTGCTCCGAGCAGCTCCTTGGGGGTGTCAGTGCTGCATTTTTGGCCCTCAGACGGGCACAGTGCGATGCAGGACAGCTGTGAACTGCAGGAGAGGACGTGTCTGCCCCGTGGCTTTGCTCCAGCCCCTCCCTGGCCCCGGACAGATGGGCAGGGGGTCAGCTCCAGACGTGCCCGTGAGCAGAGGAACAGGCTCTGCAGCCCAGAGGGGTGAGTGTGCTGTGCCCCAGGGTGGGGCAGAGCTCTGTCCTGCTTGTCTGCTCGGCCAGCAAAGCCCTGAGGATGGGAGATGAGAACTCACGGGGAGCTCTCGAGCAGATGGAGCCACGTTGCCTCCTGCTGTGCTCAGGCTGCTTTGCTGGCATCTGTGAAACACAAAAAGCTCGAGTCCCTCCAGGAAGATTTTGCTGGTGCAGCATCCTCTTCCTGGAGGATGCAGCATCCTCTTCCTGGAGGAGAGCAGCCAGAGGCTCCCTAAAGTCCCGAGGGGTGGGTGCTGTGGTCAGACAATGGCTGGAGGGGCTCTGTCCGTCCCCCCCTCGATGCTCACAGGGTGTGCAGCAGCAAGGACAAGATGGACAGTGATGCTTTCTGGGTTAAACAATCAGATTTATGCAAAATGAAGGCTACCAGCTGGGGGGGAGAGCCGCTGTGACACACAGCTCGTGGTGTCACGTCTGGTGTGGCAGAGGAGGGACGTGCCCGGGCATCAGTAACCGCGGCATCTCAGAGCGTGCCCGACTCTGTCACCCCCTCCTCGCAGGGCGGGTACAGCTCCCTGGCACTGCCCCCGTGCAGGGGGAGGCTGGCAGGGCTGGCGTGGTGGCTGTGGCTCAGGATGGTGGTTTTCCTGCTGCAGAGGCTCCCGGTGGAGGCGGGTCTGCGCAGCCCCGCCCAGGGGCCGCCCCGGCAGCGCAGGCATCGCGCGGCGTCCTGGAGCAGGTGCCCGCTGAAGAACATGTAGATCCAGGGGTTGCAGCAGCTGCTGAGGCTGGCCAGCAGCATGGTGAGGCTGAAAGCCACGTTGGTGGACTCTGGGGAGGCAAGAGGGAGAGATGAAACCTCCACAAGGGCTGGGCAGCGTCGCAGTGGGCAGGATCTGGGGGCTTTCTTTGGTTTGGGCACTTGTCCTTTGTCCCATTCCCATCCCACCTCACTGGCATTCCTTTGGGTAGGAGGGTCTGCAGTGTGCAGGCAGAGCCAGGCTCTACCCTTGGCAGAGGGTTCAGGTGGGTGATGTTCTGCAGTGGGGATGTTCCAGAGCACATCCTCAGGGAGCCTTCTGGGAGGTGAGACCCAGCAGCTTTTGGATCTTCCTGCAGCCTGTCTGCTGGCCAAAGCATCTCCCAGAGGAGTTTTGACCTTGGATAAAGTTCCTTCTACCCATGGACAGGCTAGGAGAGCTACTGAAAATTTCCAGGGGGAAAAAAATTAATCAACCCATGAAATCAGAAACACACTCAGGAAACCTCTGTGAATTCCTGCATGAGGGAAGGGACGTGGCACGGGTGTTCCCACATCTTTGCCAGTCCCTGTGGATGATGGCCAGAAAGCATTATTTTTCAGTGGTTTTTCTGATGAAAGGAATGATTTGACTCTGGGGAGGAAACCTGTAGCCTTCCCTGTGATTTTTTTAAAAAATGACAGAATAACAGACAGCTCTTGTTTTGAGTTTGGGAAAAACTCAGCAGATCCATGGGAACAGAGCGTGTTCCCAAGGCTCTGCCCACACCCTGTGCAGCTCCCCCCATGCCCACCAGCACTCACCATCATCAGGAGCATCCTCATCCCACACTGACCACATCTGCATGCTGAAGAAGGGCGCCCAGCAGGCCACGTAGGCGGCCACGATGACGAAGGTCATCTTCACCGTGCGGATCTTGGCGCGGGAGATGGTCCTCACGCTGCTCACCCGAGAGGGCTGCCCGCCCTTCTCCGGGGGGCAGGGGGCAGGAGGGGCAGCCCCTGCGGACCCCCCCGGGTTGGGGGCACCGCTCTGGGTCTTGCCCTTGAAGTTCTTGCAGATCTCGTGGCAGATGAGGCCGTAGCAGACGGTGAGGACGCCGACGGGCAGGATGAAGATGCACAGCGTGGTCCAGGTGATGTAGGCGCGGGCTCCCCACGGGTACCTGAAGTCTGCCCAGCAGTCCAGCACCCCCGAGCCCGGGCGGACCTCCCGCAGGGAGAAGATGAACACCTGGGGCAGGCTGAGCAGGCAGCTGAGCAGCCACGTGGCCCCGATCATGGCGTAGGCCTGGCGGGTGGGCTGCTGCAGGGTGTGCAGCGGGTGGCACACGGCCAGGTAGCGGTCCAGGGTCATGGCGATGAGCATGTAGGTGGAGGCGAACATGCTCAGCACCTGCAGGTACTTGACGGCCCTGCAGAGGGGGTCCGGCCCCAGGAAGCGGTAGGTCACCTTCCAGGCGAGCTGCGGCAGCACCTGGAAGAGCGCCACGGCCAGGTCGGTGAGCCCCAGGTGCAGGATGAAGAGGTGCATGCGGCTCATCTTCCTCCTCAGGCGGTACATGGCCAGCAGCACCCCCGCGTTGCCCACGGTGGCGATGGCCAGGATGGTGCCCAGCACCCCGACCTCTGCCTTGGCCAGCTCCTCGTCCCGGGTGTGCAGCAGCGTCAGGTTGGGGTCCCCCGCCAGGCCCAGCAGCCCCTGGCCGAGCCCAGGCCGGCTGTGGGGAGTGCTGTTCCCACCCCAGCCTGGCTCCATCCCTTCGGGAAGCTGTGCAGGAGCGCAGGCAGCTCCAATGCTCCTCTTCAATGCCCGTTAACCCCTTCCCTGTCCCCCCAGGGCTGAGAAATCAAAGTTGGTGCTTCCCCTGAGCACCAACTCCTGTGCCCCTGCCTGAGGGCTGGATGTGCCTCCTCCAGCTGTCCCCAACACCGGGACACCTTGTCACCTTCAGCACCACACCAACCCTGCGTCGAGCACCTGCAATTCCCTCTCTGCCTGTGCTGCTCTGGAAGAATATTCCCGTGGAGCAGAGAGGTGCAAGAGCCCCTGCTTAGTCCTTGATGTTTCTTTCCTCTTCTCTAACCATTCCCAAATCCCTGTTTCTCCTTTCACTGCTCGTCTGGTGCATCCCCCTTGCGCTGGTGAATCGAAGGGGAAAGGGAAGTTCTCTGCACTCCTTCTCTCTGTAGCAAAAGCAACAGCAAACGCTACAGATGCTGCGTCCCTTCGGCCCTTTCATTCCAAGGATGGCAGGCGGGCAAACATTTCCCAGCCTGTGGGAAGCGCGTGTCTGTCTGTCTCTGTCTGTCTGTCTGTCTGTCTGCCGGCGGTGGCTCTCGGTGTGTGAGCACCGTCCCCCGGGGCTGGGTTTTATTTGTCCCCCGGCAGGTCCCTCCCCGCTGGCCCCACCACGGCTCTGCCCCTGCGCTCCGAGAGCGCTGCCGGACCCTGCACCAGACAGGTGAGTGCTGATCCCCCTCCTGCTGCTCTCTCCGGAGCTGCCATCCCCGGGTTTTGCCAGGGGATTTTACCAAAGGGGATTTCTGGGCACGAGCCAAAGGCTGGGAATCCTCCTGCGCTTCCACCTTTGTCCCCTGCGTCCCCTCATCTGCAGCGAGTCAGGGCTGGGGACAGCCTGCCCTTGATTTGCTCTGTCCCTACAAGTCACCCCCCCCAAATCTCTGCCCTTGGCTTCTCCTGCTGGGATCTCTCCGTCCCAGGAGCCTGGGGACGAGGGGGTGCGGGTCCCCCACAGCAGGAGTCAGACATCCATTGGCTTTGTGCAGCTGGGTCTCAGCCCCGCAGCAAAGTCACTGCAAACATCATTTGCTGGCACCACCTCCCGGGGCTGCCCGGTTTGATCTGCTCCCCCTTTCCTTCCCTGTGGGACACAGATTGTCCCCGAGACATGACCAAAAGCCTGAGTGTGGCTGCTGAGCCCTCAACTCAATTGTGTCATTTTTTTCCTCCATCTGACAGGAAACCACCCCGAAAGTGGGGAGTGAGGTCGTGCCCATCCCCAGAGCAGCCTCTGCCGCGGGTCACCGGCGTTTGCACCATCTCTCATCCGCACAGAGCCTGGGAAAAATCCATGGGAAGGGCAAAGCTGATGGGGAGAAGGGAGCTGCAGAGGTTTGGTGTGTGCCAGAGGGAAGGTGATGCTCAGCAGGATGAGAGCACTGTAAATTGTGTGGTGGAAAATCCAGGTGAGTCTGGAGCTCAAGGGCTCTTGCCCCTCACCTGCCCGAGAGCTCTGGCACCTCCTCACCTTCCCTTCCCACTCTTTTTTGAGCCTTCAGTGTGTTTTCCCACCCGGTGTGTGATTGCAAAACATTTTCACTGCCTACACACACAAATACACCTGGTGAGTGTGTGTGCACACACGATTTCACTTCTATTTTGCAACATTAAGGCTTTGTTTTCCCTCCTGGCTACTGAATGGTGGCAGTAAAGAAATAAGAAATGAAACCACCCATCCATTTCCAGCCTTTTTTTCCCTTTCCCTATGGATTAAAAATCACCTGACATGGGCTTTGTCCCAGCACGTGCCTGCTGGACACTGGCTCTGCTGCCCCAGCTCACAGGCTGGTGATATTACAGCAAAATTCCCTGTGTAAAGGCAGTTATTTGCTGAATAAATTTGCAGATCACCTCTAATAACCCTAAATGAGCGCAGTTTGTGTCTAATTAAAAGACATTCATCCTTATGAGACCCCACGGATATAAAGTACCCATCAGAGAGTGCCTGGTGGAGGTGCTGGAGGTAGGAAGGTTTGCAGTGAATAATGTAATTTTCTGTGTTTGTGATCAGACAGCTGATTTTCTGGAAGATTAATAGAGGGCAGTGCAAAAAAAAAACAAACCTACAAGGCAATGAAAGGCTGAGAGGAAGGCAGAGATGGAAGGGCAGATTCTGCAGAGAGAAAGAAACACTGAGAGGGTTTTGAGGGCAGACTCAGCTTTTTCTGGCACCAGCTCGATTTGGGAGCAATTCCCTTGGAATCAGAGCTTTTACTCCAGATTTACCTTAGCTTAGTTACATGGAGAATTCTCCTGCAAAGGTGCTTAGAGGAAACCGGAGCTAATTCACAAATAAGAAACAACCCCAGAAAATAGAAATTTATTGGTTTTAGGGAGTGAGATTATCACGGGAAGGAAATTTTTTCGGAGCAGATGGACTGGAAAACAAACTCACTTTCATTCATGGGTTTCCTGAACATTTTGATGCAACACCAGGACTGGGTTCTCCAGCCCAGCAGCTCGGGAGTTACTGGCTGAGGAAGGTGCTGGAGCTTTGGGGAAGTGATGGCTCAGCCTCACCTGCAGCTATTTAGGCTGTTTCCCCTAAACCAGGCCCTGGGGAGCAGAGGTTGGAGGTGTTTCATGACGAGGAAATCTCTGCAGTTTTCTGGTAATGCATCTTTTTGTGTCCAGGGAGGGAGGGAGGGCACATGTGCAGGGTGGGGATAACCTGAGTTATCCCCCCTGCAGGGTGACCTGAGCCCTGAAATGTGCTGAAAACTCCTGTCACGGGTCCGTGATCCCTCCCTTCCCCCCGGGGGAAGCTCAGGGACCACGTAACTGGATTTCTAAGCTCTTAAATTCAGTTTGTCAGGGCAATGCTGGATTGCATCACTAATTTTTGGCAGCTGATAACACCAATACACCACAAAGCACAGCACATTAACCGCTGGTTTTATTACAGCTGGCATCCTCCCCTCCTTCTGTGGAGCAGAGGTAGAGGTTTTGTGATTGCTAAATCATTTGGCACAGCACCTGGTTACTTTTTTTTTTTTGTGGGTGGCTTGCTGGTTAAATAAATAAAATTTGCTGGCTTGGGTTTATATATGCTGCTTTGGCTCCCTTTTCAACACAAATATTTTATTTGTGGTGTGTGATGCTGTTAAACTTTTATTGCTGACAGCACAACACAGGCTTGGTCTGTCTGTAGCATTTAATCACTGAAATGCCTTTTGTGGTTCAGGTCAGGAAAAGCAAGATTTGGTCATTTTGCTCTGGTTCAGATGCTGTAAAATTAATGGTGCTGCAAGTGCTTTATGGCATCTTGGGGTGTCTCCTTGGGAAGGAATGAGGGCAGGAATGAGGGCTGGGAATTCCTGGTATCTCGTGCTGTATTAAATGCCAGCTCCCTGTCAGAATGAAGCCACGAATGAGCTCCCCACTGCCTCCTGAAAATATAAACTGCTGAGACTTCCCAGTTCTTGGAGACTTCAGGACCTCAAAGCCCAGCTCGCTCTTGCCACTGACCTGACTCCAGGTAGGACTGTCCTTTGCTTTCCTCAAACTTGGGGAGTCTGGAAGCTGAAAATTTGCTATAATCTGAGTTTTTCATTGCTTGAAATGATTGTGAAGGGCTCTCAGAAAAGTCACCTCGTGGTGTCTGTCTCGGGCAAACAAATTTCTCTGCAGAGTGATTGCTCCCCTTCCTTGGAGCGCAGAAGGATCCAGCCCAGCCCTGCTCCATCCTGGTACCAGGTGAAACACCCCAAAACATTAATCTGTTTTTAAATGCCCCCTGGTTGCACTCTGGAGGGAGAAAACTCCCCAGTGAAATCGGGCAGCGTCACCTCTCGAACCGCAGCTTCCATCCTTTTAAGGGAATTATAAACCAGCAGTGACTGTCAGCCTCACCTTTTCCTCACCTCCCCCCTTTCCCTCACTCAGATTTGTTTTTTTCCCACTTAATTAAAGCCTCTGATCCCGCTTTAATATTAGCGAGCACGTCTGGGTGCATAAATAAACATGCTGAACACATGGTGAGTGCCCCAAAGCGGTGCCTGGTGGGGGCTCTCCCGGGCAGAACAAGCCAGTTGGATTTTAATGGAAAATCCATGTGAAGCTGTAAAAACTGGCAAGTAGAACAACAAAAGATGACAGTGATGTGTTAAAGAATTAAAGGATCAGTGTTTAAAGTGTTGCCTTGAACATAAACTTGGTGGGCTGAGCTGCTGCTCCCGGGGGTAGCTGTGTCCAAACTGGGAATTTGACAGCCCAGCTCGTCTCAGAGCATCACTCCCTTCATCCTCCTGGTGTCCCTGATCTTTGGGACAGCCTTGCCCACCCAAGCACCCCGAGAATCCCAAAAGCATGCCCAAAAGCAGAGTTGCCCCCCAAACCCCACAGGTCAGCCCATACTAGTGGGGTTGGGACCAACCTCCTCTCCCTGGGATCCAGAAACATCTCCCAGGCTGGTGAAGAGCACCAGGAGACTTCTGTTAAATAAAATAAATCCAATCCTGGGGTGTTATTGCAGCTGATAACTCCATTAGAGTTGACTTTTTTCCTTGTTGTTTCGCTGTGTCTTCTCATCTGACCCACATGTGTGGAAACCTGCTTAAGTAGAGGCAACTGCCAGAGGCAAAATTGAATCTACAGGCATCTTCGAGAGAGCAAATTACTTGTTTATCATCCTTACCCTCTCCCTGTTGGTTTCCTTGTATAGCCAGGGATGTTTAAAGACTTTGGTAGCTGTGAAATGCTGCAATTTTCTTCCCCGCTCCCTCATCTCCTTTTGCTGTTACCATCATTAGCATTTGAAAACCAGACACGGCCAGAGTGTTTACAACCTTAAAATCAATAATAATAATAAAAAAAACCCCAAACAAATTACATTTCAAGGCTGGAAACAAATGGCTTTTTCCTGTTCTCTGCTGACGGGCTGCTGTGGGGGGAAAAGGAGGATTCACATGGGATAGGATTCCCACCCAGGCAGCAGTGACAGTGTGGCCAGGCTGGGAAAGGTTATTTAGGTTCTGTATTTTGCTTTATTCAGTGGATATATGTATTTTTTTTTAAATGTTATTTTTAATAAACCCCTTGGTGGGAAATTTGTGTTGTTTGCAGGGGTCACTGCCAGGCTCTGGTCCTGAGCGTGGCCCTGTGGGGATGGGTTTCTGTGGGGTCAGGGATGGGTTTCTGTGGGGTCAGGGATGGGTTTCTGTGGGGTCAGGCTGGCAGAGCTGGTCCCCACGGGCAGCTCAGGGCAGGGTGGGTGCTTGGGATGCTTCAGGCATCAGCACCTACAGCCCACATCACCCAGAGCTGGGACTGGGGCTGCAATCCTTGGGGACAGGGATGCTGGAGGTATCTGTGCTCGGGAGGGGAACCTGCTCTTACCCTCCTCCCTCCCCTTTGTGCAGGCAAAGGAGAACAGAGGATTTATAAAACACGTTTAATTGAAAATCTCAGTGCAGGGGGGGAATGAATAAGAACCTCCCCACGGCCTCAGATCTGCTTTGTCTCCTGTTGCCCTCCTTTCCTGATGGAAGTGCTGTGGTTATTCAGGGCCTGTTCTCCTCCAGGTAGGAGAGGCATCAATCAGGGTTATGAAAGGAGAGGAGCAGCTGCTTCGGGATGTTAGAAAACGATGAATCATGGGGAAAACGTCTGCAGAGATCTGCACTCGCCCTGCTGCAGCAAAGTTCAAGGCTTTGTGATTAAAGGTTGTTCTTGCCTGTTTGACAGTCAGCCCCAGGTTGTGCCCAGAGCCAGGGAAGTGTGGTTGGGATGGTGCAGCTGCCTCAGTGAGACCCTTTCCCTCCGGGTGAGCAGCACTGAGCTCAGCTTGTGTTGTCCAGTTAAAACACCGGGAATTCCTCACCTGTCCTGACGTTCTTACCCTGAAAGCTCTTGGGCTGTCAACCTGAGGGACTTCCAGGTGCTGAGAGGCAAGTTCACAGAGTCGAGATGTGGTCACCAGAAGCGCTACCGCTGCTCTTAAGCTGTTTGGGCAACGTCTTTTCTTGCTACTCTTTATGTGGAGAACAGCGCAAAACAAGCCCAATTAACGCTCATTATTGTAGTTTCACCGGTGGTTTATCTCGACGTGCTCAACAGATAAGGAGTGCCAGCGGAATTACTACCTTGGGCTCGCGTGAAATGTGTTGGGTATTTTTTTTTTCCTCCCCATCAGAGTGTGTGAAAATCTCCTTGGAAACGCAGCCCTAATGGTCTGTCTCCTTCCCGCGCCGCCGTTCCTGCAAGCGAAGCAGAAAGCTGTGCTCTCTGTGTGCCGCCTGCTCTCCTAATTAACTGGCTGTGGGCACAGGATGCCGGCGGTGCTGATGGAGTTGTAACCCCGGGGTGCTGGATGTGTGTGTGGCTCTTGATTCCTGGGCATCCCTGGATCGTTACTGTGCCCTGCGGGAATTGCCGGGGTGGGGGGGCTCAGATTTGGAGGCTGGGCGGCACCACAGCTCTGCACACCCAAGGGGGTGCTGCCCCAGATCTGTCCTGGTGGTCACCCGGGGGAGCAGACAGAATTCCAGGTGGGAACTGGGAGATGCAGCTCCAGCCCTTTCCACGAGAACAGCAGTTTTGACAAGGAATTCCAGCCCCACCAACCTGCTCTGAGCCCAGGTTTGGGTTGGAAATGGGCACCAGCTCTGAGGGCTTGCAGGGGTGTGGTGAGCCCTTCCCTGCTCCCCCCAACACCCACCCACCTTGTGCTCTGGGTAGGACAGGAGTAGTTAATCCTCCCGCCGCTCTCATCTGGGTTCCCTGGCAGTTGGAACAGCGGGATGGGAGCCTTCGGGAAGGCAGTTAATGCTCGTTAATCCCCTCCCGGTGCGAGGTGTCTGAGGAGAAGGTGGTAAAGTACAGCAGCAGCACACGGCGTTCTGCCTGCCCGGGGTGAGTGGCTGGGTCAGACCAGGCAGCCCCGACCTGTTTTCGGTGCCGAGGGGAAAGGGAAGGTGCAGGAACACGTGGGACCAGCTCTGGGGGATGTATCAGCACAGGGCTCTGAGCCCTGCTCTCCCTGCTCTGCCCTGAGTGGGTCTGAAGCCCCCATGGACACCATTCCCTGCAGCTGGGATGCAGGATGGGCACGGCTGCAGTGAGAATTTAGGATTATGCCCATTAATGTTGGTGCTGTAGGCAGGGGTGTTTGTCTCCTGACTCAGGGGTGTGTTCCAGTGCCCAGGGAATTATTCAATTGTGTGGGAAATCAGGTTTAAACCTCCCAGGGGTCCTTGGGTAAACAGCTGGATATTCTTCTGAATCTCGGGTTTTGACTTTTCTTTGTGAAGTTCAGTGTCTGGTTTCTTTTGGGAAGAGCTGGTATTTTTGGTTATGAAGCAGGCAGACTGTCCATCTGTCTTTGAAGAGCCTCTTGCAGGCCAGGATCTCTCTGGGGAGACAGCAGTGGTGAGAAGAAGGGATGGTTGCTTTGGTGAGGAAGGCAATAGTCCAGAGATCTTATAAAAGCAACTTGTTTCCCTGCATCCCGATTATCCACTGAAGAATTCCAGCAGCCATGGAACAGGAATGGCTCTGCCCCTCCTCAGAAATTGATTTTAACCACCTGACTCGCTGCCTCGAAGTGCCTGATAATGATGAACAAAGGGGAGTCTAACACCTATTTTTCAGGCAGGCCGTAGACTGCGGGGGTTGTTTTAGCCGAGGGCTGGCTCAGGCTGTGGCGCTCGGTCTCTCGTGCCTCCAAAAACATCGTTTAACATCGCCAGACAATGGCTGTGCCTGCGCCTCCGCCCTGCACGGACGGTGCTAATTGCTGAGCCATCTCTTCAAGCCCTTCCTCGCACACCGAGGGGCTGCTGGAAGGGAAACCACGGGCTGGAATCAGTGGATTCCTCCAGCGGCCTCTCCGTTCTCTCCCTGCCGCCTGGAAAATGAACCAAATTAACATTCAGGGGAAGCACCAACAGCTGATTTGTCTTCAGGGTTTCTGTACGGCCACGAGAACGGGGGTGTTGCTGCAGGAGCAGCAAAATCATGGTATCTCCATCCCTGGCTCCAGGGTGCTCATCCCAAATCAGCTGCCAGAATGGGAATTGTGGGGAGTCCCTGTGTGGTTTAGGTGGGGGTGGGAGGGACAGATGCTCGGGGGTTTTTTGTGTGTTTGAGGGGTTTTGGTGTGTTTGAGGTTTTGCAGAGTTTTGTTTGGCAAACAAACAACAAACCCCCCAATACTGAGAGAGCCCATGCCCCGATTGTAGCCCTGTTTTCAAATTAGGTGGTGCTTTGTGTGTGGTTCTGCCCTGAGCCCTCCAAGGCCCTGTGTTTGCTCGTGTTTAGTAGATATTCAGTGCCTGCTTCTATCTAGAGAGCTCTTGCTTTCCTAATGAGCACCAAAGAGATGTGGGAGTGCAACCCGGAGAGCTGCTGCCTTTCCTTGCAGAGGATTCACATCAATTCAGGGCATCAAATCCCAGCCCGAGGCTTAACGAAGCCCCGTCACACTGAGGTGAGAACGAGCCCAGCCCCGACGAGGGGAGGAGGGGGGGCAGATTTACAGCTAACTGTTGGATTAAGAGGAAATGTGAAAATCGCTGCTAAACCCCTCGTGTTCAGCCGAGCGAGGCGGGGAGGGAGGCTCGAGCTTGCCCCGATGCCTCACAGGTCCGGGGTTCTGGGATCGTTCACTTCGATGGGGAGACTTAAAAAAATAATTAAATTAATGTCTAAGTCCTCCAAATCTAATTGGGACAAGATTATCCCCGAAGGAAACCAGAGATGCAGAGGAGAAGGGGCAGTTCCCTGAAGTGACCCGCAGCAGGGGATGAGCCAGATGCTGTTTTCCCTCCTGGTGATTTGAGTGGAACAGAATTCCCAGCTGCCAGCCTGGGGGCCCAGAGATCCCTGGAGTCCTCTAGTAACCTCTTGGGAAACCTGGCCTTGGGACACCAGGCCAGATGGCTCAGCCACACCTGGATGTGCAGAGCAGCACTGACAGGGCAGGGTAATTATAATTATAAGGAATTATGAGCAGGTTGCCTGCAGAAGGTGTGGCTGCCCCATCCCTGGAAGTGTTCAAGGCCAGTTTGGGTGGAGGTCTGAGCAATCTGGTCTAGTGGAAGGTGTTGCAGGGGGGGTGGAACTGGGTGATCCTTAAGGTCCCTTCCAACCCCAATAATTCTGGGGTTCTGTGGTTCTGTAACGCTGGGGGATTTCTGGAGCATCAACTGGGATCTGACCTAATGTGTCAAATCTTGCAAGTGTGCATTTATCCAAGTGTGGGAGCAGGAACAAGCACAGCCTTCTGCTCCACTCAGGGATAATTCTGGTATTCCTGAACAATTCTCTGCAGGGAGCCACCAGTTCCCTCCTCATCCACCCCACTTGAAAAGCCACATCCAGGATAACAGAGCACAAGGATTTGCTCGGGAAGTTAAAGGTCCCCAGAGCCCTGAGCAAGCCCATTCAGCCAATATCCCAACTTTTGACAACCAATATCCACTGTCCTGCCCCCAAACTAATTAATTTTATACATGATTGAATTTAACACCATCATTTAGCTCTGTCTGCTGGCGGAGGCTTTGAAGTACAAAGTGATTATGCAGGGGACAAGCTGGGAGCTGGTTAATAAGTTCCAACAAAGTGTGTATTGCTGGGAGGCAGTGTTAGATCCCATGTAGAATTTTATTGTTGTTTTGTCTTGGAGTTGAGCTTGGAGACAAGTGAAGCAGCAGCAGAGTCTGTCACCAGAGAGAGAGAAAGAGAGAGAGAGAACAGCAATGACACTGTTGGGAAATGTTTAAAGCTACCTAAGTGTTAATGATCAGGATCTGACTCTGCTGCCTCTGAAAATCTCACTCTTCCCCTCATTTGCTGGTTTTGCTTCGCTTCAGGCAGGCTGGTTGTTCATGGGGGAAATCAAAGGGAATCAGCTCAACAATTCTGCTGTTGTGGGGCTGCCTGCAGTAAGTGCCACTTCCAGGGCACACAGAGCTCCTGACTGCACCCCTCGACCTTCTGAGGTCTCTGGGGACTGTGTTTGTGGAGGGCTCAGGCACTAATGAGCCCTTCAGAGGAGCAAAGGGAGCAAGTCCTGAGCCATCAGTGAGTGTTTGACAGGACATGGTCACGCTGGAGCTGTTTGTAGCCCTCTGGCCAAGCAGCTGCACTGACCAGCCCGATCCAGGGAGTTTAAGATGAGCCCAAGCATCCAAGCTGACATGCAGCAAACCAGCACAACCCTTCTGACCCGAGGTAATTGCCTCTTGCTCCTCTTTGAGTTCTTGGTACGATCCAGGGAGAGGAGGGGACAGAAGCAGGAGTAGAATTGCTATGGGTAAAGACTGTGTTAAGCAGTTGTTCCCAAATGATCCCCAAGGATTGTTCATTTCCAGAAAAGCTCAGTGCAGCAGAGTGGAAGCAAACTGAAAGCTTGTTAAATTGTGAATGCTGTTTTGGGATATTCTTTAATCCTGCTGCCCATGATTGTCTCTGCTAAAGGTTCTATCCCTGAACAGCTCCTCAGGAGATGTTTTCCTTCTTTTTTTTTTTTTATAGGTAAGGAGTTACTTAATTGGATTTAAATGGTTCTCTGTTAGCTATTATTCACCTGATGGCCCCTCTGGATAAAAACAGACCTGTAAGGATGCACTGAGCTTCAGCACAAATTCCAGGAGAAGAGCTTTGCCAACGGGAAGCCAAGTCCCAGTCATTGTGTTCTCCAGGGATTGTCTCAGTTTGGCCAGCGATGGAGAGGTGATGGCAGTCGTGGCATTTTGAAGCCCTTTTGGTGGAGGGCAGATTTCCCACAGCCACGAAGCCCAAACACAGCTTTTTTTAAAAAGGTTTGTAAAGTCAAATGAGAAGACTAATTTCTCGTTTCTTAGTTTGCTGACGGGGAATGACCTCAGAGGGGGTTCAGCTGCAGGAAGGGAGAGGTGGAAGTCACAAATGGCACTGGAATTGCCTGGGATGGGCTGTTGGTGTTCCCGGGAGCAGTGGAGGACTCTGGGGCTGTGTTTTGTGCTGAAACGCCACCGAACTGCAGCACCTTGTCCGTATTTCTACCCCAAAACCACGGTTTGAAAAAAAAGCAGAAAAAATCCAAAATTTAAAAAAAAAGATAAAAAAATCCAAAACGCATAAAACAACTAAAAGAAATCCAATTAAAGGTCATTTTTTGGCCCTCCCTCGGGGCCGGGTGCAGTTCCCCCTCGTGCCCGAAGGTGGCGCTGCGGCCCCGGCTGGCGCTGGGGGGGGGCAGCTCCCGATGTCCAAGGAAAGGGGGAATTTTCCCCTTGGAAAAGGTGGATTTTTCCCTCTTTTTGGACCACTCTGCCCCGCGCAGACCCTGGCACTGCTCCCACCCGGCTCCCCGAGCTGCTCCCGGTCCATGGGGTCACTCACCAAATCCCAAACCCACCGACTACATCCGATGCCACTGGATTTTGGGATAAATGAGGCTCTCCAGTGTCTCCCCTGTTGCTTTCCCACTGGTTAATTCCTGGTCAAACCCCCCTGTAAATGAGACAGAGGTCTTTGCCCTGAATTCCTGCCATGACATTCCTCTGGTTACACACAAGCAGCAAAACATTTTGGGGCTGGTTGGGAAATTTTCACCAGTTAAAAAAAAAAAAAAAAACACAAGAGAGAGAGAGATTTGGTTGAGATTCTTTTATTTCTGACATGTGAAATGTCTGGATTTTTTTCCTTGTGCCTGGCAGGATTTCTGCACTTAGAGAATATTCATACACTGATCTTGCTGACTTTCCTCAAGCTGTTTTTATTCCTGCCACTGCTCTTCATATATTGCTTTTTTTCCCCTTCCTCTTCAGACTAAAACAAGAATAATCTCTTAGGCTGCCTCAGACTGGGAGGAGGGTGGTGAGGGTTGTTTTTGTGGCTGACTGGGCACGATATGCAGATGTTGCCCTGATGTGTGCATTAACCATGCCCACAAAATGCCAGGTTGATTCTGTTCTTTCCTCCTCCCTCTGAAGCTTCTGACAGAGCCCGTGGCTCGGGGAGGGCACGACAACGAGGAGCAGCACTGGGAGCAACATTTATTTGGAGTTTAACAGGGGTGTTTCTTCCCCCTGCTGCGTGCCTGAGGAGTGACTCCAGGCCTGGCCCTGCCTCCCACAAAGCTGATTTGGCATTCTTGGGAGAGCTGATGTTTTTGGCTGGTCGGAGCTTCTGATAAATGTTGGCACATCTGATTTATTGTCTGACTCGGTTCCCAAGGAGACCACATATGTAGCAGTCTGAGATAAGCAGCTTATAACCTAAAGGTGAATGCCTTAAAATATCAGGGTCCCTTTCTCTCTCTCCATTGATGGTGAGCTCTTGCTTTTCCCTGCTATCTTTATTTCACTGTGTTATCAGAGAATTAAATACTTGGTGTTGTGTTGAGGAACCCTTCTGTCCTTACAGTTGGCTGGAGTTATAAATTCAGTTGGATTTCCTGTTATGGCTCTTGATGCAGATTTGTTGAGCACAATGCCAGTGTCCCTGATTCCGTGGCTTGATGGCAACTGCCCTGCTGAGAGCCAGAGCTGGGAGACCCAAAATCACCATGGAATGTGCACACACATGTATTTCCTGCACTACCCACCCCCAGCCCTTATTTGTGTGCTTCAATCTCCTCCTGCCCTGCTTGGGAGGGAGTGCAAGTGTCCTGCTCGGGCTGTGGGACCACCAGCTGGAGAATCCCAGAATGTTTTGGGTTGGAAAAGACCCTAAAGACCATTTTGTTCCACCCTCTGCCATGGGCAGGGACACCTTCCACCAGCCCAGGTTGCTCCAGGTTTATCCAACCTGGCTTTGGACACTTCCAGGGATCCAGGGGCAGCCACAGCTTCTCTGGGCAACCTGTGCCAGGGCCTGCCCACCCTCCCAGGGAAGGATTCCTTCCTGTAAGGGAAGGCATTGGATGTGCAGGGCACAGTGACAGGGATGATTTTATCCTGATGCTTTTCCAGCCGTAACTTCAGCAGGAATTTTTTGGTCTGTTTTACAAAGCAGGGCTGGCAGAGGTGCTCCTGCTTGGCGTAGAAAACACTCCAACCCTGTTGCTGGAGCTCTGCAGGCAGAGGACAGTGAGCTGGTGAGATACTGGGGGTTCATGCACTGCTGGAATAAAGACAAGTGTCTCCTGAAGCACCAGCCAAGGCCAAGGGATGTCTGTGGGTGAGAGGGACCAGCATCCTGCTCTGCAGGGCAGTGGACCCACCTCTGGAGTGGCACAGATGTGCTCCTGCCCAGGCTGGTGTGCCCAGACACCACTTGCTGCAGAGCCAGCCTGCCCCTCTCCAGGGAGGGAAAGGGTGAGTCCTGTCAACTTCTCCTACCCCTTTTTCCCCTGAGCACATTCCAGCCCGGGTCAGTCTGGGAGGGTGTGCAGGGAGGGATTCACCCACCCTGTACTTTCCACCTTCCCCTGTCACACCCCTGCCAGGCCACGTCTGCAAAGAGCAGCTCCTGTGTGGGAGCAGAGGGAACGGGATCATTCCCGGGGTTGGTCCCAGGGTGTGGCGTGGCAGCCTGGGCAGGAGGTGCCACGCTGGCACCGTGTCCATGGCACGGACTATGGCAGCACAGGGGGTGTCTGGGCTGCCTGTGGGGTTGGTGGCTGTGCTGGCCCCGTGGAATCCCCTCTGGGATGCAAAGCCTCCCTCCTGCAGGGTTCTCCTTTCTCTTCCCAGCAGTGGCCAGAAGATGATGTCAAAGCTCTGTGAAGTTTTTGGCTGAAGGGATGCTCCTCCCTAACTCTTGGTAGGCAGAGTTTTAATTTTGTAACTCAAGGTGAAAGCCCAGCAGCATCATTTGTGTGTTCCCAGCACTTTTTGTAACCAGGTCAGCAAAAGGAAAATCAGAGTTTCCTGATTTTTCTCCACTCCTTCCATCAGCAGAGGGTGGGAAATCCCTTCTATGTTATCTTCAAATGTTTTTGGGTCTCTATCTTCCCACCATGGGTTTTTAATTTAGGTCAAGGGAGACTGGCACTGTTCACATCCAAACCCAGCAGAGCAGCCTTTTAGCCACAACCATCTCCCCTTCCATGGGCAGACAGATGCCAGGGAAGGTAAAGCTTAAGGAACAGGTCTCTGGGTCTGTGCTGTGCCATCAAAGCCTGTGCTGGTGTTGAGTTTTGCTCTTCAAAGCCCGTTTTCAGCCAAGATGCACTCGGTTGATGTCTCTTCTCCCCAGGTCATTTGCAATCCAAGCTTGTTTTCAAGGAGTAAATTGGGCCAGGTGAGGTTTTTGTGGGGGAGAGGTGACAAAGAGGGAGCCAGTTCTTTTTCAAGCAGAGAAATTTTCAGACTGTAATTAATGTGTCTTCTGTGTGCGTGTCCACACCCAGCAGAGCTGGCTTTGGTCTGTGCTGGGGGAGGCTGTGGAGAGGACAGACAGACACAGGGCATCACACTCATTACTGGGGACAGAGCACAGGGATAACTGCACTGCTTTCCCTTGGGCTTTGGAAAACAGCAGCCTGGGATCCACCTGGCACCTCCTGGTAGCCATGGGAGCGTGGGGGGAGATGTGGCTGCTTTAAAAACACCAGGGCAAGGCACGGGGAGGGGAAGGTGCTGCTGCCTCCTCGTCAGGGCTGGCAGTGGACGCTGCAATTAGTGCCAGGGCCATCAATGGACACTGCAATTAGTGCCAGGGCCATCAGTGCCCGCGGCTGAACCCCCTGGCAGGAGCGAGGAGAGGCTCCGGTGATGCAGCAGCAGTGGCAGGTTGTTATCAGAGCACCTGCCCCCGGCCAAAAACTGCTCGTTGTTTAAGTCCTCGTGATTTTTGTGGTTGACTTGCAGCGAGTTGAAGTGTTGCTGAGTTTGCTGAGGAGCGTTTTGTGCTGTCGGAGTGGCACAAAGGAGAGGAGCAATTCAAGTTCACGCATCACTGGCACGGCTGTGTGAAATCAGAGTTTATGAGGTAAAAGGTTTCTTGTCGTGGCCAGTGCCAGGTGCTTTTAAAGCACCTTTTTAAATGTTGATTGCCCGTAAGAACTGGAAACTAAAAAAAAAAAATAAAATTGGACATATTCTGCTGAATAAAGGCTCCCTGCCACTTATGATTGTTGCCTTCTGGTAGCACAGGAGATGCAAAAACTGCATTCATCTGAATTTTAAATTCTGAGCTACAAAGAAAGCCATTTGGGTAAAATTTGGAGCAGGGTAAAAATTCGCTCTGCAGAGTAAAATTCGTGTCCAACCTGGGCTCCAGGAAAAAAAAAATGGAGCAACATTGTGGAAAGTCTTGTGATGGGCTTTGCACAAGAGAAGATTGCTTCATTTTTTCCAAAATTTTCAGGCTCTCATTAAATATGAGTGGATGCTGGACTGAATCTGCAGGGGGTTTCACAACCATTCCCTCAAATGTGACTCTGTGTCATTCCATCTGCATGTTTAACCAAATCATTCTCTGATTGTGTTGGTTCAGTTGATCACAGGAAATATTGCAGCTTCAGAATTCTGGAGGTCTAAAACCACCTACTGCTCTGTGTCCCCTTACACAGAGATGAACCAAGAGAATGAGTGACCTGGTCATGGCAAATGGCTCTAAAGTGATTTAAAAATTCAGCAGCTGAAAGGGCCTGGGTTTTGTGTTCAGCAGAGGAGATTAAAATGGGGTTTTGCTTCGTTACACCATTTTTGGAGCTGCATTCTTAGTCCTGGTTGGGCATAGATCCCACCTCTGTTGTCTTCTTTTTTTTTTATTTTTGGGTCTGTAGCTTCACCTGCTGTGTTTTCAATGTGGGCCAAGGGTCCCTGGCACTCCTGGCACTCCTGGCACTCCTCACATCCGAGGCAGCTTGAGGCACATTCGCCTCTCGCTCTCCCCTTGCCAGCGTCGGCTGGGGAAGCTTTCTGGGAGTGTTCTGCAAAGCACAGTGGGAATCACAGACCAGATCTGTTCTTGCTGAAGCCTTGCTGGCCTCAGAATCAAATATCTGCTTATTCTTTTCAAAATGAAGGCACATAAATTGGCAGCAAAGGAAGCGCTGCTGCCGAAACCTCCGAACGGTGCAGGCGAGGGGGGGGGTGAGCTTTGTATTCTTGTTGTCCTTTGGTCCTGGAACCCCTTTTCTCTCTGGGCAGCCTGTTGGCACCGAGAGGCAGACAGATGACGAGGCAAAATCGGGTGAATTTCTCTTAAATTTCATTCCTGTTAGCTTGCTTTTGCCTGAGGAACTGTTGGATGTGCCCAGTGGACACAGGACCAGCTTCTCTTTGGGGAAATCAGGATGAGAGTCCCAAAGCGCCCGTATTTCAAGTGTTAGTGGAAATTTTCCCTTCCAAAGCAGGCCATATGCTGGAGTGGGATGAACTAATCAGCTTCTGCCGTGGCACAGCAGGGAAGGATCCCAGTGGGGCTGCACCCACGGTGGAGCAGCCCTGGGTTATTTTTAATTAGCACTTTCCCGCAGGAAACAAGTGTAAGTCAGAGAAACGCAGGAGATCGAGTCTTTTTTTTTTATCCCTTTGGCTTTCCCCGTGCCTGCACAAGCTTCTCCCCACGCTGGCATGCAGATGGCAGTGCCAGGGAGGGCCGTGGTGCTGATTTCCCTCGTGTGGCATCACCCCCAGACATCGAGGTGTCAGGGCTCAGATGACACGAGGGGCGAAGCACCAGGGATTTTGTTGGGCTTCTATTTGACCAGCTTTGTTCCCTGTTGGTTTTTTTTTCCAAAATAGGAGCCCTGCTTTCTAGTGAGAACTCAGTTGAGTGCAGCTCACTTGGTTAAGCTCATGTCTGTAATGGGGAGAGAGAGAGAGAGAGAGAGAGATATTCCAGCTACGACTCCTGCTTTGAAGAGGAGAGACACTGCTGCCCTGAAAGTGGAAAGGATCTTTCCTTCTTCCTGTTGGGGGGAAAGGAAGGACTTGATCTAATGTAAATATTGCTTTACTACAGGAGAGAGAGTTAGAATTGTGTATATAATATAGTATTTATTTGTGTAATAGTTGTAACATAACTCCCTTCCCCTCATATTGAGCCTTGTGTTATGTCTGGAAAAACCTCTGGCACTGCAACAAATTGTGGGAGTTGGGGCTTGGACTTGGAAATGGGATTTTTGGGGGGTCTCAAACTACGACAGTGTCACACAGGCAAGGCAGCTGAAATGTCCCCCTGGCTGCTTGGGAATGCTGATGCTTGTTGGGAGAACAGCATGGCTGATGTTTCCTGTTGAGAAGAGAGAATTTTGGGGGTGGTGCATCAGCAACCTGGAGTTAATTCCACTGGGGATGTTCAAGGCAGGCAGCCTGCTTGGCTCTCTGCTGGTTTTCCTGTGCCCTGCATGAGTTGAGGAGCACATCCCTGCTCCCTGAGTGCTGTATCTGCACAGGTTTGGAACAACCTGTTTTCTTTGCAGGCTTTTTATAGGTATTTGACTAGAGGCTATGTGCTTTGTGCATGCTAAAGCAAGAGAAAAACCTAATAATGCAGCAGAAATCTAGGAGCCCTGGCACAGAGAAGGATCCTTTTAGGTATGAGATGACGGGGTTGGAATGAGATGATCTTTAAGTTCCCTTCCAACCCAAACCATTCTGTGACTGTATGATGGAGTCTGTGCAAGAGCTGACTATTCACAGGCTTGCAAATTCCTGTTGGAATAGGAAGAGGTGATCCACAGCTGCAGGAACAGGCCTGGCTTGGTGTCTCTTGTAGTCTTGGAATTAAGGAGTCTCCTCTTCAGGCTTTACCTCTGATCTCTGACAGCCAGTGGTGCCTTTCCTTACCCCCCTTGGCTGCCTTGTTTTCCCAGCAGCTCCTCTGAGTCTCTGTGCTCCCAGTTTCTTGCACAATAGCCCCGTGGTGGTTGCACTACCCTGGCCTGTAGACACTCCCTTAATCCAAATAACAGCACACAAAGGTTGTTTACTTGGCTGCTCCTTGGGATATGCTTTCAGAAACCACACAGACTGCAAACGTAATAAAATAGGGAACAATGACCTCCCCTGCCGAAGTAATTGGGTGCTTTATAACAAATGACCCTTTAACTTCACTTTCAAAAGTGTGCTGGGGAGAAGAGCAGAGGATAAGAGGGAGCTCAGTAATTTCTGCCTCTTGTCATAGGACTCTTCCCTGGATTCAAAGCCTGGGTTCTGTCCCAGGAGGGGTGACCCATCTGTCACCTGCTGGAGGTGGATGAGCTGCATTCCAGGCTGGGTAAGAAGAGAGTGTCTTTCAAGTCGAGCCTCCCTGGGTAAATCAACGTGTGGGTTTGTCCTGATGGGGATCACGTTCCGGTTTCATTCCAGGATGATGCTCCCCGTGGTCCTGCCTCTCTCATTGCCTGCCTGGCAGCTGCTCTGCACCCTGGGCTTGGCTGCAGTTCGGTGGGAAAAGAATTCCTAAAAGAATTCCTAAAGAATTTGTCACTGGAGAGCACTTTGGGATGAACGGTGTTGCATAAATGTAATATTGTGATTAGGCTGCACTGGAGTAAGGAGGAATATTTAAATGTGCCTTTTTTTCTAGCAAGTCTTATTTAATATGGAGGGGTATCAATTTATCACTGTCTTGCTATGGCTTTTCCCTACCCCTCCAGCTAATATTGTGCATTGCAGGGAAAAAAAAAAAGGGGGTGGCCATCAATAAGAGAGTGATTACACGGCTCCCTGCGACTTAAAAATCGAATCAAAGTTCTTTTTTTCTCAGTGGCTTTCGGGATTCTACTCTCAGTGCCCGTGACCCTGAACCTACAAGTCTGTGTTACACAACATCTGGGATCAGGTCTGGGACATGGAATGGCAGATCCAACCCCTGGGCACTGAGGCTGGAGGGATCAGCTCCAGGGAGTGATCTTAGTGCCAGGAAAATTTGGAGTCTTGCAGAAGAGCTGACTCGGAGTCTCAAATTTAAGACCTTTTGCCTGGTGTTCAATCCCTTCTAAGTAAACCCAGATCTGATTAGAGACACTGAAGTTCTTTAATTACTTGCCTTGGGTACCTTGATGAGCAGAAGGAAAAGCCTTAGGAGTCAGTTCTTGTTTTTCAGCCTTGTGACTCCAGTGGCTGCACAGCAAAGATCACGTAAAATTTCCCTGTGAAATCCTCACCAGGAGGAAGAGGAGCTGCCCAGCTTCTCCTGGATCAGCCTGACCACAGATCTATCAGGAAGTTGAATCCTGGTGATAAATCCATCCTGGGCATGATCTGTCTCGCTCTATTATTGTACCAGAGGATTTGCAACCATCACTTTCAGATTTCAGTGTTGTGCTACAACACAGAGATCTTGTGTGTCCAAAAGAATAGAGAGAAAGCACAGGAGAGACCTGAGTTGTTTTAGTTCAAATGCAGCTTTGGGTGGTTTGAAGTGCTTGGCAGCGTTTCTAGAAATATTGATCCGTTTTTGTGCCAGTTGCCTGGTGTTAGACCTGGTTAAACATCTCCCTGCACAGGGTGATCCTTGGAAACTTAACCCCAAACATCAGGGCTCTGTAAAGGAGCTGCTGTGGCTTTCCCATGATCTGCTTACTCAGTTCTCTCTCTTAATTTCAGATAGAAAGAAGTGGCCCCAGACATGATCAGTTTGTTTGGTGACATTCACCACAGAGGGACAACAGGGGATGTTTGCTTACTTTGTATTTAACACCTACAGCTTCACTGTCAACAAAAAACCGACTGAACTCACTTAAAAGTTGGCTCACTTCTAATTCCAAGCTCGCTCAAGCAGGCCTGTGTAATTAAAGTAGTTCAGAGTAGAACTTCCAGTTCTCTGTGTGCAGAGGGGGAGCAAAAACAGAATTATGGACTTGGTGGGAAGAAATTACAGTCCTTTGCTTCCCCGTGGGAGCCCTGCCCTGACACCGAGTTAGCTGGGAATTAGGAAGGTTATAAATGACAAGTGTTGAACTGGCACTAGGCAGGATTGTATTCGAACTGTTGTGCTACTCATGCAAAAACAATCAGAGGTATTTTTAGCTCACGAATTCCGTTGGGAAAAAAAAAATCTTTGAGGTGTCACCTTGCCAGCTTAATACTGTAGTCACATCGTGATCAGGTTCATGCAGCACGGAAACCTGGCAAAAATTTGAATAGTGAATTGCAGAAGAGTTAACTGGCTGAGACTGAGAAACTGTCAGCTTTGTCAACCTAAAAAGAAAGTGATTTTTTTTTTTTGGGTTGCCTAAACCATAATTATAATAGTAAAAATGTAATTATTCTACTATTTTAATACAAGATGCCATTTCACTGTTTGGATTGTCTGATGTCATTACACATCCATATTTATTACAGTCCTGAAGACTCTGTAGTCCAAAGCTTTTATTTCGTGAGCAGACATAACACAGGAATTCAAAACAAGACACACATATACATATATATATACACCAATATACATTTAAACAATGCAGAAGAGGTAGTACCGTTAATTAAGAAATACATAACATGCAGTAAAAATACCAAGACAATTCAGATCTGTCTTTATTGCACCCCTTCCAAGTATCACAAGAGGCTACAGAATGATCTATTCAGCATCAACCCAAATTTAAAAGTGTTCTCTTACATGATTTTATCTTGGATTTTCTACTGGTGACCCTTCAGGTGAGTAGCTGAAGGGGACAGTACTTAGCTCAGAAGTTAAACACCATGGTTGTAACCACTGAGAAAATGAGCTTTGAATTCATTACTTGGAGGAACCAGATGGCCTTTGTGCCTCAAGATGTAAAGTTAGGCCTGAGCACCAAATATTTCACCTGATCTCTTTTTCTTTCTCTAAAAAGACCCAGTTGCAGGCTGAGCTGTGTTTTGGAGGGATGCCTACCCCATAAAGGGAAAAAAAATAACGTATAAAACCGGATGGGTTTTGCTGTTGACCTGAAGAAAAACCTCGGTGTAGCCTCCAAGGTCTGTCAGACATTAAGGAACTGCAGAATTTAAGGGGAGAAAAAATATGATCTCTATGGAGACAAGATCCTGAAAGTATTGCCAGGTAAAGATGGGAAGTTTCTGTCAGAGCCCCATCAACCAGACTGATTATTTCTCAAAGAGTTTGAAGCTGAAAGCAGCTGAAAGATTTTGCTCAGTGAAAAGTGCTTCAGGAAAGAAGGAAAAAAACACAGTTAAGAAGCTGTTGAGGCTTCAGAATAAAAAGCAAAACAGACCTAGACCTCAGTAAATGCACCTTGTGTTTGCATTTCCAGATCTAACCAAGGAGGATCTCTACTCAGAAGTTACACATTGGGAAGATTCAAGAGTCCAAGGAAGGCTGCAGTGAAAGAGGAAGATGCTTTCCTTTTTTAGGATGGTTTTCCAGATTTCCTGTTTGTTTGGTTTTTTTCCCGTTGTTTAAGCTCTGATGGGCTGTCAGGAAAAAAAAAAATCGAAACCAAACAGCAACAAATCCAGGGAAGAGGCTGTAGATAATCCCATTTATCTGATGTACTCCTCCTCAGAGGTACAGGACGGATCTTCATCTGTGCTTTCCTCCAAATCTGGCAAGTTGCCCCAGAGCAATACATTCACACCTGGTGGGAAGGAGGTAAGGAGAATAAGGAGGATGGGGGGGGAAGAGGTATTTTTGGATTGTGACCTTAATTTTAAGTTGCACTACTGTCTGTTTTGAGAGGAAATAATCATTGCAAAACCCATTAAGTCACGTCCCTGGTAAATATATCCCTTTTCTATTTTTCTTCCGAGTGATCTTGGAAGTGCTGTTGCTGTTTACGTCACAATTCAAAGAATGAACCCACCGAAGCTTGTTTCTATAACTAATTCATGGAGCTATTGATAACCCCCCTCATGGCTGATTTATTTTTGAAAGCCCTGCTCGGAGGCCCAGGTGACACTGAGGGGTTCAGGCAGCGAGTCTGTGAGGAGGAGAAGTGATTTGTCAGGGGGGCTGTGGATTCCTGAGGACTCCAACCCTGCCAGACTCTTGGCATCCCACCAACACCCAGCTGAGGAAGCTGCAAACTTCGGCTTAACGAGGATTCAGTGGGAGAGGGTCAAAGTGACAGCATGACTCACCCAAAAAAGAGTGTCCCTTGGCCAGCTGCCTGCCAGCCCAGGAAAGCCACCCTCCCCCTATAAATAGCTGGGTTTGGGCTGGTTGTGGGGTTGCTGCAGAAAACCCCGACTTGTGGCCGCAGAAGGGGGAAGGTTAAAGTTTTCTGACGGAGATCAATTTACACTCAGATTTTCATTTACAGCTCCAACCACCCTCCCTCCTCCCCCCCCAGCAGTTTTCCAGATTAGCAGTGCAGTAACACTTCCTTGTGCCTCCATATGTTCCCCTCCCTCCATATGCTTGGACTATATTGAGCTGCCTCCTTAGAATCAGGACTCGGGATCCGAGATTTTTAGGGAAGAGAAGGAAACAAATTTACCAGAAGGGTCGAGCCTGTTGATGCCAAAGACTGCTTGGCTGTGGAACATCCAGAGGTGGCCGTTGTTGCAGGACAACAGGCAAGGTTTGCAGGGAGAAATCACATGGTAACCAACAACGTTACCACTGGAAAGGCAAGTGAAATAATGAGCAACACAAGTGCCTGGTGAAAAGACAGATGTTGGTGGCTTTTTCCAGCCCAAACTGATGTTAAATAGCCACGGTACCAGACCATTATGTAATGCTCCTATTCTGATTAAGTTAAGGGAACGTAGTTAAACAAGTATCTTAAATATTTAGGGAACATCTGTCAGGAGTTACAGAATATCTGAGTTTCAGATCTTTGGCATAGAGAACCATTGGTTGTGTAATCCAGATTAGTTTACATACCAACAAACGCTGGTGCATTTTTTTTTTTTTTTTTGGAAGACCTGTGGTTCCATTGGCATCAGCTCAGAAGTTCATCACACACAAACCCCACCTGGACAGGAGCCTCGTGCACAGGAGAGAATCAGTGGTAAGAGTAATGAGACTGAGAATCATGGAATGGTTTGGGTTGGAAGAACCTTAAAGACCATCCAGTTCCCCCCCCTGCCATGGGCAGGGACACCTTCCACTAGCCCAGGTTGCTCCAGGTTTATCCAACCTGGCCTTGGACACTTCCAGGGATGGGGCAGCCACAGCTTCTCTGGGCAACCTGTGCCAGAATATTGAAGCCTTATCAATTTTCCTCAATTAAAACCCAGAACAACCACTTTTCTACTTTCACGTGCTCTGGTGAGATATTTCTGTTTCTCTGCTTCTCCCTAAAAACTAAAATATTGTGTTCCTATCACCCCCCCCCTCACTGTTTAAATCTGAACAGGGTAAAAGTCTTGATTAGGAAGCTGAAGGGATCATCTCAAATGACTGTGAGCTATTTGAGAGTTGTTGTTTTTACTCTTAAATATCAGATACTAATAAGGAGGATAAAAGAACTCCAAGAACTTTAGCGACAGCATGTTCCATCTGCTCGCAACAACTCGATCTGCCAAGAGGATGTTCTATTAATTAGAATATGAGTAACTGCTTCTTACTGGGGCCTTATTCACACAGTTATCTCAGTGTTGAAGCAGACATTTAATCAGGCAGGTGGCACACAAGCTTTCCCATAGACTCAGACTCCTGACAAGGTTGTCACATTTTCACTGGGGACTTGCACAGAAAATGGACTGGCAGCCATGCCCAGGAGTGGTGGGTTGAGTTTCTATCAAGCACCATTAAATCTGCGACAGAGAATGCAATCTGTTCATTCATCCCTTAACCCTTGCACTGCAGGAGTCGACAGGGAGGGGGTCAAGCAGTATTTTGGAGTGTCAGGGTCACGGGCTGTGCTCTCACCACTTCAAACACGCGATGTTCTTCAGTTTGCATTTGCAGATTTCGGTGAAATAGCAGCTTCCTATGAAATCAACAGTCCTGGTTGGGAAGGAAGGAAAGACACAGGAGTTTAGATGTGGCTGTGATCACAACTGTAATGTTTTAATAACACAGGTCTGAAGTCACAACAAAGTGATGCTGCTGCTGGTCACAGTCTGGTTTTAAAGTGCTCCAAGACCACAGGGTTATATTTTCCTACTGACTGCCAGCCACACTCATATGGAAACAAGAAGAGACCCACGTGACATTGCATTAATATCACAAGTCCCCTCAAAATAGCTCAAAAAGCAGAGTTTCTCTTGGTAGAGACTTGCAGGCTGGGGCTGGGTGGCACTGACAGTCAGAAACCTGGTTCCAAACGTTCCTGGCAAATCCCAACTAAGATACAGAGCAATCCCTTAAAGGCTGGGACATTTAAAACCAAACCTTTGATTTCTTATCTCCTTTTCAACCCATACTTTCTGATTACCATGTCATTTCACAACCTGATTTCCTTAGTATTCAAATCTTGCTATGGGAAAGCAGCACACAAACCGACTTTGGGGGAGAGCCCTTCTGGGAGCAGTGACAGATCAGGTTTGTTCTGTTTGCAGGCCTTTATTTCAAATTCTAATCTCTGCTTCTGCAAGGAGCTAGAGGAGCTCCTGAGACTGTGTCATCCCCACGAGTGAATTAAATTTGGAGGGGGGGGCGGGGACAGCCTTGCTCTTTGCCATCCCATGGTTTCTGCAGGGCTGAAGGAGAGCCGGGTGGGACTGGAAATAGAGGGATGGGCTGAACTGTGCCCTGTGGGGCTGTTTCGCTGGCGACAGCGGGTTTTTAAGTGCTGGAGCCGCGGTGATGCTCCTGCAGCTCCTGACCCCGCTTAGCTGGGTCAGGCTGAATCCCGGCACTGCCAGCGCCGACCCCTCTCCGGAGGGACCCCGTGGGACCCCCCCGTGCCCGGCGCTTACCCGGAGGGTGGGATGTCGGTGGAGTAGAGGTCGGTGTCGGTGTCCGCCAGCAGCACCGCCCGCATCCCGCGGGAGCTCAGCACCTGCCGACAGAACCGGCAGCACAGCACGGCCACGCTCCGGTCCTCGAACGTGCAGCCGCTGGAGGTCATGGCGGGTGGGGTGCCTGTCCCGATATCCCGATATCGATCCCGGTGCCGGCGCCTCCAACGGCCACGCTCCCACCTGTCAGTTTGAATTCCCGACCTCGCCCTCCCATTGGCCGCGGGAGGCCACGCCCACCCCCCATTGAAAAAATCCGGTGGCCCCACCTCCGCCGCGCGGCTATTGGCGGGAGGGCGCGCCGTGCCTCACTCCCATTGGCCACGCCGCCTGTTACTCCTTGCGGCGCGCCCCGCCCTTACTACACTTCAGGGCGGGGCCGCCGGCGGGGCGGGAAGAGGGGGCGGGCCTATCTGGGAGGCGGGGATATGCGATTGGTGAAAGAGCGCGTCGGTCATGCCCAGCGCGGCGCGCCGATTGGCCGAAGCGCGCCGGGGGCGGGGCGGCGGCGGGCCGGTGCGGGGGCCCGGGCGGCGGGCGCTCAGCGGCCGGAGGACGCCCCGGCTGCGGGAGGCGGCTCCGCAGCGCCCAGGTAACGGCCCCGCCCGGCCGCCCGACCCCCGACCCTCCTCTACCACCTCCCCGGCGGGGCGGCGAGCAGCGGGCAGCCCCCCGCTACCTCCGCGTCCCCCCAGCCCCGGCCCCCTCTCGCCACCCCCCCCCGCCCCGGGACCCCCCCACGCTTCCTCTCTCCCCGCCGCCCTCATTGTTCTTCCCGGGCGGGATGCGGATCCGGCGGGTGCCGTGTGTTTATTTATTTCTTCCTCCCCGTACGCGCATCTTCCGCGGAGGGCTCGCGCCCTCCCTCCTCCTCTCCCCCCCAAAAAAAACCCCCAAAAAACCAGGGAGAGGAGAAATTTAAAAAAAAAAAAAAAAAAAAAGACGGGGAAAAGTTGTGTCCCGCCCTGCCCCGCGCTGGAAAAACCCCAGTCATTCCCCCCCCCAAAACTAAAACCGGAGGGAGAAGCTGCGGGCGGAGCCGCCCGGTGTGCGGGGGCTCCGGGGCTCCGCCGGGGCGGGGCGGGCGATGCTGCGGGTCCCGCCCGCCTCCCGCAGCCCCGGGAGCCGCGTCCCGGGGGACCGCAAAGGAGTCCTCGCTTCCCGGGACCCGCTTCCCAAGGGGGACTCGCACCCCAAATGCGCCCCCGCTGTCCCGGTACCTGCACCCCAAACCAGCCCCCGCTTCCCAAAGGGGGACCCGCTCCCCGAACAGACCCCGCTTCCCAAACCAGCTCCCGGTTCCCAAAGGAGCCCCCGCACCCCCGGGAGCCGCTCCCCGCACCCCGAACCAGCCCCTGCTCCCCCAAGGAGCTCCCACTCGCCCCCCGGGACCCGCTTCCCAAAGGGGGACCCGCTCCCCAAGGAGCTCCCAAAACCAGCCGCACCCCCGGGACCCGCTTCCCAAAGCAGCCCCCGCTCCCCCGGGACCTGCACCCCAAACCAACCCCCGCTCCCCTAAGGAGCTCCCTCTCCCCAAACCATCCCCTGATCAGCCCCCTCTCCCCTGGGACCCTCTCCCCGGACCAGCCCCGGGGTGGGTGTGTTCCCTGGGTCACCTGGCGGGGCTGCAGTTGGAACCCCGCGCTGCTGCTGCTCAAAGGACGATTTGCAATGTCAGGGTGGCAGGGCAGCGTCTCTTCCCATCGCAGATTTCATCTGCAAGCCGCAATTTTTTAACTATATATATATATTTATATATATTTAATTTTATTTTTGTTTTCCATTTGCAGGCGAGCAAACACCAAAGGAAAAGGCTCCTCGTCCTCCGCTTCTGCTCTCAGTTGGGGTTTGATTTGCATCATCTCCCGAGCCCATTAGGAAAAATAAATAAATAAATAAATTAAAGGAAAAAAAAAAAAAAGAGAGAAAAGGCAAACCAAACCCACACAAAACATGTTGTGCGGAAGGACTTCCACTCCCTGGCTGTGCTGTTAAGGATCAGGAAGAGCCTTTGGGGGCTGCAGGATCTCACTAGGCTGATGCTGCTGCTCAAGGATTTGGTGCAGGGAGACAAAACTGCTGCCTCTTCCATCCGCTGATCTCAACATCTGCATTTTCCTGCTGCTGTGCTCCCTCTCACACCCTCTCTCCATGGACTGATTTTTTTGATTTTTTTTCCCCCCCCTTTTTTTTTTTTTTGGGTGGGGAGGGGGGAAGGACGAGCAGAAAATCGAGGCATCGCGTGGAGAGGAGCGAAATTGCCCTTTATATCTCGTGTTCTGGGGGGGATCTCTTTTGGAGGTGAAGCTTTTTTGGAAAAGAAAACATGACGTCGCCAGCAAAATTCAAAAAGGATAAGGAGATCATAGCCGAGTACGACACTCAAGTTAAAGGTAAGGAACGGTTTTATTTCCATCCCTTTGGCTGCCGCAATCCCGACTCGCGATTGTGGGAGTTTGCAGTGGATGTTTGGGTGGGGAAGGGGGGAAATCATTTGCAGATTGCCTGGAATTTGCAGGGCTTTTTCGTAATACAATGCTGGGTCGGGTTTGCAGCGCTGTTCCTCGTCCCCATGGGGCAGTTCCTGCTTTGGTGGTGCCGTTTTAAGGTGTCACAGCCAGGGCTTTGCTTTTTTTTTTTTTTTTTACGGAATACACACATTTCTGAGTTGGGAGAGATCCGTATTTTCCTGCCTGCCCGTTCTGAAATACGGCTTTGCATGTGAAATAGGAGAGCCGGGGAATTGCTTTTTAATCCTCTGCCTGTCATGGGAATCCTTCAACAATCTGTGTAGTGTCAGAAGAGCATATTTCCACTGGTGGTAATGGGGACTGTGCTGAGGGTCCCCGTGAAGCTGTTTGTGCTAGAAACTTCCATTTTTCAGGATTTTGCTCCTGCTGAGTCCATAATGTTGCTGCCTGGTTTTCCTGACTGTGCTCATGAGTGTAACACCTTAAGGCTGCAGGGTGTGGGTGTGGGTGTACACACACACATATATATATATATATATACACACACATATATAAATGAATAAAACTGATGCATCAGTGTTATCCCCATCATCCTAAGGAATAACAAACAGAGGTGGATTTGCAGTGACCCTGCAAGTCTTCTGCAGAATTCAGCTGGCTGGGTTTCAGGCCATCATGTGCCTTAGGTTAAAAAAAAAAAGCCCATAACATAAAGGATGGTGAAATGCCTCCTGAGCTGCCTAATTTCGCCGAGTTTTCGAGATAATACGTATTTAAAAAATTAATTATGGCTTGTGCACGGCTTGATGTATTGCTGTTAGGAAGTTATGAGGTTCAGTGATTTATCTAATTGGCTAAAACTTGCTTGGTATGCTCAGAGCTTGCAGGAAAGATGGCCTTCGGGCAGGGCTGATTGAGTTAAATCAATGCAATTTGGCAAAAAAAAAAAAAGAAGATTTAAATCTGAGTAGGAAACCTAAATTAGAGCTGACAATTAAAATATTGTTTTGCAATTAGGTGCTGGGTTCTTTTTCCTGCTGGGGAGGGGGGGTCTGCTCATTGGTTGCAAATCATTAAAACATGTTGTCCTCCAAGGCATGTCCTACACTGACCCCAGTGCCCTGTACCTAGAAGCAGTTTGGACATTTCTGTTGAAAATGCTTATCTGAGCAAATATAAAGCTGTGTAAGAGTTTATTTTGATTATTTATTTTTTTTTTAAGTTCTTATGTTCTCCAAGTTAGAAATGGAGAAGGGCGTGTTTCTTTTTTACTGGTTTAGTTTCTATTCCTGTTTTCTAGCTGTCTTTGGAAATGGGAATTGAAGGCAGTGTGAAATTAGAGGCTTGTGTGTTCTTTCATTATTTACCCCATCAAAGTGTGCGTGATGGATCCAAGCCTGTAGTCACAATATTTGGGAATGATGAGAAACGAGGCTTTAGAATTAGCCAAGCGCATCTTCTCACCTCTCAGTGCTTTCAGGAATTGGAAAGTTTCCCTTCCTTTTCAAACAAGAGGCCAGGAAAATGGGGAAGATGGGAATGAGCCTTCCCCCTGTGCAGTGTTGCTGCCAGAACTCAGCTCATCTGTGGAGGTGCCAACGCAGGGAGCTGTAAATGTGATCCCAAAAGTGATCACCTGGAGTGGTGGCACGTGGATTTTTTTTTTGCTTTTTGCCTTATAAAATGTCCCTCTTGTGAACACCTGAGGTTAAGAAAGCTGGAAGTGTGTAAATGGATCAGGAGGAGCCGGGAGAAGGGGGTTTCCTTCCTGAATTGGTGTTGAGGGCAGCGAGGAGTTTGTCTGGGGATGTTCATCCCTCTCACAGTTCAGCTTTCCCCGCACGGGGATTCCAGGAGGTGCTAATCCATCTCCTGCTCTTCCTTGAGAGGGGGGTCTGGATGGGCCAAACAGCTCAAAAACACAGGTGACAATCCTGTAACAACCCTCTCCTGCATCCCCTCATTTCTTTGGGAGCACGGAGGGAGCTTCACGTCTCCACCTGGAATGAACCTCTCAGCTTTGGCCACAGCTTGGTCTCTCTGCTTTGAGGTGTCAACTTTGAGGGCAGACTTTGAAGTCATCTGCTCCTTTTAAAATGCCATTAAACTCGCTTGACATCTCACAGAAGCCTTGGTTCCGAGCTGGACAGTGACGTGATTCCTTAGGGAAACTCCTGGGAGCAGTGAGACCCCTCACTTCTAATTCCAGGCATGTGCTGGTTTCTCCACCCCAGCGGGAGGATGAGATGGTGCTAAAGACACACTTAAATCCACAAGTGTGGTGCAGCCTCACCATCAAACATCACACAGAGGAATTTTGGTGTCCTCATCAAACTCTGACCTTAACTGTGGGAATGGCATGGAAATGGTGTTAACTCTGATTAAGGTTGTTTGATGTCTTTTCTCTTGTGTTGTGAAATGAAGCAGTAGCTGTGGGGGTGAGGTGAACGAATTGTAAGGTATCATCTGCTTCTCAGATGAGAAAACTGATATTTTTTACTGGTTTTTAGAAACTTGTGGCATTTTTTTTTTCCTGCTCCACTCTATCCTGGCTCTGCGCTGGAAATCGTGTTTGGAGGCTTCATTTAAAACCATTAATCCACAAACACCTACTTAAGCACTGCAAATGATTGCTAATGGAATGATGGGGCTTTGTTTAAAAAATTTAATAGTCTTTAAGTTGCTAATCAAAAACTGTTTAAAGAGTAGCTTGGTTAATAGATCGTTGTTATGCAAAATTTTTGATTTGCTGTTGCTGAATGAACTTGGGGAGTGGTGTTTGTACGAAGTGCACGGGGGTGACAGGGCAAAGGGTCATGGCATGGTTTGGGTTGGAAGGACCTTAAAGACCACCCAGTTCCACCCCCTGCCACAGGCAGGGACATCTTTCACTAGCCCAGGTTGCTCCAACCTGGCCTTGGACGCTTCCAGGGATGGGGCAGCCACGGCTTCCCTGGGAAATGTGTTCCAGGATATTGAAGCCAATACTGGAACCAGGCTGGACACAGCCTTGAGCTACTCGGTCTGACCTTATTACTGAGCACCAGAGTATGGGCTGGGTGACCTCCTGAGCTCCCTCCCAAGCTGGATTATCCAGTGATCCCATGGTCTCCAGCACCTGGAGGTTGAGCTACAAACCTGGTCTTCTGCAGAAGGGAATTAACCCACAGAGATGCCCAGACAGGGGGATTTTCCTCAACACCCGCGCTGACCTCGAGTCTTTGGCCGTCAGATGATGCCGAGAGCCCACGCTGTGCTTGGTTTTGTGGCTGTCCCCTCTGCACTTGGAGAGGTCCCCACTATTAGAGGGCTCTTCTGGTGAGATTTGGAGAAGCCTCTCTCTTGGAGGAAGCTCTGAGATGCCTGCGTGTCATGCGGGAGAAATTCTCCTGACGAGATGACACGGGGTCAGCAGGGGAGGGAAGCGCTGCTTTGATACCTCTCTGTACCATGTGCTCACAAAGATGGGGGAGTTCTGTGAAGCTGGAAAGTGAGATTCTGTGGTCTCCATATGGAGCCTTTGATATCTCAAGCTCATCCCCTTGTCTGGATTGTCTCTCCCAATTCCTTTGTGCAAGTTGTGGTAAAGCAGAGATAATTAATTTATGCTGTGCAGTGTGTTCCATGTGAGATTTGGATGCTGCCTGTCTGTGCCCGACCAAGGACTGTCAGAGTGTTTTTTGGTTTAATATATTAAATCGGAGCGTACACTTGCTGAGGAAAGAAAAGCCGGTGATTTATCTCTTAATTCTCCTTTTCTTTCTCCTCGTGTCCCACGGGAGCCTTATATTTAATTAGTTTGTAGAAAGCTTCAGTAAATAGCTCCATGGTTTGAGCGGCAGGAATTTAATACTGGCATTTTTTTACACAGCGAGGGGTTCATAAACCACTGCTGTCCTTGAGTAGTCTCTAGCAAAGGTTAAAATGCATCTCTTGCAGATCTTGCAGCACTGCCCAAAAAAGTGCTAAAAATATGACAAATGGATGAGGTAATTTACAGCAGGAGCGAGCACAGCCCAGAGGTGGCTGTGTGGTTAGAGAGCTGTGCCTCAGCTGAGAGAAGAATCCTGATTAAGAACAACTTGCTGCCATCACACTCAGGCTGCTATAACGCCTGAAACTTTCTTTTAAATCTCCCCAAAATGGCTGATAAATTTCGGATAAGTCCCTTTTCCCTCTCTGGGTTGAATGTCTGATGGTGTGTTTGACCTGATTGTGATTTTTTTTTTGCCTTAAATAGAAATCTCATTTGTATGGTCCATCTCCTCGAGTGGAGGTCAGCAGATTTTAATCCTGGCAAGTTCTTTGGAGTGGTCCAGCCCTCGAGTGTGTGAAGGATTGCAAAAGTAGCTGTGATGGGGTCAGCAGCTGTAATTTGGGGGCTGGGAAGGAAGTGTGATGCTTTTGGTGGCGATTTGAAACAAAAATTGCCGTTTCTCTCAACATTTGCAGGTTTCCTTGTGAACACTGAGCTTGTCTGGAAGGAAAATATTTATAGAAGCGTCTTTAGATTTTTAGATCAATGAGTTGAAATCGCTGCCATTTGTTTTACTGCTGAACCTGTGCACCTGGGGGTTGTCAGTGCTGTGGATTTTACACATAAATGTTAATTTATTTTCTGTGTTCATCTTCTGGTCAGGTCACCAGGTTGGTCACTGCCCACCGTGACTCCAACCCTTGCACCACACGTGTTGGGGATCCCCAGAGTTAGGGCTGAGCTTTGTCAGCCCCTGTTTAATACACCCTGTAAATAGACTTTTCAGCCCAGCGTGGTTGAGTGAAACAGTCCTGAACTTTGATATTTTGCCTTTGCACGCGTTGGATTAACGTTCACGTTTCAAATGAAAAACTACCTTTTAAGGGGTTTTTGCAGTTAATCACAGCTCTGTGCGTGTAAGTGATTCCATTTGTTTGCAACAATGACTTGCTCCAAGCTCTGGCTGTGGAATTGCTGGGGAATCATCTGGTTTTCTGCAGTTCCTGATAGTGTTAATCCCTTGAGTTTTGGAGCTGGATTGAGCCAATGGAGCAGCCAGTGCCAGGAAGGGGGGGAAGGGGCTGTTGGGAGACGGGTTTGATGTTCCAGCAATAGTTTGTATTTTTTGTGTCCTGTGCACAATTCCTGCTAATGGATTATTAACGAGGATGGGAGGAGGTGAAAGAATGCAGTGTCTTCCTTCTTTCCTCCTCTCTGGCTCCAAAATCCCTCTTTTGCAGACTCGTCAGGTATTGGAAGGCTGGAGACCAAAGCTGACCAAAGCACTCTGTCCACTCAAGTGTTGCACTTCCCTCCAAAAGCAGGAGGAATTGCCAGTGTAACTCCAGTAGGATTCCATAAAAAGTTTACAAGTAATAGCCAGTTTTCCCTGACTCCCAACCAAGGGAGCCCCACGACATTTTTCCTCGGCTCCAAATGATTTCCTTTCGTGGTGAGGTTACACATCAGTATATTTTCCTTTTTTTCCTCTTAGTTAAAAGGCTTGACTTCTCTTTTTGTTCTTTTCCTTTTAAATCCTTCCTAATTTTTGCCCATTTTGGGAATTCACTTGGAAGGATCTGTTTGCCTGGTCAACTCTTTCAGCTGTCGTTCTGAAGAGCGAAAAATCTGAACCTTTGTTGAGATGGAAAGTCTGTTTAAACACATGTTCCCTCCAATAGCTTTTGCTGTGCCATGCACAGTTGATATTCATTACTTGTGACTTTATTTAGTTCATTTTTGTACGACTTTCACAGATTTCATGCCTCCTTCTTTGAGAATTCCTACGACATGATGGGACTCCTGCTCTTGGAATGCTGTCAGTGTTTTGTAGGCGATGGAAGCGAACGCAGAGTTATGGTTTGATTTGCTGTGGGTTGAAAAAGCGCTGGAGAAAACGGGAGAAAGGGTCTTGACTTGGCAGTAATTCCATCCTTAGAGATCATTCTTCATTTCTGCTTTCTCTTTTCTCCTTTCCTTTCAAAATAGCAACGTTACAGAAGACAAGAAAGGACCTTTTTGTGGAATCCTTTAAGCAATGGGTCAGTGAAACTCTTGATGTCTTTAAAATCAGAAACCATGTGGATGTAGAGTAACTGTGTCAAGGAAGCTCAGCTGGTATTTTTTTTTTCCAGGCAGATGCTGCAAATGGATTTGAACCATTTAAAATGTTACTTTTTCTTTTTTTATTTCTTTTTTTTTTGCCACTGAAGTGACTGTTTATTGTTGTGAAACTCCAAATCTTCCCACCCTGTCGTTTTGCTTTGAATTGACGCGGGGAAAGTTAATCACAGCTTGGCAAATAAAGTGTAAATGTGGATGTGAGTGTAAATCTCAGCTGGTACACCCAGCACAGCCCTGAGGTTTAATCCAGTGTGCACCCTTAGCGCAGTGAATCTTTGGCATAAACCACAGCAGCAAATTTTAAAACATTCCAGGGTTTCCCCCCCTCTAATTAGCACTTTTTCTCCAATATTTTCCCTCAAGGTGTTGCTAAACGTGCTGCACAAATTCTTAGGTCTTAAGTGTTTCCAGACCTTTTTCTTCACGTATATTTGTGTGGAATGGGCTGAATTAGGCTGGGGGATCTGTCTTATCCCGTGGCACATAAGCAGCTCCTGCCTTTTTGACTCTGGAGAAGGAGCCAAATAACCAGATTAACTCTAAAACCAAGCGTGGATTTTAATCTCCAGCCCTGAAGTGCTGCAGCACAGGGGGAGTTTGATCAGTCCCAGTAGTTCTGACGTTGATTTTTTTTCGTTTGTTTTATTTTTTTAATCACAGGACTTTCCAGGAAGAGCCTCTTGGCTTCTTCTTCTTTCGAGCAGGGCAGGATTTTGGGTTTGTTTTTGTAGGGCTGCCATTGGATGACGGTTTTTCCTGCGGAGAGGAGACCGTGGAGCTGTGCAATTTATAGATGGGGAGTGCTTGCAAATTGAATCTGGCTTAAAATAACGACAGTTGTTGCCTGGGAATTAGTCCCTGAGCGGGTTTTTGGCCAGCAGTGCAGTCCCACTCGGATGGTCTGCGGGGAAGGGGCTTTGTGGCTGCCAAAGCTGTGGAATTCCTCGCTCTGAACAAGTGGATGGGTTGTTTTCCACCCCAAGATCCCGATTCTCAGTCAATCCCAACAGTTCCACGCCCCTGGTGGGTCTCACAAGGCAAACTGTACAGGGTAACCAGAGTGTTTTTCTTGCTTGTAGCTTTTGTTTGCTGCCTGAGAAGGGCCAGGATGATTAGCAGCACAAACTAGAGCTTATTCTCTGAATGGGTTTGTTTAGAAAGGTATTTTTCCTCTTTTCTTTGGGTTTTAGCCTCTGCTTGACCTGCCCATGGCACGAGGGAAACCCAGAAAGCTGCGTTTTGTAGAATCCCAAAATGGTTTGGGCCGGAAGGGACCTTAAAAATCATCTCATCCCACCCCCTGCCACGGGCAGGGACACCTTCCCTTAGCCCAGGTTGCTCCAAGTTTATCCAACCTGGCTTTGGACACTTCCAGGGATGTTTTAATCCATCCAGTTTTGTTCTGAGTATTTGTTCTGAGTGCCTGGGTATTGCAAGAATAAAATCTGATGCTGCTGGAGGAGGCTCAGTGGGGAGAAATGGAGGGCAAACCCACTTTGGGGTGATCAGTCCTTCCCAGCAGCAGCTCTTTGTTGCTGTAGGGATCTGAATGAAACGAGGAGGAATTGTCATTTCCCTGTGTTAACCTCATATTTAGGCATTCATTGATCCCCTCCTTCCCCTTCTCAGCAGGGAGCGAGTGATCCATGCAGGGCAGGAGGAAACTAAATTGGTGGACAATTTTAAGGAGCTTTCTGGGCCGTGACATGTTGTATATTATTAAGCCTTTATTTGGGAATATTTAAGATGCCTGTTGGATGAGGTGTAAATGTAGTGGGATGAATTACTCTGGTATTACTCTGGAATTACTCTGAATTACTTTGAGGATGCTCCTACTCATTAGCACTTGGTTTGTGAATTTAGGTGTTAGAGGAAATTCCACAAAATCCTTTTCTTTATGCAGGTTAATGCTGAGCAGGACTCTTGCTGTTCTGTTGCTGTCAATCTGGTGCACATCTTATGTGATGTTTCTGCTTTTAGGAAAAAAATAGGAGCTGTTCCCACGTTTCATTGGAACTGTTTGTTGTTCAAACATGAAGTTCAAGTTTAGAAACTTCCACTCAGATACCAGATGTAGTTGCTCAATCTGGGCCGTGCTGTGGCGGCCACAGACAGATGGTGGCTGTTGTGGGCTCTCTGGAATATGACAATTCTCCTTCTTCCACCCCAGTTCATCTGGGGGGGGCCTGTCTGAAGTGTTTTACTGGGAAATCACAGCTATGACGAGTTGACTTCTCCTGAGGGCATTGATGGCACTGTGAATAACCATCCAGGCAGTTTTGATCCGGGAACAGACGTGAAGTTTGCTGGAGAGCTGATGCTCTTCCACCTTCTGGGAAGCCCAGAGCTGTAACAAATGCCTTTAAAAGCAGAATCTGTGCTGCACATCCAAAGGCAAGACAGAGGGAATCAGAGGTTTTATTTGGGTTTACCAAGATGTTGAAAGGGCTCTGAAAGGGCTGATTTTCTGAGTGGAGCACTTGGCAGATCCTCTGTCTAAGCTCTATTTATTTATTTATTCATTCATTCATTCATTCATTTATTTATTTATTTATTTATTTTGGTCGTTGGTTGTTGTAAATTCAGACCCATGGCCCATCAAACAGGTCTGTTACAGGTGTGTTTTGCAGAGCCCTGTGTCTGATGAATGTGAAGTGCTTTGAAAGCTCCGGGACAGGAGACACTGCCGTTATTGCTGTTAAAAACCTTGTCTCCAATTTTTTTGGTTAAGCTGCGCAGTAGATGGATTAATGAGTGACAATGACAAACCAGAGTGTGGAGGTGCAGAGCTCTGGGCAGGCCCGTGGAGGTTTCTCCCCAGCGCTCGATAACCAGTTCCTCGGAAATTCTAATAAACGACGATCCCTGTGAAGTGGTTTTGGAAAGGAGCCCGCCTTTGCTTTGGTCTCTTCAATGAACATAACCCTTCCTACTAACTCTTCTGTGTTCCCTCCCATCTGGTGAAGAAGGAAGAGGCTTCATCCCTGAAAAAATAACCAGTAAACCACCAAGTGTTTGTGCTGCCTGTGCCCGTCTGTGCCCCAGCTCTGGGGCGGCTCCAGAAAGATGCTGAAAAACGAACAAAAGCCTTTGCCAGCAAACGACTTAAAACTATGCAGCTGGAAAAGGGAGGGGGAAAGGCTTTCTGAGCCCTGTGGAGGGAGGAACAAATGCAGCACTACAAAGGTCACAGGATACAGTAAATGATGTTTGGATGGAAACTGAGCTTGCTATGAATGAAATCGCGCTCTTGTGTTTTCCCCCTGGAGCTGAATGTCTAAAAACTCTGGATACTTGTTGTTCTCTTTCTTTCTTTTTTTTTTTTTTCTTCCCCCTTTTCTTTTTTTTGGGCTCTTAGGAGCTTCCGTGAGTTGTGCTATAGAAATGAAAATGAAAAAAAAAAAACTATGGAAAAATGGAGGATGGACAGCACCCCCACACACACATTGGGAGAGGCTTGGATAGACTGATCCCTGTCAGGTTAATCAGGGCTGTGACATTATTAGTTTCTGGTTACTCCAGTGAAACTATTTGCAAGTCAAAGTTTTGTCTGTGCTAAGCTGTGTAAGGTTTTTTTGGCAGGGAGTTTGTGTTGCCAAAAAAGCCAGCTCTGCTCACCAGGGTTGTTGGATAAGCTCAGAACTTGGGCTGAGCATCCCTTGGGGCTGCCTTTTGGACCCCTTGAGTGTTGATTTTATTTCCTGGGCGGTGCAAATGCTTGTTCCTGATTGCTGAGTTGCCTTTTCTCCCTCCCTGTGCTCTTATCCCATCCAGCTTGCCTGTATTTTCTCTGAGGTTGGTTTGATCTTTTATCAATCCATATGCTGGTGTTACCTTCCATTATATGATTAATTCCTGCCTGTAATGCTAAATTGCTTTACCCAAAACTGTGACAGAAATCCTTTTATTTAGGCCACTTGTCCAAGGCCAAATGCATTTATAAGCATTTTCTTCATACTTAAGGAATTAATCTTTACTTAGGCTTTAAATCAAATTATTCTCCCCATCACGGCGAGTCTGACAGGAGAGAGCTGGGAAGAGTTTCATTAATTTCCACCTTTCAGTCTTTGTCCCCAGAAATCTTGGCTAAAAATGCTCCCCCCCCTCAAATGTGCCCTTGGAAATCCAGGTAGTAGTTTGGTTTCAGATTTAAATCAAGGGGAAAAAAAAATTCTGGCAGTGACCTCTCTGGAAAATCCCTCCACGTGGAGTCTTCTTTTATGCTGGAAAGCAGCAACAGCTTTTGGCAGCAAAGTGAATGTTTTGGTTTGGTTTTGTTTTGGGTTTTTACCTCGTTTTGTTCTGAAGCTTCAGGTTATTTTGTGGTAAACATCCTCTGAGGGTTGGTCAGTTCTTGCTGTGATTTATGCATTTTTGCTTGACTGTTGCTGATGCATTTCTAGCTCCAGTTTAAGGAGTGTGGAGCGGGTAGGAGTTATTACAGTAGGGGTATTACAGTGCTACAGCCTTCACAGGATCATTGAGGTTGGAGAAGATTCCTCCAGGATCTCCCAGTCCACCCTGTGCCCCATCCCCACCTTGTCCCCCAGCCCAGAGCACTGAGAACCACATCCAGTCCTTCCTTGGACACCTCCAGGGGTGGGGACTCCAAACCTCCCTGGGCAGCCCCTGCCAATTCCTGACCACTCTTTCCAGGTAGAAATTCCTCCTGATGTCCAGCCTGACCCTCCCCTGGCACAGCTGGAGGCCGTTCCCTCTCCTCCTGTCCCTTGTTCCCTGGGAGCAGAGCCCGACCCCCCCCGGCTCCCCCCTCCTGTCAGGGGGTTGCAGAGCCAGAAGGTCCCCCCTGAGCCTCCTTTTCTCCAGGCTGAGCCCCCCCAGCTCCCTCAGCTGCTCCTGGTTCTCCAACCCCTTCCCTGGACACTCTCCAGCCCCTCAGTGTCCCTCCTGAACTGAGTGACCAGAACTGGACACACCAGACAAGGCTCCATCAGTATTTTGGGAAGGAACTGCCGCTCAAACACCTCCGGAGGGACGAGGCTGGATGTTGGTTTTGTGCTGCTGGAGGTTCCTCCAGAAAGCAGCATCTGCAGCTTGTGAATTCCGTAAGAAATCCTTGCTGGGAGCTGAGGGAGCAGCTATAATTTCACCCGAGCTCTGTTGCCTTTTCCAGCTCCCTCACATCGTTCCAGTGGTTTTATGATCGGGCTCCATGCAAATAGTTCTCATCGTGCCCCACCCTCTCCCAAACCCAGAGCAGCTCCACCAGCTGCTATGGTTGGGATGAAAGTGCTGCTAATTTGCTGTTACCTTTAATTTAGGGATTCTGGATCCTGTGGAAGGCTTGCTGTGGTCCTTGCTGTGAGAAGCTATTTCTGTGTTGACTATTTAAACACATTTATCAGTTCTAAAACATCAATGCCTCTCCTTTTAAGGAGGAGGTTGCTTTGAGTTCCTTCCTGGAGAGGTGCAATGAGAGGATGAGAACTGTGTGTATCTGTAGGAAAGAGTGAGTTGATTTTTATTTTATCTTATATTTTATTTTATATTATATTATTTTATATTTTATATTATTTTATTTTATATTATATTTTATATTATTTTTATATTATTTTTATATTATTTTTTATTATTTTTATATTATTTTTTATATTATTTTTTATATTATTTTTTATATTATTTTTATATTATTTTATATTTTACTTTATATTTTACTTTATATTTTATTTTATATTTTACTTTATTTTACTTTATTTTATATTTTACTTTATTTTATATTTTACTTTATTTTATATTTTATTTTACTTTATTTTATTTTAATTTTCTGAAAGCCACCAGCATTCAGCCAGCCCTGCCTGGGCTGTGTGTTGTGGGAAGGCAGCACTAGGTTTGCAGGATTACTTTGAATATTTGACAGCGATGGGAAGAATAAATTCAACCCCCTGCACTAAGGGCTCTGTGATGGACCAGGAAAACAGGTTCATTTTCCTTCCCCACCTCCTTTTTTTTTATTACTTCTTGTCATGTGCCTCTCTTAAAGCTGATTTTGTTAACAAAGCAAAGATCCCCCTGAAGCCTCACTCCTCCTGGTTCTGGCTTATGGCAACAACACCAAAATCTGTTGACCATTAACTTTTTTAGAGTACATTTCCCTTACTCACTGTTCATTTTATCAGATAGGAGGAAAGCACTTTTACTGTTATTTTTTTTATCATTCAGTGTATGAAGTATTTATGTGCTCGGGAGAGGTGAGTTTGGTTTTGAGCAGCCCAAACACAATGTTCTTTTCAGAACACTAACGAGCTCCTCAGCTGTATCACAGATCTCTTGAAGTTTATATTTTATTACTACATCACTTCCTAAAGTCTTCTTTCACTTAACAACTTGTCTGCACTTAGGTTTCGCTCTCCCTTGCCTCTCAGTGTTAGTGAGGGTGTTTAGGCACTATATATAATATTTATAATTGAGAACTCCTGCAACTCATGCTTAAACAAGAAACCTAAAAGCCAGGGTTGTGTTTTGGAGAATTCTCTTGATTCTGAAACTTCCCGTGGCATATTTTAAGCATTATAAGTGTTATTCCTCAGCTGCTTTGAAGCTAAATAAATCAAATTATTGGTGGGTATAACTACATGTGTCTTTATAACATGCGTGCAATAGCAATTTGCTTTCTTTTCCCTTTAAAATTCCATCCCTTTTCCTTTCAAAAGAGCATTACATGGTTTATGATCCCTGAAAGACCATCCACTGAAATCAGCCTTTGTGCCAGAGCTTTGTGAGAGCTGGTTTTTCCCCCGGGTGAGGAGAGGGATCCTCCTGCCCTTAATTCAGATCCCTTTTTGGGAGTCTGTGTTCTTTGGGTCCCTGAATTGGGGCTTTCAGCAGATCTCCCTCAGCCATTGTGCTCCAAGTGGCCTGAAAGTCGGTGAAAAGATTAACTGGGAGTGAATTACTCGAGATGACCTAAATCAAGGTCTCTGGTGAGATTTGTGGGATTCAGTTACGGATCCTGAAACGTGTTTAGGGAGCGCTGAACTTCTTTAAATCTCTTTTTTTTTTTTTGGTCTGGCAGTGCAGCCTGCATGGCTGGACAGGATGTGTGTCTTCTTTTTAAGAAAAGTTACTCAGGCAGAGGAGATAATTGCAGAGTGCTTTCACTTTTTCATTTTTTTTTGTTCCTTTTTGGTTTTTGGGAGGCGACCAAATGACAAATCCCAGCAGGATTTTGACTGAGATGTCTTGTCCAGTCAGGAGATGCTCACTGGTCCAAGTGGAAACAGGGAGAGGGGAGGATGATGGAGCTCATCCCTCAAATAAAACTTGTAGTTTCCTGCAGAAAAACCAGTCAAAAATAATTCCATGAATGAATTCCTACAGCCTTGAACTGGATTGTCAGGAAGCTGGAATGTGTCTTTAGGTATCCCTTCATTTAATTCCTCTCTCCCTTCACTTTTCTCCCTCCCTGCTTTCTGCTGTTTTGAGGAGTAAGTAGAAAATAAACACTCCCCTGAAGTTTCCCAACACAAACAAACAGGTTTGCTATTTTTAAGCACCAGTTTTTTACGATTCTCCCAAAGTTCTTTTTTTTTTTTTTCTCCCTGCTCTGCTGGGATTGACTTTGAATGAATGTTTTCTTTTAAGATTTATTTTTAGGAGTGAAAGGCTTCTTCTGTGAACTTCAGTGCTGGCAAAGATACTGGTTTGCCAGCCGTGGACATCCAATTTCTGTTTTAAAATTTTAAAAATCTTTTCAGCTGCCAAGAAGAGAGACCAGGTGAGAAAGGTGGCAGAGGCTCATTTTGCCACCTCCTGCGCTGGGATGGTGTTGCCACTTTTCCTACATCTGTGAGAAGTCCTCAGTGTTGGAGCCAACCTTCACTGCTCCCCCTGAGGTTGATCTTCAGAGCTTTGGGGAGGTTTTCAGTTTAAAGGGGAGGAAGTTTGTGAATGGTAAATATATTTTTTTTGGTGGTATAACAAGCACGACAAACTGTGTGTGGGTTGATTCCCTGTCCATTAATTGTGTAGGACATGCTCTGGCTCTGTGGAGTGCACTCCTTCCTTCCCAGGGGATGGATTTTTGGGGTGTCTGTGGGGATGAGGGGGTTGTGCCAGAGCAAACAGAAGAGCCCCTGTGCTGCAGAGACCTTTCCCTTGGTTTTAGTGCCTGGTGCTGGGAATTTTCTCCTGCTTTCTGACCTGTTTATTCTGTCCAGCAAGAGGAGGTTCTGCTGTCAAAAAGAAGAGGCACTTTCTCAACGCTCCCAAATGCTGTTAATCCACATGATGGTGTTAATGCCTTTTTTTTTTTTCCTGTGTCATCTGGGACTGGAGCAGACAAGGAAAATGCTACAAAGCCATGGGATGTGTCCGAGGAAGGGGAAGAGTTTGTCAGGAGCAAAGAAAAATCTGCTTTGCCTTGTCAGTAATTAGGGAGGACTTCAAATTTTAGCAAGTGCCTGGTTCCTTGGGGATTTCATTTTTCCATGTGCTGTAGCTTGGTTTGAGGTCAGACTGTTCATCCCAGCGTGTTTTACACACTGGAAGTTCTCTGCTGGCGGTGACAGTGGGTATGGCTGTTATTCCTGATGGCAAATTGGTTAATAATGTGGTTGCTCTAAATAAACTAATAGTGCAGGCTCTGTGTCTTTCATTGCTTAAGTTAATATTTTTATAGACCTACTATTAACTTTCTGGTGTGGAGGTTTTTTTTGGGGGGGTTAATTTTAGTTCTTTTGCTCAGCCAGAGGCAGCTGTGGCTCCACAGATGCAGCTTTTTTGTGCATCACTTCTGTAACCATCTCTTCGAGCCCTTGGAGAGTTGTAACAGCAAGTGGTGGTTCTTCCCTAGAAAGGCTTAAAAATGCCATTTAATGCTACAGGCTCATGGCTTGAACTCACCAAGCAACTTGTTAATGGCTTAATTGGTGTCATTTTGATTTGGGTAGAGGCTGATTTCAGTTCTCCCCTGTTGGCAGGGTTGTTCTAGATGAAGTGAGAAGTCCAGTGAATGCAGCAAGTGAAAGAGAACTGGGCATCAGTGAATTAATTTTTGGGGCTGTTTTTTTTTTCTTCGCTTGCTAAAGGCTTCCTTGATTATATTTTAAGATCTTGTTCATATGTAGCAAGCTGCAAATTGGGAATAAGCAAAATCCAGTTTAATGAGCGAGAAGTCAGCGTGGATGACTCAACCTGCATCTTTTTTAGGTCCTGATTCAAATCCATCCCCTGTTTGTAGCAATGGAAAATGTCACCAAATGTTCACAGTGTTGGGAGAGCTGGGAGTGACTCCTGTCTGGGTGCTGGAGTGCTCCAGGCTGCCAAAGGTGGTGGGCTCGGGCTCCTCTGGCAGAGAGAAGCAGGAGCCTGGCTGGAGAGTGGGAGGATGAATCACTTTTCTGCTCCTTTGGACCCAGCTTGGGGCTGGGAGGAGCTTTTTTGGCCCTGCACAGCTGCAGAGAGAAGAAGAAATTCTGCCTTGGGTTTGCAGCTGTCTTAGGAGGCTCTGATGGGGCTCCTGGGGCTTAAGTAACGTGTTTGGTTTTTTTTAAAAGGCTGATATTTCTGTGACAATTACAAATCAAAACAATTGATGTTTATAGACAGCCTGAGTACACGGGTTTATTTGTGAATGGGGTGTCATTCACAAAGAATTAAGAGGCTGGGCTGAGATGTGTGCAGCATCCCTGGGCAATGGCATTCACTCCCAGGCTGTGTCTGCTGGTTTGGATATATTTGGACTTCCTTACAAATGATGGAGTTTGAACTGGTGTTGTCTTGTTCTTGGAAAGCAGAGTGGCTGCTGATTTCCTCTTCTGTGACTGCCTTGCCTTATGGTTTTCTGTGATTCACTTAATACCTGTTATCTTTATTAGTAAAGGAGTGATGCTGGATCAGGGAGCACAGTGGGATTTTAGTAATTTAGTGGAAAATTACTGGATTGCTGGTTTAGTGCAGGGATGCTTGGAGCAGTGCAACTGGGGTGTATTTACTGTGTGAGGACAGTTCACTGTGCAGTCTCTGTTCTGTAATTCTCTGTGCCTCTGTCTGTCAACTGATGCTCTTTAAAACCCTATCCAGCTTGGAAATGGAGGTGGCCTGGAGGTAGCAGGAGCTGGCACTGCAGTGGCACTCAGTGCTCTGATCTAGGTGACAAAGTGGTGATGGACTCGATGATCTCAGAGGTCTTTTCCAACCTCAGTGACTCTGTGATCCTGTGAAGGTGTTGGCTTGTTGTCATGTGCAGCTCTCCAGACCCACACTGGTCCCTAAACTCTTAACAAGTTATTTCCTCTATTATTGCTTTTATCCACTCTGCAGCGCTCGGTGAGTGGGCAGAGTTTTCAATCCAGCAACCTCAAGCCTGCCTCAGCTCTGAACTTCCCATCCAGAGCTGACATCCAAGGAGACACTTGCTTGTTTTAGCCTTTCAACAGCTCTCTGGAGGGAGGTGGACAGGACAATGTGGCCGTGGGGGCTCGGCAGGGCTATTCTTAGCCCACAATAGCCGGAATGAAAAGCCGTGGCTGCTGCATCACGTTTGGGCCATTGTGTGCCGGAGATGTTTTTAATTCGGAGAGCCAGAGGTCTTTCAGGGAGCTCCTTTCCTTCCACTCCTCGCTGGAGACCCCTTTCTGGTTTCCTTTGCTGGGGAGAGGGGAGGTTTTCGAGGGGAAATGGCTCCTGAGAGGGGACCCGAAGGTGTCACCCGAGGCACAGCCTCGTCGTCCGCCGGTGACGCAATTTTCGAAAGAGGGAACCGAAACCTCTTGAGGAAAGAATTTTCTGTTCGTTCTGTTTCGAGTCTGTTGTGAAATCAAGGAAAGTACAAGCTAATATTAAATTGAAATGCAGATAGCTGTTTATGGCGGAGCAAGAATTGATGTTCAGGATGGAGTGTGTGGAGATGGGGAGGGTTCATCCGTCGGGCAGTTCGCAGTGGAACTCCCCTCCTGGGGGAGGATCACCCGAAATCCTCCCTGCAAAGCACAGGTGGGAGAAGTCATTTCTCTCACAACTTCATTTTTAAGGGCAGGGCTTTCTGTTGTAAGGAAGCTGCCACATGCTTCTGCTTCCAGTGGCTGCCACAGGGGAAGCAGCTGCTGTCACCAGGCACTTGGACTTCTTCCTCTGCAGGCTCCCGAGTCTGAGGAGGATAATTTGCATTGCTGAGTGGTGCTGCTGATGCAAGCTGCAAACGTGGAGCTGTTTGTTTGAGTCCACTCCTTCCCTCCATCACCTACAAGGGTGCCCAGGGTGTTGCTCGGTGTCACCGTGGCTAAAAATGAAGTTTTTCAGGCTGGGCTGAGGTGGAAAGCTGGAGTGGATCAGGCTCGTCTGCAGATTGATTGGCTTGACTTCCTTCCCATGCAGTGGTTTCTTAGCTACACTTTAGGAGATTAAAAGCTGGACATCCTGTTCTTGAGGAGGTTTTGCCCTGCTGACTTGCTGTCTAGGTTACTTGTAAGTAGGAATGCTGCAGAGATGGATGCCTTATGCTTATCTCATTAGTGTGATGGGATTCCCAGTCCAACCCAGAGCAAACTTCCAGCCACGCTGGGGGACAGCCAAGTGGAACATCAGCAGTGGTGCTGTTAAATGCAGGGGGTTTTCTTACAGCTCTTTTTTAGTCTGCCCTGTCTGCAGTAGCGTGTATAATTCAGGACTTTAAAGCTTGCAGGCTGACTTGTCTTGCTGCAGAGCATCTGTACTTGCTGTGTAATCCGTGTTCTTCAGGCAAATAATAAACCGTGTCCAGGGTTTGTTTTTTTTCTTTTTTTTTAAACATAATTTTATTCCTTTTTAATTACAGCATCCTCTGCAGATGTTGGAGTGTCATAAAAATGAAATGTGGGAACAAATGCAGAGTTGTGATGGCTCGCTCCAAATTCTGGGTAGTAATTAAGCTGTCGGGGAGTAGTGGAAAGTTCATCTGCTTTATCTGTGTGTCCTTTGGCAAATGACCTGTGGGCTCCTTAATGGGAAAGGCAAATGTGCAATGAGCTGTATCCAGAGCTTTGGCTCTGTCAGTGAGCCTGCTTTGGCAGATAAAGGATAAAAACTACCCTGGGCAGTCAAGTCTAAGATTTGAGGTTTTATTTAGTAGCTGGAGCCATCACTGATCGCTGCCAGGGGAAATCGAGGTGGAAACGGGCAAAAATACCTGGGCTCTGAGTATTTCTTCTTTCTGGAAGAGAGTGGCACAACAGTAGTGTTGGGAGACTGCTGGAATAACTGGGAAGAGCAGCTGGTGAAGTTGGACAGGCAGGTCCAGAATTGGCTCGACTTAAGGGGGCTGGGGACCAGTTCTTAGAGCTGATGGTGACCTGATCCTTTGATGTCTCTGCAGACACTTCAGGCTGCCTTTAACCCCCAGTGCATTACCTGCTCTTGGGTTTTACGGCTGAAAAAGCTGAGATGTGAGAAGATAAGCCATCAGTGGATCCAAAAGGATACACGTTTCCTCCCCTCTGTCTACTTTTACGGATTTTTTTGTTTTCTGGCCGTCTCTCGCGCCTTCGACAGATCATTTTGTGTAATCCTGTCTGGCAATTTGTTTCAAGATGTTGGGTTTTTTTTTTTTAAAGCTCTTGTCTGAATGTTTTGTCCAGATGGTCTCAGTGTGAGTCAGACTGGAAGGTACAGTGGCTTGCTTTGATAAGGTTACTCGTTCTGTTCTGAGAGCTGATGGCTTTATAGCAGGGAAAGAACAGATCTCTCACGTTAATGGGAAATTACCATTCAGGCTCTTGAAAATGAAAATGGGACCAGAGCATCTGAAGCTTTCACTGCTCCTTTCCCCACTGTAAGTTATTCTGATGTTCCTGTGAAAGTGTTGGATTTTTAAATGGTGATAACAAATCCATCTGTCCTGGCTCTCCACAGGAATGTCTCTTCATAATAATGGTCCACCCCTATGAGAATTTACAAATGTCAGTCCCAGCTTCATGGCATTAATGATTTATGCACCTAATGAGCAATAACAGAAAATGAAATGTCGTGTATTGATAATTTATAATTCAGGGATGTCAATAACCGGATTTCCCAAGTTATCTGAGGCGTTGGCAGCACATAAATCAAATTTAAATAAGTCCCATTGAAAGTTACACATGTAACTTTATCAATGGAGGTTTTACTACACCACTTATTTCTCATTCCATATTCTTAAGACAGTGTTATTTTTAGCTGTTCCTGACATAAGCAATCCATAAGATTGGATTTTTGTGGGGTAAAAGCACCACATGTAGATATTTCCAGCAAGACCCCCGAACACAAACAAAATGCTCCGTCACAAACAAAATGCTCCATCATCTCTGGCATTTTAATGAGACTGAGAAACAGGGATATTCTGGGGGTGCTTAAATCTCTGGATAAACTGCCCTGGCAGTTTCCTCTGTGTGACTCAAAGTGCTTTTTTTTCCACGGGGAGGACGGAGAAACGTCTCTCAGCAACCTGACCCTGACTTCACACTGGAACTGCCACGACTGGCCCATAAAGCCCTTGGCACTCTGAAGCCTCCTGGCTGTTCCTGAGCCCTCTGAGCCGGGCTGTTGGGTTGGTTGGGTGATTTTGGGCGTGTTGTTTTCGGTGCCCGGTCAATGAACCAACATAAACATTCCCGGGCGGAAGAGCCGCGGCCGAACCTTCACTTCCACGTTGACTTTGGCCAAGGCTGCGGAGACCTCGTTCAGGGGGCTCCTCTGGCCCGTGGCTGGGGCTCCAAACAGGGAGGGTAAATAAGTCACACCCAGCATCTGAATTGCAGCAGCGAATGGGTTACGTGTGCTTTGGTTCCCTCCTGCCCAAATGGCTTTAGGAAATAAATCTCAATTTAGGAAATCTTAATTTAAATCCGAGCAACCTCAGGCTGGTGGGAGGTGTCCCTGCCCACAGAACCAGATGGGCTTTAAGGTCCCTTCCAACCCAAACCATTCTGGGATTCTATAATTCTATGAATATTTTTTTTTTTTTGGTGGTGGTGTTTTCTAGGCACTGAATTGTTCAGGTGTAGTGACATTAAGCAAATAAAAAAATGAAGTGAGCTGCTCAGGTGGAGTCAGAGCTGGGCCTTATTTTGTCTCCTCCACGCTTTTCTTGCTGGGAAAAGGCTTCCATCCAGTCTGCATGGAAAAATGAAAAAAAAAAAAAATTCTAAACTGGGTATTGTCTTTTGGAGGTCCAGCTGAAAAAAAGGAAAGAAAAAACGAGTTGCAGATCTTCAGGGGTTTCAAACCACTAAAGATAAAACGGTCAGATATCGTGGGGCTGGAAGGGGAGGCACTTGGCCACGTGTGGGAAGTGCTCAGGTGCAGCACAGTGGTCAGGAAAAGGTCCCTGTGCTTGTAACTGTGAGGGGAAACCAAGACATAATCCAAGAGAGAGATCCAAGTGATTTTTTTTCCCCACTCTTCTGTGGAATACCCCAGCCCTGCTGTGACTCCTGGTCGTGCCCATCTCCCTGCTGAGGCTCAGAGGCAGATCCCCCTCGTCCTTTAATGACACCCATTTCTCTCCCACTTTTGCCCAGAAGGACTTTTTGTTCCTGCCTTTGGAGAAATGTGTGGTGATCGGTTTTGCTCTGGTTTCTGCTTAGAGGAAAGAGCTTTCTTGCTGTTGAAGGTGCTGAAGGACCTGGTTTTTAATAGTGGTAATTTTTGGTATCTAGGGGCTGAATTTTTCTAGAAACATCAAGTCCTGCAAAGCTTTAACTCTTGTGCAGCTTTATTCCAGTATGATCCTTGTGTGTCCCCTCCAACTCAGGATATTCTGGGATTCTGTGATTTCCAACCAGTGCAGGCTCTCTGAGTGCCTTTCCAATGCTCTGTAAGAGCAGGATTATTTCCTTCCTTCTGTCCCTGCTTCCGACTGGTTGATAAAAAGGCTCCTTTTGACTTCTCAGAAGTGGAAGGAAATGACACTGGCTGACATTTCTGCTTCTCACTACTTGATGTCTGCAGTACATGATGCTTGATTTCAGGGAATACTGTATTGCCTCTTATCTAATTGGTACTGGAAATCCAGATTAGAGCCTGGACTTGTGTCTCATACTCTGGCTTCAACTGATTTTCAGTTTGTGTGTGTGTGTATGTATATCTATATATGTCTGTGTATATATATATATATAAAATGTGCTTTTGTTTTTTCTTTTGACTATTAGTCGTATTTCTATATGATCACTTAATGCCTGGCTGCAATTCACATGGTGGGTTGCACCTGTGTTTCTTTGGAAAAAGCTTTTCCTGGGAAGGAGGTGGTTTTTCCCCAGAGGGGACTGGGTTGGGATCAGAGAAAAAACAAACTTTCAGATTAGAACTTTAGTTTTATTGCAGAAATTACATGTATGTTCTACCTAGTTTTTGCACAGTCTGGTTTTCTTTTATTGAACTTGGAGTCATTTACTGTAAAAGTTGGAGTGATGTAAATGGTTTCTAAGTGATAAAGTCGTGTGCATGTGTGTGTAAAAAGCAGGACCTGAATTTTAATGTCAGTTCTCTGACAAAGCCTTATGAAAAATAAGCATCTCCTCGTTCCTGCTCTGGTCTGAGCCGTGCTGATTAATGGGTGTTGCTGTAGCTGACAATGAACTGATAGAAAAATGATGATTCACATAATTCGAGCTTTGCAGGCTCTGTCAAACACTCATTTCCCCCTTTACAAGAGGTGCTGGAGAGTAAAATGTGAGTTCCTTTAAACACAGCAGTGCTGTGCAATTACACAGCTGAATATTTATAACTGAAGGAATTAGTGCCCTGGATTGTATAGGAAAAGCTTTGCTTTCCTTGAGTATTCCTGGTTTTAAACTTCTTCTGAATGTGACCAGGGGAGACTGGAACAATTTGGGGTTTTTTTTTACATAAATGTTTTTTGTGGTTTTCAGTTAGGCTTCTATCTGCTATTTTTCTAGAAACATCAAATCCTGCAAAGCTTTAACTCTTCTGCAGCTTTATTCCAGTATGATCCCTGTGTGTCCCTTCCAACTCCTGGGTTTTGGGTGTGTTATATATGAATTAAAACAATGCTCCAATTTGATTTTTTGATGTAAACAGTTAAGACTGATTTATCACAAACTCTCCTGGCAGTTGAAAGAGGCGTTACTTTGATTTTGTGGGATGTTTTGGTTTAATGGCAGGTGTTGGTGGGGAAAATAAGAGAGAGAACAAGCTCTGTGATCAGCGTCCACGGGCACCGTGGGCAAATAACTCAGACCTTTTTGATCTTGTTGAAGTCATCTGTTAATGATGCTCGTTATTCACCTCCCCTGGAATGTTCAGGGTTAATTAATAGTCCTGAAATCCTCCCAGACACACACACAGGACAGGGACTGGCAGGGAGGCAGTGACTACACCGGGCTGCTGGCATATATTTGACTCACCCTGGTGACTCCTCGGGACAGTCGCCTTCCTCTTCTCCATGGACTGAGAGCCGTGCCCGGCGTTCCAGCAGGGAGGGAAAGGGGCAGCCCCAGGAAGATCCTTCATGGTTCAGCTCTACAAGTCCCGGGGCTGTTGGCCTGCCCCCGGACCGGGCACCCGCTGGGTCATCCGCGACCGACCAGGTGGGTCCTGGGATGGGACAGCCGGGAGCACATCCAGCCTCGGATCTCCCGGGAAAACTCAGCTCCAGGAGCTGGGGTGTGCGTGAGGAGGTGGGGGGGAGTTGGGTCTCATAGAATCACAGAATCAGCTGGGTTGGAAGGGACCTCCGAGATCATCCAGTCCAACCCTTGATCCAACCCCGCTGTGGTTCCCAGCCCATGGCACTGATGCCACATCCAGTCCCATCTTAAAAACCTCCAGGGATGGAGAATCCACCCCTTCCCTGGGTAGCCCATCCCAATGGCTGAGCACCCTCTCTGGAAAGAAATTCTTCCTGATATCCAACCTAACCCTCCCCTGGCACAGCTCAAGACCCAGCCCTCTTGTCTTGCTGAGAGTTGCCTGGGAAAAGAGACCAACCCCCCCTGGCTCCCCCCTCCTGTCAGGGAGTTGCAGAGAGTGAATGTCTGTACTTGGACTGTGGCTTTACCTAAGTGAGATCAAGGAGCAGGAGGGGATGTCCTGGTGGCACCAGGGAAGAGTCTTTATTTCCAGGACAACCTCTGGAATAGTGGTACCCAAGGTTATCTTTCAGTGTTCCATAATTACTGGATTTAAGCCTCATCCTAATTCTCTCTTTTTTTGGATCTTTAAGGTAAATTGGTGTTGGTTCTTTAACACAAAGCAAGGATGAAAATCCTCAATGCAATTAAAAAAAAGGGGGATGGAATTTGATCCATCCCTGGACTGTTTTCCTAAGGAAATAATTAGCACAGTGGAGGATTTCATGTGCCTGTGTGTGTGTGTGGATGCTGCTTTCTCACCTCTGGATGTGTCTGTGAGTGCAGCAGAAGGAATGTGGCAGCCAGGGATGGACAGAGTTTAAATTGAGATGCCTGAAGACCATGTATCTGTCTTTCCCTTTGCTGCCTCAGCCAGCCCTGGAATTTGGCAGCCTTCTAAAAATGATTTTGAAATTTAGTTTACTGTGCTGTGTGCTTGAGGAGTGTTTACATGTCCCCTTTTGTTCCTCTGCATTTATTTCTCAATCATTTCTGCATGTTAACGTGTTAGTTACCAAAGAGGAGAGGGAGAAAAAGAAATCCTGAGGTGAAATTCAATTAGACACCGGCATTAATCATTCTGTTTGTATCTCTAAATATCTGACATAATTCACCAAAGGATTTTCCTTTAATTGAAGAGATTAAGACATGTAAGTTGTAAATTGCCACTTTTGTTCTGGCAATTTTATTCCTTTGACAAATACACTTGATGTTACTTTGCATGAAATGCTTGTGTGTCTGAGAGTAACTTCAGGTCTCGTGAACTGGGAAGAAATAGTAATTTTTCATATTAATTCTCCTTCTGGGTTCTTGCATCCCGGTATCTTTCAGCACTTCCAAACTTTACTTAACCTTTGGAGCACCCCTGACAGATAAATGGAAAATTATAGTGTCAAATTAGCTTAAGTTTCTGCAGAGGCAGCCGGGAACGGGATCTGGGGAATTTGGTCCATCCCTGGACTGTTTTCCTGAGGAAATAATTAGCACAGTGGAGGATTTCATGTGTCTGTGTGTGTGTGTGGATGCTGCTTTCTCACCTCTGGATGTGTCTGTGAGTGCAGCAGAAGGAATGTGGCAGCCAGGGATGGCTGGTGAGTTTAAATTGGGGTGCCCAAAGTGAGCTGAGGCTCTGAGAACATATGGCAAACGCCAGAAATAATGATCACATTACACGTTTCTGATGAATAATTCCATTCAGTTCAGGGCTGTTCCACCGTTAAAATAAACCCCTCACAGCATTTGACACAAGGCAGCTGAAACACTCGGAGGAAAAAAATGTGGGAAGGCGAAAGAAGCCGTTGTTTCACTTCTGTTTTGAGCAGCAGCAGCAGAGGAAACCTCAACATTTAGGAGGAAGACATATGTAAAGTTTTGGGCTGGAGTTGTGGCCACGACACAGCTACTGCATTGTGGAGTAGGGGAGCAGAGTGCAGGAGGAAGGACAGGGGAGGTGAAGGGCTGCAAAGAGAAACTACCTCTAGAACAGGCCAGGAAAGCACAGCAGAAACTTCTAGATCCAGTAACTGGGAGAAATGTGCCAGGATTATTTTTAAAATGAGAAGGAGAAAAAAAAATCATTTTTCTTAACCCTAAAGTTCAGCTTTCTGCATTGCAGTTCTCGTAGAGTTGGGGCAGAAAAGGCACCTAAATATTTCTGAGCTCTTCTGAAAAGAGTTCTGCCACCCCTTCACTCCAGGGCTGTGTTTTGGGGAGTGGGAAGTGAATATTTCTGACACTGCTCAGGCTTGAGAGTTACTAAATGCTCACAGAACTCTGGTGCTGGGTGTCTTGCATGGGTTTAAAAGTGGAGAAGGTGAGGCTCGGGTTTAATTATTCATTAAAGGAACAGGAGTGTTTGGAGTGGAAATTAGTTGTCCTACTTGGGTGGTGGGAAGAGGCAGTGGCAGAGTCGGTACCTAACACTAAAGATGGGTGTATAAAGCCTAAAGCAGAAACCAGGAATGGAAAATCCCTCTTTTAACTCTGGTGTCAGGCAGCCCATGGCACAGACCAAGGCTGATCCTTCATCAACTGAGCAAAGCAGAGGTAACCAGCTCACTTTGGGTTTTGTTGCATCTGAAGCAAACCCAAAGATAATGCTGCTAGTTCTGCATTTCACAATCTACTTTTCAGTTTTTTGGGAGTTATTTTTCCATGTGTTTTGGGTCATGCATAGGAGAGGTACCAGTGCACTGCAGAAGGGTGAAATCACAGAATGGTTTGGGTTGGAAGCGACCCTAAAGCTCATCTAGTTCCAACCCCCTGCCCTGGGCAGGGACACCAGAATGATCCTACATCTGCTCCTTGGGCATTTCAGAGTGTGGGTTCTTCAATAAGGTAGGTTTTCCCAAACTGCTTTCTCTGGACCAGCCTCCTGACAGCATCAAAAAATTATGGAGTATCATAGAATATCCTGAGCTGGAAGAGACCCACAAGGATCATCCAGTCCAACTCCTGGCCCTGCACAGACACCCCAAAATCTCACCCTGTCCCTGAGAGCATTGCCCAAACCCTCCTGGAGCTCTGGCAGCCTTGGGGCTGTGCCCACTGCCCTGGGGAGCCTGGTCAGTGCCCAACCACCCTCTGGGGGAAGAACCTTCCCCTGAGATCCAACCTGACCCTGCCCTGACACAGCTCCAGCTGAATCCAGCAGGTCCTTCCCCGGCTTCACAGGGGTGTTTCCAAACAGGAGCAAGAGCTGGAGCTCCACCGGGTCAGGAGCATCTCAGCTTTTGTCTCCTGGACCTGCTCCGCTGCCTCTTCCTGATGGATTCCCATCCTGGAATAAACAGGCAGCTCTGTTGAAAGCAAGTGCCAGCCTCTCCCTTCACAAAGGAACCTGAGGTCCTTTGTGCAGGTGAAGCTCCCCAGTTCCACATTCTTCATTCAAATCTCCTCCTGTTTTGAAAGGCAGAGCCCTGGTTCCCTCCCTCCCTCCCTCTCCACGCCCAGGCAGCTCATTGCTTGCAAATGAATTAACGTGGTTCCTGCAGGGTGTTTCTCTGCATTTCCCACACTTTTTTGGTCAGTCTGAACAATTCTTGCACTCTGATGCTCCGTGGGTTTGCTCCCTGCTCATGAGCCTTCGCCAAACTGGAGATTTTGTTCCTTCATAGCTTATTTTGTGGTGTTGAAGATGTTAAATAGTGTGTCAGTGGCGTGCAGGGGTTGGAAGTAGAGGGTGGTCAGGCAGGACCAGGGTGGTCTCAGGGCTGGTGGGGGAGCAGGAGTTAAACTTTTCCTTGGATCATGAGCCTCTTGTGCAACACCCCGTGGAAATCCCCACTCTTGTCCTCTCTCCCAAAAAGGATCCAAAAATGTACATTTTAGTGGCAGCCAGCCTTTGGTTTTGTGGGAAATCAGGAGTAATTTGATTGAAAATGTGTCCAGCACATGCTTAGCTTTATTCCTTGCTGCATTTGCTCCCTGTTGTTGAGTTCTGTAAGTGGGAGCACAAATCCAGGCCCCTTGCACTGCTATAAGACCTTATTTTGTCATTAACACAGTGGGGTTTGAGGAAAGAATAACTTTTTTTCTTTTTCCTGGGAGAAACGTTTGAGTGGTCAGTAGTAGTGTGTGATGAAAAATACCTGGGTTAAGTTCTTCAGGGAGACTTGGTTTGCCCCGGGCCAGAAGAAAAAAGGGCTTTAAAGCAGAACAAACCAACCCTTATGTTAGAAACGTTCACCAAATTTTTAGCCACTGCATCCAGTGTTGGCTTCATCCCCCTGCAGGAGAAGAAACAGTTCAAATAACTATTAAGAAGTTGTTTGGAGAACATATTATTTCAGGTTGGTTAGTGGGCCCAGAGCAATTCCCAGGGCACGCAGCACTTGGGGTGCATCTTTTGGGAGGCTGCAACGAGTTTGTTGGCTCAAACTTTCCTCTGAGTCCTGAAAATATGAACTCTGTGTGTGCGTGTTTGTGTGTTCCTTTGATTGCACCAACAGTCCACGTGTCCAAATGGCTTTTAAATTGCTTGTTAGATAATTCCAGGCTGCAAACCAGTGATAAAATGTAGTTTTACTGCTTGCCCGTGGTATTTTGTCCAGCATTCAGAAAGTGGGAGAGCATAAGCAAAGGTTTGTCTGAGGTTTTGGTTTGTTTTTTTTTTTTGGCTTGGTGTAATCTGGGGGAAAACCTTTAACAGGGTACAGACAATCCTGAAATAGCTGGGAAATCTCCTGGAGGCAGGAGGAGTTGCAGTGCTGCTGCTGTTGGGGTGTAAATTTGAGGTTTTAACCTATTTGTAATGTATTGATAAACTTTTGTGTTTGTTTTGAATAAGCAGTTGTAGAACACAAACATATAATATTGCCCAGTGACACGTTACCTTTATCAGGGCTTTTTGGAGGAGTTACCCAGGCCCTGCTGTTGGAATTAGGACCGTGAATCCCTGCACAGGGTGATTTAATCTCCATTCTGGCTTTAAACATCCTCCCTGAAAAGTCAACAGCGTGGACTGTGTTTTGATAATAGTAAAGGAGACCTTCATTAGACAGAAAAAAACCCTCTTAAATATTTAATTTGAATTCTGCGTGGATTAAACACCTTGGCAACGTTTAATTGCATGATTTTGAACGTTCACTTCAAAGTTCTGAAGCCTCTCACCAGTTTGCAATCTGTGAATTGCAGATGAGTGGGGTTTTTTTTGTGTGTGGATAAGGAAAACCAATGTACAGGCTTGCTGTGGTCGATGGGATTCCAGTCAGGGGGTCTTTAAAGTTATAAATTTTCCAGGTCCCAGGTGGGATGGGGGTGTCACACAAGGCACAGAGTTTTGGCTGCTGGGCTCCTGCAAGTGGCACTTGGGTTGTGCCCGGAAAAGCTGGTAGACCCAAGTAATTAGTGATGCAAATATATTGTGACACAGGTAAGAAAATAAAAGGACCAGCCTTAATTTTTGCTTTTAAGCATGTCTTGCATCCTCTTCTTTCACTTCATTAATGCAAATCTTCATGCACTTGTCTTACACCTCGAAACAATTTCGTCAGTCTCTGTTGGAAAGAATTTCAGCTCCTAACGCCTACAGTTCTGTTTATATATTTATAACTATAAAAGGATTCTTATCAGTGTGTGTTACCCATTGCTATTATTTCTCAAATAGATAAGGAATATCCTGGTTGTAAAAAGAATATTTACCTTATCCAGGGCACGCAGTGGTTGTGAACCCGAAGCTCCCTCCTGGCTCTGGCCTTAAACAAAAGACTGTATTTCCTCCTCTTATATCATTTTCACTTCAAAGCCCAGATTTTAGACTGCCAGGGAGAATTTTAAGGCTGTGAAGATCAACTGCTTTTGGCTAGTGGCACAGCTTGTTCTGTGAAATTCTTGCTGTTACTGTAGAAAGGCTTTTCTAAGTCATTAAACCTCCCAGCCACGGTTGGGGTTGCTGGGCTGTTGCCTGTCATTTGTCACAGCCCTGTTTGTAATCGTGTACCAGTGAGAACATTCACAAAACTACAAAGCCCTTCACTTTTGGAGGACAGCCTCTCATATGTGATAGCTGGGGAAATGTGAGCAGTTCTTGGTGATGTGATGAGAACACGTCGAAATACGTGATTCGATGCATTCTCTTAAAAGTCATTTGTGTATTTAAATGGTTTTTTCTTTTACTCTCGGGCGTGGTGTTGGCTGTTTTTAATTTGTTGAAACTGAGCGGGGTGTTAGCATCAAACTAAGCTGTGATCTTTAATTTAACTTCCCTGGAGCCTGCAAAGAGAGGCAGGTGGATGCCTGTGCCACTGCCTTTCGCTGATGTTCAGCGCCGGAGCTCGTGGCAGCTTCCAGGAGATGGCAATTTAAAAGCTTGTCACAGGCAAGGCACAAGGTTTAAAATCCACAGCTCCACTCTTGTGTGTTAAATGGAGATTTTTTTGTCCACTTTGGCCTGCTTTGTCTTTCATGTTGTGTTAGAACTGTGTGTGCAGTTTAACAGTGTTTCCCAGTCCTTCCACCTGATTCCTGCTGTGTGCTGGACAGTCAGGGATAACTGAGCTACACCCCAGGGTTTTGAACCTGCTGGCTGCCACCTTCCCATTCCTGGCTGGATTCTGCTTTCCCTTGATTTTTGGCTTGGTGTTGAGCTTCCATGGCATGGGGGGACCACCAAGGCAAGGCTGGGTTTGGAGCTCGGCTCCGCCGGTCGGAGCGGATCCGTGTGGGTGAGAGCACTGCTGTTTAATCTGGGCGGGAGCTGGGGGTTGGGGCTTCTGTTTGGTTGTCATCCCACTCCTTTCCCAAGCTTGTCATGTTTTTTATACAGCGTGGCACTCGGGATGGGGGTGGGAACATCTTGGGAAAGCCGCAGAGCGGATCCAGGGAGATGGAGGGAGATACTGAAAAGCAGCTGGGGCTGCTCGTGCCTTCTCCTGGTGCTGCTCGTGCCTTCTCCTGCTGCTCTTGTGCTGTCAGGTGATTCACTGGGTTGCTATCCAGTTAGAGCTTATCACTGGGAAGAGCTGAAACCATTCCTAGGGAGCGAGATGATCCTGCTTGGAGCGGGAATGTTGCTCAGAGTGCATGGAATGACCAGGCAAGGTTGATCTGCTGGGTCTGAGGTTGCCCTGCTGACCTACTGAACAAATCAGTACAGAAATTCATTTCCAGACTTCCAGCTTTACTTTATGGGATGCTTAAGCCCTAAAAAAAAAATCATTTTGGTAAGTTTTTTTCCAGAAGGTGAATGAACAGCAAGGTACAGTTCCAGTCTGTTCCATCTGCTCCAGGTGGAATTGTTTTATGAAATCACAAATTCTTGCCAGGAGCTTTGCAGAAAGTCACTCCTGTTTGGTGTAGTTTGAGGAGCCTCTGTGCTGGTCTATAATTGCAGCACAATTCTTATAATCTGCTCAAGTTAAAAAAAAAAAAATCAGTTTTTTTCAAAAATAAGGATAACCTGCTATTAATTTTTGTTTGCTGGATCATTCAAAGATTGTAGGGTAAGAGTGTTGTGGGAGCTTGGATTTGTCATAAAGACAAATTGTGAAGATCATGCAGATTTTTGAAAGATATGACCAGGTATGCTGGTGCCTTGAATGTAGCGTGTCTTTTAACTTCCATGACCTTTCCATGGAAGTATTAGAGACACCATCCCTTAAATAGCAGCATTTTATTCAGGGACAGTTCCTTCATGATAATGCAGTGTCATTTGTCTATATGCTTTGAAATTTTAAAAGGAAAAAAAAAAGGCCAAAGAGATGATAAATGTTGAAAATCATGGAATCCTAAACTGGTTTGGGTGGGAAGGGACCTTAAAGCTCATCTTGTTCCATGGGCAGGGACACCTTCCACTAGCCCAGGTTGCTCCAAGCTCTGTCCAGCCTGGCCTTGGACACTTCCAGGGATGAGGGACCCACAACCTCCCCGGGCAATGAATGACAAATGTGGCTGAAATACAGAAAAGTAGATGATCTTTCCTTACCCTTTGAATTCATTAAAAACTAGACATGCCTGCAGAGTGCTACAGGGAATGCTGAGAAGGTGGTTGCAGAAGGGATAAAAGTTAAAGTTACACAACTGTGTAGGATTATACAGTGGTCTGTCCCTCGGTGACCCAGGTGACTTTATGATGGAAATGAATAAATGGTTTGTTTTAAACGGATGGAAAACTTTCCTGTGGCTACCAGAGACCTTCAGATTATGTGGTTGTCAGCCACGTGAGCTTGAAATACAATAGAAAGGATTCAGCAATACAGGGCAAGGCTTAGAATAAGAATACCTGGTGTTTAATCCTAATTTTGCCACAGGCATCTTGACCTTGAATTAGTCACCTTCAGGCACTTGAAGCACTGGCAGCAGGAGCAGAGCCTTCAGGAGGCTGTTCCTTGTCTTGCATGATCACAGTGGGTGGGATTGCCACGCTCTAAAGGAAAAAAGGGGGGGGGGGAAAGGCTTTTTGGTGTTTAAAGTGGCTGTTAACCTAATAACCTGTGCAAATTAAAAGATGCAGGAGCGCTGAGTTCGAAATTAAAGTGGTTGTTGTGACTGCAGACATGAAAAGGTCCCGTGTAACTCGGTGACCCCACGGGGTGAGAGCACGGGCTGCTCCCGCTCCGCCGGGGTATGTGCTGGGAGTAAGGCTGGGGAAGAAAAAAATACCTCCTGCTTGTGTAAGCAGTGGGAAAACAAGCAGACACTTTATACTCCAGAAAGCCCAGTGTAAGCCTCAGGAAATTCCTGCATTCTTGATTTTTTTATTTTGCGGCGGAGGGCTCGCGGGGCGTGTTTTGGAAAGATGAGCAAGGTCGCCCTTCTCCAGCCCAGCACCACGGACCCGATAAGCTGGAGCTGAATAGCTCATTGTTCCCTACGGGAGCCCGATCAGCTGTCCCTGCTCCCCTCCAAAAACACTGGGTTTATTTAGAAAGGGAAAGTGCTGACGGCGCGTTTCGTACCCAAGGCAAAGTTCCTGGTTCTTGCTGCTGTTCGGGCAGAACCGTGTGTGAGGTGTCCCACCTCGAGAGCCGAGGGCTGGAGCTTTCCTGTGATTTTATAATCAAGATCATAGAATCATAGAATCAGCTGGGTTGGAAGGGACCTCAGAGATCATCCAGTCCAACCCTTGATC